>NC_056001.1:104292394-104615114 GCF_018446385.1 Zingiber officinale | reverse complement strand
CGATTCACCCTTGAGAAGAGGTCGGGTTCCTTGGGAGGCGGCGGCCACGAAACGGAGGAGGCAGGGGGATTTTCTTGGTAGGGGGAATCTGCTCCCTCCTTGGTCGCCATCCTCGAGCGTCGGTTGCCGGTCACAACCCTCCTTCTTCCTCCTCCTCTCCTGCTACTCACCGACTCCATCACCGGCCGCCACTGTTTTCACCGCCTCTGTCACAACATGCATAACCCGCAGCTGGTGGCTTCCTCACGAGCTGCGCCGCCGCCTCACGCACGCAGTCGCTTTCCTTCTCCTCTCTCCCTTCTACACACCAGTCTCACCCAGGAGCACAACCGCGGCCTCTTGTAGCCGCCACCGACGCCCCCGGCGGTCGGCATCGTTCTCTGTGGCCATAGCCGCCTCTTCTCGCGTCGAGCGACTCCTACAGCGGCCACCGTCGCTTACAGGGTCCGCCGCCGCCTCTCCCAGCCGCTGCCGCCTCTTCCGACGGTTCTACAGCCGACTTCGATGGCTGTACATTTGTTGTCTCCCCTACTTTTGGCGTAGATTCAGCCCACCGTTATATTTCCGGGCATCTGTTGTGTTTTCCGGCCATCGAGCCGTCAGTGCGTGTTGTATTCCGGCCTGCGAGCCGAGGACATATTCTGGCTTCATGTCGCTTTGTGGATACAGGGTACACCGAATTCCACATCGCTGCTCCTAGATCCGACTCCTCTGTTGACTCACACTCATCCATCCGTCAGGGTCGCGACGATTCGATCACCACCGCGATCAGCTCACCGAGCCATCCGAGGGCGCCCCCCGGGGCCAGGGTACGTTCTCGTACTCGTTGCTTATTTCATTGTGCCACCATTTATTCGACTGCTTATGTATTCGTGGGATACGCCTCGAGCACCGAGGTACCAGAGACCAGGGCAACCTAGTTGCTGGCTGCAGGTACGGTTGACCGGAGGATTTCTGACGACTCGGTCAACACAGGAGACAGTTTTTCAGGCGAGTCATGTGGATGCGGTCAACCTTCCAGACACGTCGTTCCGACGGGTCCGTCTTCTCAGCTTCCCGACAGGATCAAATTGGCGTCGTCTGTGGGAACGCACCTGGTCTGGAACGTGAAGACGGATGACCCGGAAAGTTCCGCCATCCTCATGGCCTTGATGGGTTTCGACGAGTATATCATATCCTCCTCACTCCACGGGCATTCGGGAGTCGAGAAATTGAGTCAAATCCTCTGCTGGTCGGCAGGTTAGTTTTTCAGCTATATTCTCTTTTGGTCATAGAATTTATCATGGTTTCTCGAGCGAGGACTCCCGTGCCGATCAACCGGGTTTCCATCATATCCGAGCCACGGGCTCGATGCCGAAGATCCCGTGCCGATCGGTCGAGCGTATATTATCCGAGCCACGGGCTCGATGGCGAAGACCCCGTGCTGATCGGTCGGGCGTATATTATCCGAGCCACGGGCTCGAGGCCGAAGACCCCGTGCTGATCGGCCGGGCATATATTATCCGAGTCACGGGCTCGAGGCCGAAGACCCCGTGCCGATCGGACGGGTGTGTATTATCTGAGCCACGGGCTCGATGCCGAAGACCCCGTGTCGATCGGCCGAGCGTATATTATCCGAGTCACGGGCTCAATGTCGGAGACCCCGTGTCGATCGGTCGGGCGTATATTATCCGAGCCACGGGCTCGATGCCGAAGACCCTGTGCCAATAGACCGGGCGTATATTATCCGAGCCACGGGCTCGATGCCGAAAACTCCGTGTCGATCGACCGGGCCTATATTATCCGAGCCACGGGTGATGTGCGTAGATTATATACTCTTTTATGCATATTTTTACGCACATTTACATACTTTGAGCATGCTTGATCTATGCATTTTTATACTTCCAGCTTTCCTTTTCGCATATTTACTCTTTTGGTTCGGAGATCTGCTTTTTGTGCATTTTCTGTACACAGGAGTCGAAATTGGTGAAGATTATGCGTCCTCGGACAAGCTTGGAAGGAATTGAAGGGAGAGAGCATCAGGCCGTGTACCACACACGGCCGTGTAGTTTTAACAGGAAGGGAAGAGGACATGGCCGTGTGAATCTCACACGGCCGTGTCTTGATTTTAAGAAATTAGAGCAGATGCCTTACATGGCCGTGTAGATCTACACGGCCGTGTGAGGTTTCCAGAGGCCAAGCCGTGTGTAGCATTTCCAGAGAACAGAAGGGTCCTGGCCGTGTGAGTCACACGGCCGTGCAGCTTTGGCAGAGAAGGAAGAGGACATGGCCGTGTGAATCTCACACGGCCGTGTCACGGGGCCGTGTGGCGCCCGATTTCCTCCTCTATTTAAACCCTCCTTCATGAATTGAAAGGGGATCTCTTTCCCTTTGGGAGAAGGCAAGATTTGGTGGTATCCTCCCATTCTTGGGAGGATTTCTGGGCGATTCGAGGGGAGTTCTTGACGATTTCGACTCCGGAGCGAGGATTGGATCCGAAGACGAGGCTTCTTCGTAGATAAGTTTTCTCTTTCCCCCTTTTCTTGGTTTCTTGGATTGGGGATTTAAGAAATGCTTGTAATCCTTATTTCTTCGGGTATTCTTCCTCGATTCATGGAGTAGATCTTGTATTCTAGGATTAAGGGAGTATTTGAATGATGGATTGATGTAATCTCTTATGGATTTGCCAATTTCTTATTTCAATGACATTGTCTTGCTTGTATCAATTAGATCTTGAATGATTAATTGTAATTTGTGCTTAATTCTCATTCTTGATTGATTGTTTGGATTTCTTGTGGACTTAGTAAAGATAAACTCTCACTCGATCATCCGAGGGATCCACGTGACAGGTGCAAGCCCGTGTAAGGACGTTTGAGAGATAATCTTGAAGAGGAAATAAGAATATTCAAGAGAGTAAGATGGATCTTGTGATTAGTTTCTTGTATCTTGATAGATTAATAAGTTGTGGGCTTCTATGTTGATATCCGAGGAAGGCATAGTAATAGGTGCACTTCTGTGTAAGGACAACGTAGGTTCACGTCTAATTGATCATATTTAGATACATTTCTCAGTCCTTAACCGGTTATCTATTGCAAGAGAGAACCGACAACTTTCTACAAGTGTTTGGCAATTGAGGGATAAGAATTGGTGAACCATTTACATTCAAGAAATCTTACAAAGAAACCGAAACTCCTAGAATCTCCCCTTATCATAACCCAAAACACTAAACTCTTGTTTGTTGATCTTTAATATTAGATTTGTTTACCTTCACTTTGTATTTGAAACAATTGGATAGTTGTTTAGCTAATTCGCATTGAGACATTTCTAGTGCTTATTCCAGTCTCTGTGGATACGATAATCTTTTATATTACTTGTGACATTTCCGTACACTTGCGGAGCGTAACAACGGGCTCGATGCCGGAGACCCCGTGCCGATCGGCCGGACGTATATTATCCGAGTCACGGGCTCGATGCCAAAGACCCCGTGCCGATCGGCCGGGCGTATATTATCCGAGCCACGAGCTAGATGCCGGAGACCCCGTGCCAATCGGCCGGGCGTATATTATCCGAGCCACGGGCTCGATGCCAAAGACCCCGTGCCGATCGGCCGGGTTTGAGTTATGTTTGAAGACCGTCAAGCGGTGACGTTAAACTCTAGAGTCGAACCGGCGACTATAAAGACCCCAACTTGACGACCGTCGAGCGGCGACGTTAAACTCTAGAGTCGAACTGGTGACTATAAAAACCACGGTTGGAAGACCGTCGAGCGGCGATGTTAAACTCTAGAGTCGAACCGGCGATTATAAAAACCCCGGCTTGAAGACCATCGAGCGGTGGCGTTAGACTCTAGAGTCGAACCGACGACTATAAAAACCCCGGCTTGAAGACCATCGAGCGGTGACGTTAGACTCTAGAGTCGAACCGACGACTATAAAATCCTGGCTTGAAGACCGTCGAGCGGCGACGTTAAACTCTAGAGTCGAACCGGCGAATATAAAAACCCCGGCTTGAAGACCGTCGAGCGGTGACGTTAAACTCTAAAGTCGAACCGGCGATTATAAAAACCCCGGCTTGAAGACCGTCGAGCGGCGACGTTAAACTCTAGAGTCGAACCGACGACTATAAAAATCCCGGCTTGAAGACCGTCGAGCGGCGACGTTAAACTCTAGAGTCGAACCGGCGACTATAAAAACCCTGGCTTGAAGACCGTCGAGCGGCGACGTTAAACCCTAGAGTCGAACCGACGACTATAAAAACCCCGGCTTGAAGACCACTTCATGGACCAATTCCTCGGATGTCCTTTCTCCCCCGTTCGGGGTCAAGCTTATCAGAGCATGTATCTCCCCCGTTCGAGGTGAGTGACCGACTTATCAGATATTTTATCTTCCCCGTTCGGGGTCGAGTGATTATCATTGATATCAGACCAGTTTCGGATCTTCTATCTCCCCCGTTCGGGGTCGAGCGATCGTCACTGATCTCGGACCAGCTTATCGGGTCTTCTATCTCCCCCGTTCGGGGTCGAGCGGTTGTCACTAGTCTCAAACCAGCTTATCAGATATCTTATCTCCCCCGTTTGGGGTCGAGCGATTATTACTGGTCTCAGACTAGCTTATCAGTTATTTAATCTCCCCCATTCGGGGTCGAGCGATTATTACTGGTCTCAGACCAGCTTCAGTTATTTCATCTCCCCTATTCGGGGTCAAGCTCATCAAAGTAGTTATCTCCCTTGTTTAGGGTCAAGCTTATCAGATATATTCTATCTCTCCTGTTCGGGGTTGAGCAGTCTTCACTGGTCTCGGACCAACTTATCAGATATATTCTATCTCCCCCGTTCGGGGTTGAGTGATCGTCACTAGGCTCGGGTCAGCTTATCAGATTTCTTATCTCACCCGTTCGGGGTCGAACATCTTTAATGATCGCGGGTGAGAGTAGGTTCACTGGTTTCGGACCAGGATATCTCACGGGCTCTATGCCCGCTCGGCTAAAGACTTTCGCGTCCGTGCGCCTCTATTTCCCAGGCTACGCTTCCGTTCAGTTCACGGGTGATGCGTCCGCTCGTCATTGTCCGCCCGACATCTATTCACCCGATCGATATTCTTCCGATCGCCCGGCCAACATTTTCTCGATCATGCGCTCAGCATCATTCGCCCGACGTATATCCACCTGATCGACATCCTTCCGATCGCCCGGTCGACACCTTCGTATTCGCGCGCTCAGCTTGCTTGTTATCTCATGTGTTGCTCGATCTACTAGCATTTTACTCGCCACTCGCTTGACGTTTCGCCGTTCACTCAGCATTGGCCCGGTTATCGACTTGGTATTATTTCTCGTAGTTCGTTCGGCATCGCTACCATCTCTCCCGCGACGCTCTCTCGATTACGTGGTTCACATTTTTTTTTGGTGGTTGCACGATCGGCATCTTCTCGATCATGCGCTCGGCTCGATCGCTCGTCTTTCTACCTGATCAACATTATCTCCGTTGCCTGGATAACACTATTACTCGTCACTCACTCGATACTACTTGAGTCACTTGCTCGGCGTCGTCGCAGCTACTCGTTCGATATGATAAGACTAGCCCAGTGATCTGATTTCGCGCGCGGCAACGATTCTATTTTGGACTTGGTCTAGTCAGTCGGACTTGCGCCTCCTTCGACAAGACTTGAAGGGGAGACTTGTGATACGGTAAGAGATAAGAGGGAAGGGCATTTCAGACATTGGACATGAAATTAGGTTTGGTTTAAGTGGAATCACTGTTCACCCTTGAGAAGAGGTCGGGTTCCTTGGGAGGCAGCGGCCACGAAACGGAGGAGATAGGGGGGTTTTCTTGGTAGGGGGAATCTGCTCCATCCTTGGCCGCCATCCTCGAGCGTCGGTTGCCGGTCACAGTCCTCTTTCTTCCTCCTCCTCTTCTGCTGCTCACCGACTCCATCACCGGCCCCCACTGTTTTCACTGTCTCTGTCACAGCGTACATAGCCCGTCGTTGGTGGCTTCCTCACGAGCTGCGCCGCCGCCTCACGCACGCAGTTGCTCCGGGCGTCGCTTTCCTTCTCCTCTCTCCCTTCTACACGTCAGTCTCACCCAGGAGCACAACCGCGGCCTCCTGTAGCCGCCACTGACGCCCCCGGTGGTCGACATCGCTCTCTACGGCCATAGCCGCCTCTTCTCGCGTCTGGCGCCTCCTACAGCGGCCACCGCCGCTTACAGGGTCTGCCGCCGCCTCTCCCAGTCACTGTTGCCTCTTCCGGCGATTCTACAGCCGACTTCGACGGCTGTACATTTGTTGTCTCCCCTACTTTTGGCGTAGATTTGGCCCACCGCTATATTTCCGGACATCTGTTGTGTTTTCCGGCCATCGAGCCGTGATGTTATGCTCTTTGTATTACCACTATGCTGGTGAGACATTTTACCAGCCGGCCTATGAGCCGTCAGTGCGTGTTGTATTCCGACCTGCGAGCCGAGGACATATTCTGGCTTCATGCCGCTTTGTGGATACAGGGTACACCGAATTCCACATCGCTGCTCCTAGATCCGGCTCCTCTGCTGACTCACACTCATCCATCCGTCAGGGTCGCGACGATTTGATCACCACCACAATCAGCTCACCGAGCCATCTGAGGGCGCCCGGGGTCAGGATACGCCTCGAGCACCGAGGTACCAGAGACCTGGGCAACCTGGTCACTGGCTGCAGGTACGGTTGACCGGAGGATTTCTGACGACTCGGTCAACACAGGAGACGACTCTTCAGCCGGGTCATGGGGAAGCGGTCAACCTTCCAGATATGTCGTTCCGACGGGTTCGTCTTCTCAGCTTCCCGACAGGATCAGATAGGATAGTTAATGCAAAGGATTCTTTTTATATAAACTATAAAATTTAAGGTAAATTCTGTGTTTAGAAAAGCTAATGTAGATGCTCTAATGGATGACAGAGTGAGATAAATAGTTGTTTGATCTATTGGAGATCGAAGGAGAATTTCATCTTCAAAGAACTCGTGCTTGCTTACTCTTACTCTACGTGAAGGATTTGTAGACGCAAAACAGGATCTGTTTGATTGTAACTTTTGTAATTGACAAAGTTTGACAGTTTCCACTTATAGTTGCCAAAGTTCTATTTACGATGACCTCCACATAATTAGACATTCAGATGGTAAAATTGCATCACATGAGTAAAATTTAAATCCAATAACGTTATTTACCTCCCTTTCACAAAGCCTTGGGGCGAACAATAGAGGAGTATTTGGAATAAGCATAATCACCTTTTGCATCACAAAGTTCTAGTTATAGTGGAGGAGGATATGACCAGAGACGGATTTAGGCATGGGCAGTCTTGGGCTATAGCCCAACCCAATTTATTATTTGTACATTAACAATTAAAGGATACATGAACACTGCATACTTTACTCCAATAACACCCACTGACAATGGAAGTAGGAAAGCACTTCGCCACTTCCTTCACCGTGACTCTCATCTGCCGATCTCATAGTTGATCGATGATCAAATTTTTATCTCGTGTAGTTAGTTGAATGAAGAGCATGATGCAAGGTAAAACTTACTGTTTCAGATATGAAGGTGGAGACGTAGAGTTGGGATCGTCGATGATGGTAGAGAGAGTCCCGTTGTAGTCTAAGAACATCACAATTTATGTTCCCTGATTGTGTTCATAAGCTATTTGAACTTGCTCAAATCAAATAGATGTTGAATATGCTCCATATTAAATCTGATTAGTTGTTCATAGATGTTGAATATGCTCCATATTAAATCTAATTAATTAATTGAACAATGGTTTTCGCAAGCATAGCTAGCTCTTCTTACCATCCAAGCAGAGTTATAGTATATCTCATACTGATGGCGAGGACGGACGTGGCTAGAGCAGTCGCCGCCTTTGCGTGGGCCGGAAGGAAGCCTTCATGGATTCCACAAACTTGTACGTCTAGTCCCCCCGCATGTTCAATCAGGGAGTAACATTTCTTCTTGATCAATCAAGGTTACAACTTAAGTTCAAGCTGTGTTCATATAGCTGTGGATTGAGATCCTGTCTAAGATGTTTGAGCACAGTCTCAAGTTGTATTTGTGGACGGTCACTACCTCATCATTGGTGGCATGCTTTCTAATGCTGATATGATTAGTGGTTAGGCCTTCTGCCATAATCCTCGAATTTTAACGTCTACAAACTAGATATTGATAAATTAACTTAATAATTTCATAAATAATAAAATAAATTCATTTAATATAAATTTAAAATTTAGTGAAATATAAAAAAAGTGTTGGTGCAATTTTGCTCCAGGCATTATTTATTTTTAATGTTTGGTTAAATAAATTTAAGTTAGACAATGTTAGTGATCTATCATAAATATTGCGTAAGCAGGTACAAAGGAAAGCTCAAGTATGAAGACTTGGCAAGGAAAGTCTAAGAAGATAGTCTTGGTGGATGAAGTCCCAGAGTATGGCTCTTTGCAGTAAAGTCCCGGAGTTGCGGCCTCTTGGCAAAAAAAAACTTAGCTGAAGGAAGCATTTGAAGGCAAGCGCAAGGATGAGGAGCCATGGGCTCAAAAGCACCCTAAGGGCATAGGGTTGATGGAAGATGCTTGAAGGTATAAATCTAGGCTAAGGGTATGGTTTAAGTATGAAAGGATCATGCTTAAATTGCTATACTCTCATATTAAGAAGTATCAGTCGACTGATGCTTGTACCAGTCTACTGATACCCGATCCTAAAACAAATAGAGAGTTGTGGTCGACTACGAATTGACTGGTACCAAACATCAGTCGATTGGTAAGTGACCGTTACATGCTAATGGCAGAAAATCTTGTAAAATCTTAAGTGTTGTTGAAGCCTATCAGTCGATAAATGTGGCCATCAGTCGACTGCTGTCGGGAAAAAATATGAAAGTTATTCTTGGAGCTTGGAGAGAACACACTTGCCATTCTAACCTTCAAAGCTCTCCAAGTAATCTCCAAGTCTACAAATTCTTAATCTCTTCCTCCCAAATTCATTCTTTTATCTTGTAAGAGGAAGAGCTCACTTTGTAAGGGTTTCTCCACCTTCATGTTTGATTCAAAAAGGAGAAGAGCATAGTGAAGCTTGATCGTGTGTGTGTGGACCCTTAGATTAGTCATCTTAAGGAGATAGAGACCAAGTAAATCACAAGGAATTAGCATTGTATTATTGTTTTCATTCTTGCCTTTCCTTTGCTTTTGCTTCCGCTAACAAGTTGTAGGTAAGAAATCTAAGAAATGCTATTCACCTCCTCTAGCCGAACACAAATATCCCAACAAGTGGTATCAGAGCAAGGTCAGCCTCGAAAGAACTCGTCGTCAACTGGACATCAAGATGACATTTCAAGAGGGATATAGCACCGCTAGAACACCATTCTTCGACGACAACGATTTCCCATATTGGAAAGGTAGAATGGAGTATTACTTAATGAATGATATTAAAAATTGATTTAGCATTGTAGATGGGTTAGAAAAACTATTGGATCTACTTAGAGGACCTTTTCCAACCAAAGATGGGACAAAAGAGATTTCAAAGAAGGCTCAAGTAAATGTAAAGGTCATAACAACCTTACAATGTGGACTCTCCAAGGAACAATTAAGCAAGGTTGGTCCTTTCAACTCCGCCAAAGAGCTTTGGGAAAAGCTTATTGAGTTGAATGAAGGATTAAGCGAATCAAGGAGAGCTAAGAAGGATCTCTTGGTAGGGCAACTTCAAACCTTCACGATGAAGACCAATGAAACTATGAGCCAAATGCACGGTAGATTCAAAGAGATAGTAAATAGGTTTCATGTAATAGGTGAGAAAATTAACAACCGAGATCTAGTAAGGTATGTTCTTCAAGCCTTCCCTATAAATACCATATGGGCATCAATGGTTGATGCATATAAGATTTCTAGAGATCTTTCCTTAGTTAAGATTAATGAATTATTTTACGAATTTAAACTTCATGAACAAGCTAACGTCTCTTCAAAAGTGAAAAGTATAACTCTTATTGTAGAGAAGGAGGAGGAAAAGAAGAAGAAAAAAGAAACAAAAAAGAAATAAAGAAAGAAAAGGAGGAATCCTTATCATCTGAATATGAGCTAGAGTCATCAGATAATGATGAAGAAATGTTGGTTGGTGAAGTGGCTCAGTATGTTAAGAAAATGATGGGAAGAACAAGAAGATTCAAAAGGAAGGATATGAAGAAAATATTCCAACCCTTAAAAGGTAAGAGTAGTCAAAGTTTAAGTTTTAACACTAATGTCATTTGTTATGAATGCAACAAGAAATGACACATTAAGCCAAATTGCTCGGAATTGAAGAAGAAAGAAGAAAAGGAGAAGAAGAAGGAGGAGGAGGAGGCCATGGTGGGTCAAGCTACTTGGGACACATCAAGTATTGACTCATCGAATGAAGAGGAGTTATGCCATGTCACCTCACACATGGCATTCATGGCTTTTGAAGATGACAAGGAAGCTTCAAGTGAGGAGGAAGCTTTAAGTGAGGAGGAGACATCAAGTGAAGAAGAATCAAGTGATGAATTATCCGGTAAAAGAATCTCCCAAAGTAGAACTTCTTTATAAAACCATTATTTATCTCAAGAATGCTTTAATTCAGTTACAATCTAGGGTTAAGGCCTTAAAGGTTGAAATTAAGTCAACTAGAATGATGCATGTATATCTAGTGAATCAAGCATGTTTAAAGAAGAAAATGATAATTTGAAGAATCAAGTGATTGAATTAAGAACATGCTTAGAGAAATTCACAAATAGATCAAAATATCTTGATATGATTCTTAATAGCCAAAGAGTCATTTATAATAAGGCCGGATTACGATATAGATCCAAGACTAAAGAGGTTGCATGTGTTTCTCTTATAGAAAGAAATGATACACCTAAAATGCTAATCCTTAAGGGCAAGACAAAACAAGCTTGGGTACCTAAGAAATATTTGCATGATATTACCGGATCAAGTGCACGAGTACCAAAGAGTTGTATTTTTCATGTTGTTTAGCTAGAAGAGAAGAAGAATTCGGGTATGTGGATTATGGATAGCGGTTGCTCAAGACATATGACCGGTGATGTAAACAAGTTCTGCACAATCAACTACATAAAGAAGGGAACAATATCTTTTGGAAATAGTGGGAAGCTCAAGATTATATATAGAAGTACAATTGAGGTATCACCCGCAATCATTATTCATAAGTCTTATTAATTAGGAATATGGAATTTAACTTTCTTAGTGTAAGTCAATTATACGATTCCGGGTACAATGTGGAGTTTCACTCTACTAAGTGTTTGGTTAAATATAATAGTCTAGAAAATTTCATGCTAGTTGGATATAGGAAAACAAACCTTTATTATGTTGATTTTTCCTATACTTCTAACATTTCTACTAAGTGTCTCATATCAAAAGAGAAGAAGGGTGGCTATGGTATAGAAGACTTGGACATATCTACATGAAGAACATAACCAAGGTAGCTAAAATGGAGTTTGTAAAAGGATTACCAAAGGTCAAGTATGTTAAGGACAAGTTGTGTGATGCATGCTAGCAAGGCAAGCAATCTAGGTCATTACACAAAGGTAAAACTCTAACTAGTACTTTATTATCGTTAGAATTATTACATTTAGATCTTTTCAATTGTCATAATACTCTTTCATTGATGGGTAACAAATATTGTTTAGTGATTGTTGATGATTTTCCTAGATATGCTTGGGTTTACTTCACGAGACATAAAGATGGAACTCTAGGAATAGTTATAGGATTTAGTAAAAGAGTAAAAAATGAAAAGAATCTGAAAATCAACTGGATTCGGAGTGATCATGATGGAGAATTTAAAAATTCTAACTTTTCTAGGTTTTGCTTAGAAAATAAGTATAAGCATGAGTTTTCCTGTTCAAGAACACCTCAACAAAATGGGATAGCGGAAAGAAAAAATTGAGCTCTACAAGAAACGACTAGGACTATGCTTAATACTTATTCTTTACCTAGTTATTTGTAGGCGGAAGTGGTTAATACCGTTTGCTATATCCAAAATCATGTCTTAATTCATAGGTTTTTAGGAAAAACATCTTTTGAACTATGGAGTGACAAAATTCCTACAATTTACTATTTTAAAATTTTTGGTTACAAGGTCTATATCCTAAATATCAAAGCTAGTTTAGGAAATTTTGAGTCTAAGACGGAGGAGGGAATCATAGTTGGATATTCATCTACTAGTAGAGGATATAGAGTATACACACAAGAGAACTCAAATGATCGAGAAATCATCTAATGTTGAATTTGATGAGTCAACTAGTACTTACCCTAGGGAATTCTCCATTAAAGAGAATATCAATGAAAGAAATCAAGACATTACTCAAGTGATTCAAAATTTAGAGTTAGGGGGGTAATGATCATTGGGGAGGAAGAAAAAATTTGGATGATGAAAAAAGCATGTAAACAATGATAATCGTGAATGTGATGAACCCACAATTTCTAGGACCTTAAGGCATCATCAAAATCATCCTATTAATCAAGTAGTTGGAGATATTACACAAGCAGTAAGGACTAGATCCTACTTTAGAGATCATACTAGTCAAATTACTCTAATATCTCAATTTGAACCAAAATCGATTGATGAAGCCTTAATTGATATGGATTGGATCCTAGCAATATAAGAAGAGTTGAACCAATTTGAGAGAAGTATGAGAGTTAGTTCCAAGACCGAATGATAGTACAATTGTTACAATAAAATGGGTGTTTAGGAATAAATTAGATGATCAAGATAGAGTCACTAGAAATAAGGCTAAGTTAGTGGCTAGAAGTTTCAATAAAGTTGAGAGATTTGATTATGATGAAACATATACTCTGGCAGCTCGGTTAAAGTCAATCTGGATCTTATTAGGATATGCCACTCACATGAGTTTTAAACTATATGATCGTTGTGCTAGAGGGGGAAGTGAATAATGCTCGTGGCTTTCACGTTGGTTTAAAAACTTTAGAGAGACAAACACAGTGAAATAAAGATAGAAATAAATAATGCTAACAAATCTAAGTTTTACTTAGTTCGAAGCCTGTGGCGACTCCTACTCTTAGATCCGCATGTGAAAGTACTTTTGATGAGCAATCACTAATCAAACGAAAGATTACAAGTACAATTTCAACTTAAGTACATGTAATTTGAAATGTAAACAATACCAACAACTTTGAGAATCAAATCTTTAGTGCAATCGTCGTCGAAGCAGCTTTCAGGCATCGTAGAGGCTTTATTGGAGCAGTGCGCAAAAGCGGAAGATGCTTAACTAGAATGATGTTGTTGAGGTGTTGGTCAAATCCTCCTTTTATAGTTTACTCCGGGAGCCTGGAATCTCCCCCGGGTGCCTACTGTTCCCTCTCCGGGAAACGCGTCCTCACCTACTCCTCTCAGAAAAGTTTACCTTTTACCAGACCGGTCCTCTAGATCATCTGGACTTTTACTCAACATCTAAGACTTCTGGATTTCATGTTGGACGTCTGATTCACGACCCGTTCAGTCTTCCATCTGGTGTTCGTGACCTTCAGGATTTTCACCTAGTGTCCTCGATCATAGTATTTTGCCCAAAGTCCTCGACCTGCCAAGACTTTGCCCAGTCCCCCGAACTAGGACATTGTCTAATCGTAACTAAGACTTTCCACTTGCCTAGCCTCAACTAGGATTTTCTTTTGCCTAAGATCACTTATGACTTTCCTACACACTCAATTCAACTTGTTAGACAAACAACACAACTTAACTTTAAACTTTTACCAATATCAAAACACAAGTTTGATTAGCTGGTGCTTCCAGTACCAACAATTTCTCCCTTTTTGATTTATGACAATATAATTCAAAGTTAAGTAAAAATATTCAAAATAGTAAGGTATGTAGAAGAAGTAAACATAAATTTTTAAGTAACATTTTTTCAATGTAAAATTTTTCAAGGTAAAAATCAAATGTTACTCACTCCCCATGAAATGTTACTTTTTTTCTTACTTTACTTTTAACATCTTTCTTCCCCTTTGACATATATAAAAAACTATTAAGTAGAGAGAAGTTGAAAAAAAAAACTTTAAATTTGAAAGGTTAACTTTTTATCTTTTCCCTTTAAGCTCCCCTTGAAAGAAGCACTTAACTTTTCTTTTTGAAAAAATGTGTTTAGCTTTAAAACAATTTTAGCTAAATATTTAGCTTTGAAAAAGATTTTTCTTGTAAAAATACTTAGCTAAATACTTAGTTTTGAAAAGAATTTCTTTGAATTGAAAAATATTTAGTTTTGAAAAGATTTTTTCTTTAAAAAAAACTTTGAAGAAGTAATCGATTTTGAAAGAGCTTAACTTATAATTTTTTTTTGAAAAATAGCTTAACTTTTGAAAATACTTAATTTTTGAAAATATTTCATTTTTAACTCCCTATTTCTCTACATTTTAAAAAGTTCAAGTAATTTGTAGGAGATAGTGAGCTTAAATAATTTAATTAATGCCTTGATTAATGATTATAACCCTAGAGTCCAAGCATGAAAAACTTAAGTTTAAAAGCATAGAAGTAATTATCTATTTTCTTGATTTTCTATCTCACGCAGTCTATATTATTAAACATGTTCAACTTATGAGTTTGTATGAGATGGAGTTAATTTAATTTTAAAGTTGATTTTAAATTTGAGAATATTATCTCTAACTTTGAAAAATATTTAAATTTAAATATTAAAAGATATTTAACTTTAGATTTTGAAATATATTTAAGTTTGAAAATTGTAAATATTTAAGATTAACTATTTGATATAATTAAGTTAAAATTTTAAAATTAATTAAAATTTAAAATTAATTATGAATTTAAAATAAGTAAGATTTTGAAATTAATTAAAATTTGAAAATTATTTATGAATTGAAAATAATTAAGATTTTAAAATTAATTAAATTTTGAAAATTAATTAAGATTTTAAAATTAATTAACATTTAAAAATTAATTAAGATTTAAAAATTAATTATGATTTGAAAATTAATTAAGATTTTAAAATTAATTAAGATTTTAAAATTAATTAATATTTAAAAATTAATTAAGATTTTAAAATTAATTAATATTTAAAAATAATTAACATTTGAGAAAGCACATTAAAGTGAAGTATCACTTCATTAGAGATCATGTGGTAAAAGAAGACATTGAACTAAATTATATTGAATGTAAGTATAATCTTGCCGACATATTACCAAGCCCCTACCCGAAGCGGAGTTCACCTCCCTTAGGAGAGAACTTGGTATGTGATTTGTAGAATAATGGGTATAGTCTTGCATGATCCCATAGACTAAAATTTAAGATAATACCTCGATATATCTCATAAAGGACCAAGGAAGTCTTGCTTGTGTATTTCTTCGCTTGGACATCATGTGAGATATTAGGTCGATGTGTTTGGTTCATCATGTTAGTTATAATGCATTACTTTGAGCCAAAATAACATCTAGAGACATGAATCCTTTATTGGACCAATCATTGGGAAGGCTTGTGCAAAATTAATATGCACATAGCTCCTTAAATATGATTAGAAATTTAAATCAGTGAAACAAGCTTCATGAATAAAAATATAAATTATGTCATATTGCATGAGAATTGGTTTGAGATGTATAGATACCATGTACACAAATGCAAGAAATGCATTATGGTTTAGTATAACTGGATACATCAAAAGGAAGCCAAAACTAGAACTTTAGGTCAAGGTTTAATTGAACAATTTAGAAAGTTTTGAATGTTGTGTCTATCTTGGGAGCCATGATGAATTCATTTTTAAGAATATTTTTCTCAAGTAGAAAATAGTAAAACAAACTCTGCTACAAAATTTGAGAATTTTTGAAGATCTAAAGAAATTCTGATGCATTTTTGAATTTGGCTCCAGGAATAGGCTAAATTTGTGTACCAATCAACTGCATCAGATATCAATCGACTAGTAACAATGATCTTTGCAAATAGAATGTTTCTGTATGTTTTTTTACTATAGCAGTTGACTGATGCATCCATTAGTCGACTAGTATCCGCCTTTTTATAAGAAACCTTGTGCGTAGGTGGCCAACTGAAAACCTTAGTTTCAGTCACCGCATACTGTCTTTTGGTCTCCAAAGCCCTCCTCGACTTCTTCGGCCACCTCAAATCCCTCCAAAACCTTGGATTCACTTCCCTAAGCTCTCTCCCCTTCAAGTTTCGAGATTAGGGCTAGTTTTCTTTGAGTCAAAATCACTTCTCCTCCTTCCTCAACTTCCAATCCGTAGAAATGGAAAGAAGGTAACAATTTTTACACTCAATCTCTCATTCATTCTGAGATTTGCGACTAACTTTAATTGTTGTGCATGTTTACCTTGTTGTCTCTTTTGATTGGGTACATTTTGGTACATGTGCATTGCATTTGCATATTAGGGTTAGGCAAAAACATAGGGTCGGAGAGGGGACCTCCCGACAGCTTATTCATGATCTTATGACACCCCGATTTCCTTTCGAGATCACTCAATAATGATTTGAAAGTACTGACTTTGTTATGATGAGTTGTCATTACCTCAATCGTCCTTACTTTGCAGATATAACCCCTGATATCATGGACATGATCACTCATTTTGGGTTAGATAGATTGGTGTTCTACATGCATAATGTCAATTTAGATCTCTGTAAATAGTTCTATAACAACCTCCATTGCATTAGTACTGATGGTAGGACATACGAATCCTTAGTTTTTTTTGGGTGGGGGTCATCCCTAAATTATTATATTCATTTTTAGGGTGTAGGGAGTCGGAGAGTACATTCACATGCTTTCCTAATGTTATTGAGCCTTTCAATAATTCATTCTCCCATTTGTTTGTTGACCTAATCCATAGGCATTATTTTAATGCTCTCATGCACCCACTTAAACACATTTTTTATGTCACTCGTATGTCAATCGTTAATAACATCCTTTATAAGGTTGTTATTGCATGTATCTTATCGATCGACACTAAAGGGCAATTGAAGATCCGACTATCTTAACTCATCATGATGTATGCTCTAAAGCAGAGGTTATACATAGATGTTGCTCTCTAGGTATTCATGTCCATTGTGCATTTTTCGGATCCTGTCCATAGGAAGGTATACATGTCATTCGGTCATGTCTTGACTGCATTCTTTGCATCTAGAGGTATCGAGGTTACCAAAGGTCAGTAGCATCTGTCATCCAAGGACTTTGAATAGATAGTGCCTCGGCAGCTATCTCTAGCACAGATCGAGAGGAGTCAAGGAGTGATGGTCTGGAGTCATGACTAGGATTCATCAGACTCTGGCGACGAGGAGGAGGATGTTGCTGCTCCTGTTGCTACTACAGAGCCGCCACATATGTCTACAGATGAGAGGATTACTCACCTAGAGGAGATGGTTCGTCAGGAGTTTTAGGGGTTTGGTCAAGAGATTCAGGGCCTTCGTCAAGATTGGGCCAATTCTTAGCAGTGTCAAATCGCCATGTACTAGATGATGCAATGTTGGAGTTTGACATACCAAGCTCCTCCCCCTCCTCCTAGTGATGATGTTTAGGCATGTTGCTTGGCTCTTAGTTGATGTCGAGAGACTTTTGGCTTAGACATGTTCACTCTCTATTCATCTCGAACACCATAGACGCTATTGTAGCACTTTGTATTTCATGTTTATGTCTCTTTATGACTTTGCATAGGCTTTGTAGTGGGATCGATGGCCGACTTGAAGGGGGTTTGGATAGCTAGGTCACCCCCAAATCGATTTCTTCTCTACAAGAAAGTTAGTACGCAGCGGAATACACTAAACAAAACAATGAAAGCAATCAAGGAAAAATACAAACGCTAACAAGCTCGATGTAACGTGGTTCGGAGATTGCTTGCTCCTACTCCACGACATGTCCTTGAGGTGGATGAGCCCTTAATCCTTCGGTGGATCAGTCCCTGGCAATCTCCGGCTAGAGCTTCTCCTTCTCGGTAGAGCAAACCTCTCACAAAGAATCTCTCCCTCTTTACAAGATGAAGTTTAGGTTTAGGAGGAAGGGAGTAAACTTTGGAAGCTTTGGGCAGAGACTAAAAGTTATTCAATGTGCATGAGTAACCTTCTTCATGCCCCAAAGCTCCCCTTAAATAAGAGGAGAGAGTTGATCACTAATCAACTCAAACCTGATACCAGTCGACTGGTCCACACACCAGTCGACTGATGTGCTGTTGGGCACACCCAACGGCTCTCTGCAAAAAGTCAATTTCTGCCAACAACCATATACCAGTCGACTGGTCCCATGACCAGTCGACCGGTCCTCGTAGTCGACAAGCACAGAATCATTCTGTGCATTCTGTGAAATAGGATCAGTTGACTGGTCTAATGACCAGTCGACTGGTCCCAGTACATTCTCACACACTCATCCTCGGAGTCGCCTTTGAAGTCCTCTTCCTCGGCTTTCATCCCTCAGATGCACCCGAGCTCGCGGCTCCTCTCCATGACATCCTTCACGTTGCCTTGAAGTCCACTTCCCTCAGCTCCACTCCATTGCTCCTCGTTCGACGGTCCCTCGGATGTTTTCCACACTATCCTTCACCGACTCAAGGATCCAAACCCTTGGATGAGCTTTCCATACTTGATCGCACTAAGTTCCTCATGTGTTTCTCCAAGTCCTGCACGACTTAAACACATATCAAATACATATGAAAATCTAACTTAAACTCTTTGACACACACATCAAAACCTAGGTTGATTGCACCAACAGGCTTATGCTTATGTATGACTTTTATGTCTATTAGTGTTTGTGTATGACTTTTATGTTTAGGTCAATTTCACAGTGTGTGAAATGTCTAAAAGTCATAAGTTTGTGTATTTGATTAGTGCGCTCATGTGTGCTTGCATCTCTAAAATGCAACTCACATCTGGTACCAGTCAACTAGCACAGGTATCAGTCACTGGTACACTATTTTCAACCCTAAAATTAGACTCCTCTGAATTTTCACCTCGAATCTTTCTAACTTGGATATAGTTTATTGTGGCATATTATTTTATCCCCTCACACTTAGAGAGTATTTTGGATTAAGGGGGAGCCTGGATTTTTAAATTTTCTCAAAATTTTTACATTTGCTTTGAGAGAGAGTTTTGGATTATGCTCCCTCTACCTTTTTGATGCGTATCAAAAGAGGAGATATGGATAGGTTAAGTTAGAACTTTCACTTTACAAAGTTGAGCTATATGATCATGATTTTCATATACATTCATTATGCTTATGCTTTTATAATTATTGCATATTTAAAGACCCAACTTAAACAAATTGTCAAATATCAAAAAGAGAAAAAATGTTAGTGTAATCTTGCTCCAAGCATTATTTACTTTTGATGTTTAGTTAAATAAGTTTAAGTTAGACAATGTTGGTGATCTAACATAAATGTTGAGTAAGTATGTACAAAGGAATGTCCAAGTATGAAGATTTGGCAAGAAAAGACCAAGAAAATAGTCTTAGTGAATGAAGTCCCGAAGCATGGCTCTTAGCGGTGAAGTCCCGAAGGTGCAGCCTCTTGGCAAAAGCAGACTTAGCATGACGAAGTCAAAGGAAGCACTTGAAGGCAAGCACAAGGATGAAGAGTCGTGGACTTGGAAGCATCCTAAGGGCGTGAGGTTGATGAAAGATACTTGAAGGTATAAGCCTAGGCTAAGGGTATGGTTTAAGTATGAAAGGATCATGCTTAAATTGCTATACTCTCTTATTAAGAAGTATCAGTCGACTGTTGTTTATACCAGTCAACTAATGCCCGATCCTAAAATAAACAGAGAGTTGCGGTCGACTATTAATCGACTAGTATCGAGCATCAGTCGACTGGTAAGTAACTGTCACATGCTGACGGTAGCAAATCCCATAAAATATTAAGTGTCGTTGAAGCCCATCAGTCGACTGATATGGACATCAGTCGACTGATGTTGAGAAAAAAATTTAAAAGTTATCCTTGGAGCTTGGAGGCAACACACTTGTCATTCTAACCTTCAAAGCTCTCCAAGTGATATCCAAACTACAAATTCTCAATCTTTTTTCCCCAAATTCATTCTTTTATCTTGTAAGAGAAAGAGATTACTTTGTAAGGATTTCTCCACCTTCGTGTTTGATTTGAAAGGGAGAAGAGCATAGTGAAGCTTGATCATGTGTGAGTGAGCCCTTGGATTAGTTATTTCAAGGAGGTGGAGACCAAATAAATCACAAGGAGTTAGCATTGAATTATTATTTTCATTTTTGTCTTTTCTTTGCTTTAGTTCCGCTAACAAATTATAGGCAAGAAATCGAAGAAACACTATCCTCCTTAACTAGACGCAAAGGTCCCAACAAAAAAATCCTCGCGAAAGTAAACTCAGACCTCTTTTACACTTCCTCGATGGACTCGACTAACTCAGAATTAGTCCGGTTCATCTTTAATTTCTGAATCTGCCTTTGAATATTACTGTAAAAAATCAATTGTAAACCCCTAAGATTATCTGAATAGTCATAAAGAGGAAAAAATAAATTTGATCTAATACAATGAATACAATCAATCCGTTCATTGTAAGATTTCATGAGTTCAAAATAATCATATTTTTTTAGATCGAATATATTTTTATTTTAATATTATTATAGCTATAGTGTAATTGCTACTTGTAGCAGTTAGGTACAGCTACTATAAATAATATGTAGCGGCTTGACGTAATTAATACGATCTACTAATACTGGGTCCAAAAATAGATAAATGTAAATTGGTTAAAAAATTTATATGACATTTCTTTTATATTTATTTATTTTATTAATTTAATCAAAATGATTCAAACATGATAAAAAAAAATCATTTCAATATTATTAAATTCATCGTTAAGTATTGCAATAATAGTTAATTAGTTATTATAATATTATAATAGTCATTAATTGAATGCTATAAATATTTTATGATGGATTTTATTATGTTAAACCATTTTGACTAATTTTTTAATATAAAAATACTTTATACATATTTTTTTTAAAAAAAAAATAGACTAGGATTCAAACTATAATTGCTGAGATAGAAACCTTAAAGTGGATGTATAAATATAAAAGATTGAATAAATAAAAAATAAAAATATTAGAGAAAAAATTAATATTATATGTATTTAAGGAAAATTTTGAAAGATGTATTTAAGATGATACAAATATATATTTAGTTGACATTTAAATTAGACGATAATTCATGTTAATAATAAAATAAAATAAAATTTATTTAAATATAAATTATAATATATAGAAGATAAAAGTTAATGGTATAGGTGACTTTTTTAATTGATTTAATTTAGTGGGATAAAATTCTATCAAATCAAATTAATTTTTTACACATTGTAGTTATGTCAGAATTACTATAATAATATTGAATAAGAAGATATATTTGATATGAAAAATATAATGGGATTTGCAGGAGCACCTGCTAATTTTTGCCCCCTATAAAAATTAAAATGATTTTGATGTGAATTGTTGAAACCAAAATATACCAATTTGTTTTTAGTTCTTTCCCCAAACCATTAACTTCAACTGTAGTAGTAAAAGATAAAACCTAAATCATAGGAAACTTATTCAATTTTAGCTAAGTGGCCATCCTAAAGGGGTAGTCCGGTGCACGAAGCTCCGTCATATGGGGTCTCGGAGAAGGATCCATTATACACAACCTTATCTTATTTTTTGCAAAAGACTGTTTACCGTTGCACTAACTAAAGAAAATGAGATAATTCCAAATAGTATTTATACTTGTCGTAAATCTAACCATGCCTCTTTAATAGCAAATCCTATCTGAATTTCAACTCGACTACACCCAATAGCAACAAGTAACTTCAATATAGCCATGTTTAATATTTTTAATTGCACATTAAATTACATCAAATAATCATAAAAAAATATTTTACATAGTAACTCTTAAAAATAATATAACTTCTAATTAATATATTTTAAAATCTAAATTATTTTATTCTCGCCAATAAACACTTCATTTAATAAATAAATTAGTTTCTGTTAATACTAATCCGGCCATTTACCAAACCACATATTTAATTTTGCATATTATAACCCTATTCTTTTTATTATTTTTTTTCAAAACAAACTTAATCTTCGAACCCTACTCTTTCATCTCTGTTTCCTCCACTTGAAGCACTTGTTTGCTTCTTTATGCGCATTTTATATTTTTTTTTAAAAAAACATGCAACGGCAGTCTAATAATTTCCTAAATTATTAGGATATACATTACACTCACAACCATAAGAATACACATGTATAACGTTTAGCGGAAATATGATCAACTAGCAACCCTCACAAGAATTATCTCTATTCATATCCACACTGATATACCTTCAAGATGACTTCACAAAGTCACATGTTTTGTCTTCGTTTTGGTACTAGCCAAAGAAGAAAGACAATATGATCGAAGAGAGAACTCTAGCTTGATTTGATGCTCGGCGGCAAGGACAACCCAATGACACCAAATCAAGAGAGAGGACAACAGTCTTTTGCGACGAATTTTGCAACAAGAAGTTTTTCGTCTAAAATTTTTGCGACAAAAAAATTATCGTAAAGTTGCAACGAATATATTTTTGTCGTAAAATTTGTTGCAAAATTTGTGACGAAAACAAAAATTTGTAACTAATTTATCAAGGATTTTTCACTCATCGCAAATTTTCGTCGCAAATTTGTTAAATTTTGTAGCGAACAAATTTGTTGCTAAATTTATCGCAAACTCTGCATTTGTTCAGCATATTTCTGCTTCCAAAACTTAACAACCATACAAAACAATATAAATTCCACAAACAACCAAAACTTATCAAAACAATACAGAACATATCAACACCACATTAACAACATTAACCGACATACCAACAAACATACTACATTAACAACAAAACAAATGGACAACAAGAAACAAAACATAACAACAAATGAGGTCAAAATATGATCTCTGTATCATATAGTATTGATTTCATTATTTAGTCCATCTCTTTAGTGTGACAGAAATGAGTTCATTCCAAAAACAAATTGAGACCAATGAACATACAAAGCAAAAGGCATCCAAAGAAGTCTTGTCGTTCAACAATTAAGTTTTAAGAAACCCTCATAAGACTCCAGAATCTAAAAAGAAACAATTAAGTTTAAACAGCTGCAGCCTTGTGAAAGGAGAGTCCTAAAATCAATATCTTCCATGGGGAATCTGCCGACTATTTGTCAACCATCTAATACAAATTTAGGACATTACAAATCAGAAGAAGAAAAATTGAATACCTTCTCCGAAATTGTTCTTGAACCTTCGTGGTACATGACGGAGATATCTCATCCTTTTGGTACCAGTTGTCTTCCTTTTGATTGCCTTCACACTCCAATTATATGTTGCAAGAACAAACTTGCTATAAGAAACAGGAGAAATCAGGAGGAAAAAACTAATCTCATATTGAGATATCACTCAGCAACTTTTATGACTAGCTGAAGGTTGGTTTATGCTACAGTTGCCTATTTATTTTATTTTGGAAAAATCCAGACTATTTGACATGCCAAAAATTAAGAAAATGTAGTGGAGAGGGAAGAAGTAGGACAACATGAGCAAAAATTGATGTGAAGGAAAGGCAACAATGAAATTAAGGACCGCTAATGTTTCATATCAGTAGCAAAGTCAATTAGTAAAATACCAAATCACTCTATCTGTTCATGTTCCACACAAGATTGGTGATTACAAAGTTATTGTAGGGGTAGTATTTACCAAATAGTAGTGATGTGATTTCTGCATATTCCTTTTTGATTCTTTATCTTACATTTTACTGGACTCCCCAGCTAAAAGGAGCACAAAGTTCTTATTAATTGTTGAGCAATAGTTGTTAAACTCCATTGCTACCAGTATTGACGACATCATAGGTCAAACTAATGTTCCCCAACGTATTGATCATCTCACAAAACCTAATGAAGTTCATAAATTTGTAGATTTGAATTACATTCTTACAGAATGAGTTATATTTCACTAGGAAATAATAGATGAAATCGATTGAAATCTAGTACAATTGAAGGTGGAAAATGATGAAGCCAGTTTAAATTTTGTCAAATTAGGTTGAATTTAGAGATCTCCGCCAATCTAGCTCACTTTTTGTCACTTTCTCTTAATCAAACTAGTCCATTTCCATTTCTCGAAATACTTCAAAATCGAGCAAAGCAAAATAAAAATGACAGATTCAGATGTAACTTACACTTGCAGATTCAAGTAGCGGGGTAGCCGCAGGAACTACACCGACTCTTTTGGCGGTGGAAGTTCCTCCACCCTCACCGCACGCACAGCGTGTGGGTCTTGTTCCTCCTCTTCCCGAAGCTCCCCGTGCCCTTCTCCTGCTGGAACAAGTAGCAGTAGAAGAAGAAGCCCGAACGCGAGACTTAGACAAGCGAAACTGGAACAGAACGAAGGCGAGAGTTGCAAAGGGGGGTTAAAGGAACATTACCATCGCCCTAATGCGCCCTACACAGCCTCCCTTCTCTTTGCAAATTCAGAGAAATTTTGAGTTTGTCGCCAAATTGGCGATGAATTAAAATTTGTCGCAAAAAAAACCACGTTCCCCCTACTAGCGATGACCGCCTGATTGGCGATGAACTCAATTTGGCGATCCCGAACTATAAATAATTTGGCGACTAATTTCAGATTCGTCATCAATTGTATTTAATGATAAAATTATTTTTAGCGGTGAGTTTTATGATAAATATTTTTATTGTCAATTTGATAATAAATTTTTTATCACTATTTTGTTACTAATTAGCAATGATTTTTTTATTACAAATTTTATTACAAATTAACGATAAATTTTTTTCGTCGCTAAACTTCATGGTTAAATTTGTATTTTTTTTATTTAGTGTTATTTCAGTGACACAGGAGGTGGAAAGTTATTTCAGCGAGGTGGTGGAAAGTTATTTCAGCGAGGTGGAGAGGGAGAAAAAGAAAACCCTAATGTTAGATGATTAAAGGTAAAGTAAGGTTCTAAAATTCGCTAGGCGCTAGTCGGGCGGCAGACCAGCGCCTAGCACCTAAGCCGCCTAGGCGGGACTAGGCGCCGCTAGGCGGATTCCTCGGTATCCCTTGTTTCATGTGGACTGTGGACAATGTCATATACAAATCTAAATGTTGTCTTAAACAATTTCATAGTAATGAAGATCTAACTATATATGCTGAAATAAATACATACTTTCCAATACCAAAAAATGAAAAACTATAAAAGAAAACTAATAGTTTTGTGCAAAGGAAATATACTAGGCTCAGTAAATATGAGTAAAAGAAACAGTTAAACAATAGAACATGCAGTAAATTATCATAATCATATAGTAAACAGTAGAACATTGGAAAATAGTAGCAATAGTTCAATTCAAGATTACAATGCATTGTAACCACTAAGCAAAATATAATTGTTAAATAACATAAATCATGTCTTAACAAAATGAGTTCAAAATTACACAACTAATAATATCTCATAGACTCGTATTTATTCTGCTTCTTCTTCTCCATAATTTTCAATAACTTGTTTTTCATCGGACACAAACTCAATATCATTATTGTGATCCTCGTCTTCTTCTTCAAATTCAAAATCATCTTCAAGAAGTTCTCTCACTCTAGAGCTTCTTCGGGGTTGTAGATTTTCATCTGCTCCACTTGCTTCATCAACCATTTGCCAAGTGAGCCCGGAACCTAGTTCAACTTCATCATCTTCCCCACCATCCACAATCCAACCTTGTGCATTTGAAGCATCTTTTGCAAGAAGGACATCAACATTTCTTTCTTTTTCTCTTTTTTGTTTGTTCAACAATCTAGCATTAAATTGGACAAATACTAGATTGTTCAACCTGTTGGCATCCAACCTATTTCTTTTCTTTGTGTGAATCTAAAAAAAATAGAGAAAGTAAATACTATAGTTAGTACCTGAATATAGAGTATAGACGTTAAAAATTATAACTAGTTTAATTAAAGAGTAGATTGAAAGTTTAAAACTTACTCCTTCAAATGTACTCCAATTTCTTTCACACCCAGATGAACTTGTAGTTAATGAAAGTATCCTCAATGCCACCCTTAGCAAGTTAGGTATGTGAGCACCGTATGTACTCCACCATGCACATGGATCAAATGTATCATCATTTTTTTCACATGCTTTTGCTGCCAATATTTTTCCAAATAACCCAGTCTTATTTCTATATTTTGGAAATTCCTTGTTAATAATTGTATCTTGTAGATCTAACTCATTAGCATGCAAAGTTTCCATGCATTAAAAAATCCCCATCGCGACCTCCTCATAAAGAGCAATCGAACTATCTTTGTAGTAAAAATAAGGATTCAACAAAAATGCAGTGGTATGCAATGATGTATCAAGTCTATCCTTCATTTTTGACTCAATAATGACTATGATAGGTGTTGATACAGTCTGACCTGGCTGTTGTTTTGATGTTGACACTGATTTAAGTTTGTATCAGATATTGATTAAACTAAGAATGACTACTGATCGAGGTTGATCAGTTGGGAGGGAAAGTCCTGGTGAGTAAAGTCAGGCAAGGGAAATCCAGATGGGTCAAGACATCTGGTGAAGAGTCCAAGCAGGGAGCTTGGCACGGGAAAAAGTCCAAGTATGGTGACTTGGCACGGAATGGTCAGAGAGGGCTCGGTAGCTCGTTCTCTGGACCGGACGAAGTCGGAGAGGGCTCGGTAGCTCGTTCTCCGGACTATGTCAGAGAGGGCTCGGTAGCTCGTTCTCTAGACCGGACGAAGTCGGAGAGGGCTCGGTAGCTCGTTCTCCGGACTAGGTCAGAGAGGGCTCGGTAGCTCGTTCTCTGGACCGGATGAAGTCGGAGAGGGCTCGGTAGCTCGTTCTCCGGATTAAGTCAGAGAGAGACTTAAGTGGACATTCAATGGCACATTGGATCGGTCGGTAGACCGATCCAGTGACACATGAATCAGTGGATCGGTCGGCAGACCGATCCAGTGAAACTGAGTTCCATGGATCGGTCTGATGACCGATCAGATGACACTCAGTAGCACACTGAGTGCAGACTGATCCACACTCAATCTGATCGGTCTGCAAACCGATCAGAGAACACTCAGTAGCACACTGAGTGCAATCTAATCGGTCAGGGAGACCGATCAGGAGAAGAGACTACAGAAGAAAGAAAGAGGTGGATCGGTCTGTAGATCGATCCACACTCAATCTGATCGGTCACTACGACCGATCAGAATGGCCTCAGACCGATCAGACCTTTGCCTGATCGGTCCAAGGCACTGTGATCGGTCTGGTGACCGATCCACACACTCTGATTTGTTCGCTGTATCAGCGATTCCTTCACTGCTTTTGATATATCTCATTCATTTATGTGATGTAATCCTCTGTGTTGTTAGCTTTTGAGTTTGCAGGTTAACAGGTATCATTCCAAGCCTAATTTCAAATTAAGTTCATAAGAGGAATGCGACAAATGGTCTTTCTGGTTTCAGCATGGTGCATTTCTGCATCAACGGATCGCTATGATATGGTGCGATCCGCTTGACTCGGGATTGGTTCGAGCTCGAAGACGTCGGTGTTGATGTGATATCATTGGTATGAGTTCAGGGAACCGGTAAGGAGGAAGAGGATTGGGCTACCGATTTTGATTTGGACCAGATCTGTGACAGAGATCGGTTTTGAGAAGCGATAAAACAGCGAGAGGAGAACAAGAACAACAACAAGAAAGCTTGAAAGAAAAGTCTGTGCTGTTGTGCGAAGTTCTTGAGCTCTCGGGTGAACTGCGATCTCTATTTCTGCTACTGATCCTCGCGTGGTTGTAAGCATTTCTATTCTCCTTTGCCACCGAGCTTCTGTAAGTCTCGTGCTTTAACTTAGATCTTTCTTGAGACGTTGTGGGGAGGTTACTCCACCGAGAAGGAGGATTTGTAGCCGGAAGTTATCCGGGGTGCGATCTACCGAAGATCAAGGAGTCGTCCACCTTACGGACACGCCGAGGAGTAGGGGCAAGTTATCCCCGAACCTCGTAAATCCTAGTGTTAGTGTGCTTGTGTTTTTCCTTTCTTTAGTTGTCTAATTCCGCTGTGCTAACAATTATCTGTGTAGAAGTTTTGATTTAAGTTTTTCAAGGGGCTATTCACCCCCCTCTAGCCATCTAAGATCCCAACAAGTGGTATCAGAGCTAGGGGCTCTTTGATTCGGATTAACACCCAAAAGAGCAAACAAGGATGGCTATGAAGGAAGGCTTTAGCACAAATCGACCACCCTACTTCGAAGGAGCAGATTTTCAATATTGGAAGGGCCGCATGGAGTATTACCTCAAGACCGACATTGCCATGTGGTTCTCAGTCAAGGAAGGTTTCACACCACCAAAGGATGAAGAAGGTAAGGAACTCGATTCGTCAAGATGGTCTACCGAACAACTCCGCAAAGCACAAGCCGATGCCAAGGCTATGGTCACCTTGCAATGTGGAATCGCCAAGGACCAACTCGTCAAGGTAGGTCCGTTCTCGAGCGCAAGAGACCTATGGAACAAACTCATCGAGCTCCAAGAGGGAACTCGAGATTCTCGGATTGCCAAGAGGGACCTATTCTTGAATCAACTCCAAAATCTAACCATGAAGGACAATGAAACGGTAAGTGAGCTTCATGGGAGATTCAAGGAGATCATCAACGGTCTACACTCTGTGGACGAACGAGTGGAGAATCGCGATCTAGTAAGGTACGCTCTTAAATCTTTTCCTAGGAATGCCTTGTGGTCATCTATGGTAGATGCCTACAAGGTATCCAAGGATCTTTCCATTGTTAAACTAGATGAATTTTTCTGTGAGATGGAACTTCATGAGCTTGCTAACAAAGGTCAAAAAGAGAAGGGTATTGCTTTATTTGCAGGACCAAAGAGCAAGGAGGGAAGAAGGAAGAAGGAAAAGAAGAAGGAAAAGGAGATTTCCTCATCCACCTCTTCCTCCGAATCCGATGATGAAAGTGGATCATCATCAAGTGAGATGGCGAACTTCGTAAGAAGGATTATGAGAAGAAGCCGAAGATACAAAGGAAAAGGTAAAACTAATGATCAAAATTTTGATAAATCTAATGTTGTATGTTATGAGTGTAGCAAGAAAGGACACATTCGGAGCGAGTGTCCGAAATTAAAAAGGAAGGAGGAACGAGCCAAAAAGAAGGAGGAAAGAGCCAAGAAGAAGAAGGCTCTCAAGGCCACTTGGGATGAGTCCTCATCAAGCTCATCGGAGGAAGAAGAGAAGATGGAAAAGAGCACACGACAATTAGCACTCATGGCAAGGGAGGTTTCCGACTCCGAAAGTGAGGGAGATTCGAGCGACGCTTCAACCGCGGCTTCATCATCGTCGGATGATGAAGAGGTAACCTCTTCTCATATAGAAAAGTGTTATAAGACTATCACTCACCTATCTACATTGCTTAAAAAGTCAAAAACAGAAAATAAAGTGTTAAAAGAAGAAGTAAAAACCTTAAGGACCCTTAGGGAAGATGAGGTCGATAACCTACATCTAGAAGTCCTTGAGGATGAGAACAATGCGTTAAAGGGTGAGGTTGAGAAACTCAAGAAAATGCTTGAGAAATTCTCAACTAGCTCTAAGACTCTAGACATGATTCTAAATGCCCAAAGGGCAGTCTACAACAAGGCCGGGCTAGGGTACCAACTCAAGGAGTCGAGTTTCATTTCTCTAATGTCTAGAACTCAACATAGTAGATCACATGTTTCTAGGGCTCATGGAACTAGGAAAGGTATGACCAAGGCATGGGTTCCTAGGTCTTTCGTTGTAGAAGCATTAGGTCCCAAGATTTGGGTACCTAAAACCTCTATCTTCCGTGTCTTGTAGGCATTGGTCGAGGGGGAGCATCTATCAACTTGGTTTGTTGATAGTGGATGCTCCAAGCACATGACCGGGGACAGATCACTGTTTACAACCATTCAAAACAAAAGTAGAGGTAATATGTCTTTTGGTAATAATGGTAGCCTTAAGGTTGTAGGAGTTGGAGACATTCATATATCCGAATGTCTCCATATCAAGAATGTCCTTCTAGTCAAGGGGATGACTTTTAATCTCCTAAGTGTCAGTCAATTGTGTGATACGGGTTACACAATTGAATTTCATTCAAGTCAATGTTTGGTTAAACATATTGACACACTTGACACGGTACTAGTAGGCGCAAGGGTTGATAATATTTATCAAGTATCGTTTAAAAGTGCTACTAATGCTTTGATTAAGTGTTTCATGTCGAAAGAAGAAGAGTCTTGGCTATGGCATAGAAGGTTGGCACATGTAAACATGAAGAACATCCGGAAGTTGGCCAACCAAGGATTAGTGCGGGACTTACCCAGCATCAAGTACCACAAGACCAAACTATGTGATGCATGTCAAAAGGGTAAGCAAACAAAAGGTGTTCATAAAGGTAAAAGCACTGTAAGTACATCTACTGCTTTAGATTTATTGCACATGGACCTATTTAATTGCAGTAGTGTAATATCATTGAATGGAAGTAGATATTGCTTGGTAATCGTTGATGACTTTACTAGATACACATGGACTTTCTTCTTGAAACATAAGGACCAAACTATAGATATTTTTATTTCTTTTTGTAGAAGAACCGAGAATGAAAAATCGACAACAATTAAAACCATTAGAAGTGATCATGGTGGGGAATTTCAAAATCATAGGTTTTCAGAGTTTTGTCAAGAAAAGGGATATAGGCATGAGTTCTCTACTCCAAGGACCCCACAGCAAAATGGAGTTGTGGAGAGAAAGAACCGAGTCCTACAAGAGGCTGCACGAAGCATGCTCAATGAGTACTCTACTTATGGGCTGAAGCTGTGAATACAGCTTGCTATGTGCAAAATCGAGTTTTAATACATAGGTTTTTAGGAAAGATTCCCCATGAACTTTGGTTTGGGAAACCACCTACAATTAAACATCTTAGGGTGTTTGGTTGTAAGGTGTTTATTTTGAACACCAAGGACCATCTTGGGAAGTTCTCGGCGAAGGCTGATCAAGGGATACTGGTCGGGTACTCTCTTACCAGCAAAGCCTATCGAGTCTACAACAATAGGACTAAATTGATTGAAGAGTCCTCTGATGTAGCCTTTGAAGAAATCCCTAACTTAAATGATCAACCAAGGGATGTAGGAGAAATTCAATTTGAACTTAGAAATCTAAGTTTGAATGATCAAAATGAAGAACGAGTCGAAGTTGACTCTGATGTTGATGAGCAAAGGCAACAAAGAACTCAATCTGATCCTTTGCCTGATATTGAGTCCTTGCCTGTGCCGAGTGAGACCATTCATGAGGCACCACCAACACCAAGGCAGTCTAGGTTAGCCACTAGTCATCCCCAAGACCAAATTGTGGGAGACATCCAACAAGGGGTTAGGACTAGGTCATTCTTTAGAAATGAGTCTAATGAAGTCACATTGATTTCAGAGATTGAACCAAAAATAGTTGATGAGGCATTGCACGATCCTGATTGGATCTTAGCTATGCAAGATGAGTTAGGTCAATTTGAAAGGAGCCAAGTGTGGGACTTAGTTCCTAGACCTAAGAAGACCACCATTATTGGAACTAACTGGGTCTTCAAAAATAAGTTAAATCAAAAGGGAGAAGTTGTAAGAAACAAGGCAAGACTTATAGCCAAGGGCTATAGTCAAGTCGAAGGTCTCGATTATGATGAGACTTATGCTCCCGTGACCCGATTAGAGTCCATTCGTTTGATGCTAGCTTTTGCTGCACATAGAGGTTTCAAGCTCTATCAAATGGACGTTAAATCGGCTTTCTTAAACGGTCTCATCAAAGAAGAGGTCTATGTTGAGCAACCACCGGGGTTCGTGAGTACCGAAGCTCCAAACCACGTATACAAGCTCAAGAAAGCTCTTTATGGGCTTAAACAAGCACCTCGAGCATGGTACGAAAGGTTGTCAACTTACCTATTAGAAAAGGATTTTGTAAGAGGCCAAATAGACCCAACACTATTTCTACGAAGAGATGGTGAAAATATTTTTGTAGCCCAAGTATATGTCGATGACATAATTTGTGGCTCAAATAACAAGGGTTATTTGAATGAATTCATTTCTCACATGGAAAGTGAGTTTGAGATGAGTCTAGTAGGAGAATTGACATTCTTCCTTGGACTTGAAATCAAACAAACTCGAGATGGAATTTATGTCCATCAGACAAAATACACTCAAGAGATGCTTAGAAAATTCAATATGAGTGACTCCAAGGAAGTGTCCACTCCAATGGCGACAAACACTCGCCTTGACAATGATGAGAGTGGAAAACCAATTGATCTAACGCAATATAGAAGCATGATTGGTAGTCTTCTATATCTCACAGCTAGTCGACCGGACATACTCTTTGCTGTGGGCATGTGCGCTAGGTATCAAGTCTGTGCCAAGGAATCTCACTTAATTGCAGTTAAGAGAATTCTGAGATACCTTAAAGGCACAATTAGAGTAGGTCTTGGTACCCACGCATCGAGTCTTTTGACTTGATAGGTTATACCGACTCCGATTATGCTGGGTGCAAATTGGATCGGAAAAGTACTAGTGGGGGCTGCCAATTTTTAGGTTCATCTTTAGTTAGTTGGTCAAGTCGGAAGCAACATTGTGTTGCTCTCTCCACGACCAAGGCCGAATATATTGCCATGGGAGAGAGTGTATCACAGTTGTTGTGGATGATACACACCCTAGAGGATTATGGACTTTCTTATAAGGGTGTACAAGTGCTATGTGACAACATTAGCACGATCAACCTAACTAAAAATCCAGTCCATCATTTGAGGACCAAACACATTGAAGTGCGTCATCACTTCATAAGAGATCACGTAGCTAGGGGAGACATTGCACTCACATATGTTGAGTCAAAGTCAAACCTAGCTGATATTTTCACCAAACCCCTTCCGGAGAATGAATTTAGTCATTTAAGGAGGGAGTTGGGAATGTGTTTGGCTCCTTAGGTCCTTAGGACTTCATCATGATCAATAAGGACAAATTAAAATGACAAGAGAAATTGGGAATGATTTTGGGCAACTTGGGAACATCTCACACAAACTATAAGGTTTAACAAAATATTTTTGTTTGCTAGAAATGGGGTGAGATGCTAGGTACAACCAAATTATTCAAAATGTATCATGCATCCCTTGAATAATTAGGTTGAAGAGACATTAATTGAGTATGGGAACACCATTACATAATTCATGTGTAATTGGTTCCTTGATCTTACTCATATATTCCAATCAAGGAATCTTGATTGGGCCTTTGTCTAAAAAGTGTCTAACTATGGGTGATTTGTTGATTGATATTTTTGATTGATACTTAACATGCCTTGATTGAAAATTAGGACAAGTTGTTTATATTTTGACAAACTTGAAACTGATCATAGCAATCCTAAGTCTTAATTAATACCTTGTTTCACTATATGGTTTTATAAGGTTTTCTGAGATTGGAATTCTAAGATTCCAAATGTCTGAGTTTTTGGATTTAAAGGCTGAAACTTTCGGGCTCTACACAAGCTAAGACCATAAGAGCTCATTTTTTTTATATACTTGTGGGTGTTGATTCTAGGTTATGAATTTGGGAGATTCTGAATTCTTGAATTCTGAACTTTTCAAAATTCCCGATAGATAACGGCTCATATTTTCAGTTATTGAATAATATATCAGACACTGATCGGTCCAGGGACCGATCAGGATGATGCCTGATCGGTCTCCACGACCGATCAGGACATTCCTGATTCACTGATCGATCCAGGGATCGATCAGGAGTCACCGGCACAGATCGCACACCACTGATGCACATCTGATCGGTCCAGGGACCGGTCAGGAAGATCCCTGATCGGTCCCCACGACCGATCAGGACGATCGCTGACCGATCAGGACGTTCCCTGATCTGTCAGGATTTCTCTGTTCGGACAGCCGTCCGATCAGATCACACTGTGCACTATCCCTCATTAAATCCTCCCGACCTCCTCTCTTCCCGATCTTCTTCCTTCTCAAAACCCTAGCCGACCGACTCATAACCTAGCCGACGCCCCTCTTTTCCTCCCGTCTTCTCGACCCATCATCTTCTAAAAGCCGAAGCTCACAATGGCGCCCAGGTAACTCTTCTTCCTCCCGAGATTTGTTCATTCTTAGCATTTTTAGCTTCTTTTCACAGGTTCTCTATGTGTGTTGTCTCGGTTCTCTCTGTGTGGCTCCCGTGGACTCCCATTTGCCCCGACCGTGTCCAAATCTTTATCTATTTAGGAAGAAAGCAGCCGGTGAGGGTTCTTCTAAGTCCCCAGCTGAGAAATCCAAATCCAAAGCTCCTGCTCCCTCTCGACCCCAACCAGCTAGTTCCAGTAGATTCCCAATCCGCCAGTTTGAGCTAGCATTTCAACAGAGGACATTCAAGCTGCTTCCATGTCGATCTGTGGATCGAAAGTGGATGGATGAATTTTGTCCCTCTGTCTCCGAAACCCTAGCCTATTATAAACTTGATTCGGTAGTCTACCTAGAAAGGGACATCAATCTTGACCTCATATCTGAATTCTATAACAACCTTCATCAAAACCATGATGGTGTTTATAACACTCGAGTCGCTAAAAGAAGTATCGATTTCTCCATCAGAGAATTCTTTGGGTATCTAAGTTGCCGTATGTGTTCAGGAAATCCTTTTTCCTTGTATCCTGATTTACCAGAGTCACTACCTGCTCCACTTGATGTATCACCTGACGATATTTATGAGTACTTCTTCAGGCAACCTAGACCGGATGGACTAGATGAGCTAGATGTTGACTTCCCTACTTTTGCAGCCTTGAGATTATCTCCTCAAGACTACATTCTTTTTAAGATTGTCACGAACTGCCTTCTACCTATCACATCTAAACCATTATCTGAGATCCGATCATTTCATTGTCTTATGCTTTATGGTTTGCGTCGACATCTCGATTTTGAAATCATGTCGAGCATCTACTCCTCGATCATATCATATTCTAGGCCTAGCGACTCCACTATTTATATGCCTTATGGGCATATAATTACTGATTGGCTCGAGACCCTTCAGGTTGATGTCTCTAAGGGTAGAATAGTCAAAATGGTCAGGCAGGATTGCCGACTTGGGAAACGGGCATTTTCCAAGTCTGGCATCATAGGGCAAAATGGGGATGTTCGGTGGAAGGATGGGCGAGCACTGGGTGAGTTACCACGGGGACCTCCACGACAGGCTGCTCCTGTTGCTGCTCCTCCTGCTGCTGACGATGGAGAGGCCGATCCTGATCTGCGCTGGCAGATCGCCGAGCTGGAGAGCCGCTTTGATCAGCACGATGAGATGATATCTGCTGAGCTGGATGGCCTGCGTATTCGGATAGACCAGCGCTACGATGACCTGCGCGGGCATATTGACCAGCGCTTCGATGATATGCGCAGTCATCAGGTGGTGACACAGCAGTTGCTACTCGGATGGATGGCACGCTACCCGCCTCCGCAGTCCTACCCAGGCTATCCTTCCTCCAGCATGCCGCCTCAGGATTTCACCCCTCCTGCCGATGATGGTGATGTTCCTCAGTGTGAGGATGTTGATTGATACAGTTTGTTTGTTGACTGTCTGTATTTTGGATGTTATTTGTTAGTCTTTATGACTGACCTGGATGTTTGCACTTCTGATGCTACTCATGTATTTATGGTACTCAGTTTTATATTTGCTTGCTCTTTATTATATTTCATTTTCTATCCGTTATTAATATGCTGTTCACTTGCATGTCTTGTTTGTCCTTTATTTCCTTATTACTGTCTTATAATACACTTAGAGGGAATTCTCAGTGCTTTAAGAACCAGACAGTAAGGGTTAAGGGGGAGTTCTTTAAGTTATCTTACCTTATTCGCACCTTTTCGGTGTTTGACAAAGGGGGAGAAGATAACTAAGTTTAGATGAATGCAAATTTGATTTTAGAAATTTGATTTTAGAAGATCCTCACATAGTGTTGTATCCGTCTTAGGGGGAGGATCTTGATTCCCCTAAAATTATGAAAATTTGAACAATTCTGATCTAAACTTAAATCGTGTTGTCAAACAACAAAAAGGGGGAGATTGTTGATACAGTCTGACCTGGCTGTTGTTTTGATGTTGACACTGATTTAAGTTTGTATCAGATATTGATTAAACTAAGAATGACTACTGATCGAGGTTGATCAGTTGGGAGGGAAAGTCCTGGTAAGTAAAGCCAGGCAAGGGAAATCCAGATGGGTCAAGACATCTGGTGAAGAGTCCAAGCAGGGAGCTTGGCACGGGAAAAAATCCAAGTATGGTGACTTGGCACGGAATGGTCAGAGAGGGCTCGGTAGCTCGTTCTCTGGACCGGACGAAGTCGGAGAGGGCTCGGTAGCTCGTTCTCCGGACTAGGTCAGAGAGGGCTTGGTAGCTCGTTCTCTGGACCGGACGAAGTCGGAGAGGGCTCGGTAGCTCGTTCTCCGGATTAAGTCAGAGAGAGACTTAAGTGGACATTCAATGGCACATTGGATCGGTCGGTAGACCGATCCAGTGACACATGAATCAGTGGATCGGTCGGCAGACCGATCTAGTGAAACTGAGTTCCATAGATCGGTCTGATGACCGATCAGATGACACTCAGTAGCACACTGAGTGCAATCTGATCGGTCAGGGAGACCGATCAGGAGAAGAGCCTGCAGAAGAAAGAAAGAGGTGGATCGGTCTGTTGACCGATCCACACTCAATCTGATCGGTCTGCAAACCGATCAGAGAACACTCAGTAGCATACTGAGTGCAATCTGATCGGTCAGGGAGACCGATCAGGAGAAGAGACTGTAGAAGAAAGAAAGAGGTGGATCGGTCTGTAGACCGATCCACACTCAATCTGATCGGTCACTACGACCGATCAGAATGGCCTCAGACCGATCAGACTGTTGCCTGATCGGTCCAAGGCACTGTGATCGGTCTGGTGACCGATCCACACACTCTGATTTGTTCGTTGTATCAGCGATTCCTTCACTGCTTTTGATATATCTCATTCATTTATGTGATGTAATCCTCTGTGCTGTTAGCTTTTGAGTTTGCAGGTTAACAGGTATCATTCCAAGCCTAATTTCAAATTAAGTTCATAAGAGGAATGCGACAAATGGTCTTTCTGCTGGTTTCAGCGGCGCATGGTGCATTTCAGGCATCAACGGATACTGCTGTGATCTGGCTACGATCTGCTTGACTCCTGGGGATTGGTTCGAGCTCAGAAGACGCCAGTGTTGACTGTGATATCATTGGTGTGAGTTCAGAGAATCAGAGAAGGAGGAAGAGGGCGCTGATTTGCGCAGTTTGGACCAGATCTGTGACAGCAGAGATCAGGTTTTGAGAAGCAGTAAAAACAGCGAGAGGTGAACAAGAACAACAACAAGAAAGCTTGAAAGAAAAGTCTGTGCTGTTGTGCGAAGTTCTTGAGCTCTCGGGTGAACTGCGATCTCTGTTTTCTGCTACTGATCCTCGCGTGGTTGTAAGCATTTCTATTCTCCTTTGCCACCGAGCTTCTGTAAGTCTCGTGCTTTAACTTAGATCTTTCTTGAGGCGTTGTGGGGAGGTTGCTCCACCGAGAAGGAGGATTTGTAGCCGGAAGTTATCCGGGGTGCGATCTACCGAAGATCAAGGAGTCGTCCACCTTACGGACACGCCGAGTAGTAGGGGCAAGTTATCCCCGAACCTCGTAAATCCTAGTGTTAGTGTGCTTGAGTTTTTCCTTTCTTTAGTTGTCTAATTCCGCTGTGCTAACAATTATCTGTGTAGAAGTTTTGGTTTAAGTTTTTCAAGGGGCTATTCACCCCCCCTCTAGCCATCTAAGATCCCAACAATAGGCTGATAATTTGATTCCACGTTATTCAGAGCCACCTTGATATCTTCTTTAGCTTGAAGAAGCTCCCCATATAGAAACCCCATCGATGGATTTCTATCTCCATCTACCAATCGAAGAACTCTTACCCAATGAGCAAATATTTTCAAACAAAGTGTCACACCATTCCAAAAACTCATGCTCATCACTGTAGAGTAAGCCAATTTTCCTTTGTTTGTTTTTGACGATTTACATTTCTCCCACATATCACTTGTAAACATGGCCCTTAAACTAGCTTTTTTTTCAATCAAACTTTGCAATGTGAGGAAATTTGATGCAAACCTGGTAACTCCTGGTCGGACTATGTCTCTCTTCTTCGTGAAACTTCTCATCAATGATAAAGTCTTATGGTGAGCATAGATGAAAATGGTAAAAGCCTTGGACTGCTCAATCACCTTTTTATATCGTGGAAGTTTGCCAATACTTTCAAGCATGAGATTAATAGTGTGAGTTGCACATGAACTCCAAAAGATCCCGGATCATTTTTCTCTCATCAATTTAGCTGCAGCCATATTGTTGGTGGCATTGTCTGTAACAATCTGAACAATATTCTGAGCTCCTACTTATTCAACACACTTGTCAACATACTCAAAAATAAGTTCAACTGTATGCGCCTCCTCTGAAGACTCCTTAGACTCTAAAAATGTAGTACACTCCTTGCAATTAACACACAAATTTAAGATGCTTCTTCTTTTTCTATCACTCCATGCATCTATCATGATCGAGCATCCATTCTTTGCCCATTCTTCTTTATGTTTCTTCAGCAATTGTTTTGTTCTTTCAACTTCGGCTTTCAATAGTGGCTTCCTAAGTTGATATTGAGTTGGAGGCTTGAATCCTGGTCCAAATTGACCCACTGCCTCCATTAGTTGCTTGAAGCTATCATTATCAACAGCATTGAATGAGATTCCATTTTCATAAACCCATCTCCCAACATATTGTCGAACTTGTTGAGTTCTCTCTTTGAAAAGAGCCTCATTTATATTTTTTTGGCGTAGCACTTTACTTCCACTGGAGCCTGCATTTTCTAGAGCAATTGCCGATGCATATCTATCCATGGGGCCAAGTGGAAGAGGTTTTTTAACTCCATCCATCCCTTCAATTTCAAGACCTTCTTCTTCATCTACGGAAATAGCCACCTCTGCTCTACAACTTTGTTCTTCCATTATTTTGTTCTTCTTTCTGTTCATCCCTTCTAAAATAGCCTGTTTGCACTTATTTTTGTCTTCTTGAGATGCTTTTCGACAACCAGATACATTTCCAGGCATATTTCCAATGTGCTCCTTTATCCTATACACTCCTCCTGACATTGCTTTTCCACATAACTTGCATTTAATTTTATCGAGGTTCTTAGGATCAATCAATATATATCCCAAACTCCCATCCGATGTCATTTGACTTTCTTCTAAGAATCCCGGATTCGAGTTGAGCGACAGATGCTGTCGAAGATGGATTGCTTGCCATTGATAACAGTCTAACAGATAATCTGAAAAAATTATATATAACAAGACATAATATATTAACATGATAATAAAATTTAATTATACCATACAAATACAATACAAAATATTTCAATAACATTAAGTCATCAACAAGTCTGAGAATATTTTTTTATATATTTTAATCTAATTAATAAAATTTATTCGATATTTGTTTAAATAAATTAAATTTTAAATATATTTTTTATATTTTTAAATCTGTTTTATACTTTTATAAATTAATAATATTTATTGGAATTTTTTAAATTTTAATTTATTTTTCATATTTTTAAAACTGATTTATATAAATTAATAATATTTATTAGATTTTTTAAAATTTTAATTTATTTTTCATATTTTTAAAACTGATTTATATAAATTAATAATATTTATTAGAATTTTTAAAATTTTAATTTATTTTTCATATTTTTAAAACTGATTTATATAAATTAATAATATTTATTACAATTTTTAAACTGTTAATATAATTTTAATATTTATAAATCCGGTTAATATAAATTAATAATATATAAAATTTATAAATATGATTTATATAAATTAATAATATGTATTATATTTTTTAAATTTTAAATATTTTTTATATTTTTTATTTTTTAAATCTGATAAATGATAATATTTATTATAATTTTTAAATCTGTTAATATATTATAAATTAATATTTAATATTATTTATTTAAAAAAATTAAGTATATTATTTATATATTTAAATCTGATTATATAAGTTATAAAATTAATAATGGAATTTTATTTTTATATATAATTTTATATATTCAAATTTCTTTTATAAAAAATAATAAAATTTATTATAAAAAAATAAATTTAAAATATATTTAATTGAGATGGTAATTTTATTAGGTTTTACGAACTAACAATTTGAAATTATCCATGTTAGGAATTGTTTTAATTTAATAAATCTAAAAAAAAGGAAAAAAAACAAAACAAAAAACGCCGTCCCCGTCTCTCAGTCGCGACTCGCACGACTGCGCGGCCGCCACCGGCGCCTCGCGGGAGACCTCCGGCGTTGCTGGAAGCTCCGCCGAACGTGTCCGGCGCGTCCGACGAAGTCCGACGTTGCTTCCAGCGGCGCCGGAAGCGTCGCGGAAAGCTTCCAGTGCCGCTGGAAGCTTCACGAGATGCTGCCGGACGCGCCCTACGACGCTTCCGGGGGCTGCGGACGCGTCCGGCGTCGTCGGAGACTGCGCGACGATGACTCAACAGGAATAAAAAAAGTTAACAACTTAACGAAACAAGACGTAAAAACATACCGGAGCCCCGGAGCGACGAAGCCTTCGACGCAGCGACGATGAGAAGTCAGCCGTAAACAGCAAATTTGGAAGACGAAGCGGCGCACGAAGAAGACGTAAACAGCAAATTTGGAACAAAATATTAAAAGTTTAAAACCTAAATAACTCGCCCGAGGCCCGCGGAGGCCCGCCGAGTTCCGCCGAGGGCCGCCGAGAGCCGCCTAGGGCACCCGCCTGGGAGGTTTCCGGCGCGGCTTGCTGCCGCGCCGTGCCTAGGCGGCCGCCTAGCCCGAGTTTTCGAACACTGAGGTAAAGTAAAGAAAAATCTCTAATCATAATTTGAATTTTACATGTAATCTCCACTCATAAAAAATTTTGTTTTCACTCCCTCTATGTAAAATTTTATTTGCTTCAACTCCCTCATGCAAATATTATTACCTAATTGTCCCTCAGATTTTTTTAGGTAAAAAAAGTCCAAAAATTAGTATAATTCCTCTTAGAGTCAGCACTTTACACTAGAATCGAGTATATTTTCTATTAAATTGAGTATGCTTTTTTTTTTCCTATTTTAATATAATTCCTCCTAAATTCAATACTATTTAAAGAAAATCTAGTATATTTTTTTATCAAATTAAGTATCATTTAAAGAAAAATATAGTATATTTTCTATCCAATATCATTTAAAGAAAATCTAGTATATTCAAGTATATTTTCTATTACAATTATCTTTTATATTTTTTAGGTATAAATAATTTAAAAATGAGTATAATTCCTATTAAATTCAGCGCTTTAAACTAAAATCAAGTATATTTTCTATTAGATTGAGTACGATTTTTTTCCTACTTAATATAATTTCTCCTAAATTCAGCATCATTTAAAGAAAATCTAATATATTTTTCATCCAATTAAGTATCATTTAAAGAAAAAATCTATTATATATTTCATCCAATTGAGGTGGAAAAGGAATCGTGCTCAATTTGATAGAAAATATACTAGATTCTAGTTTAATGTACTGAATTTAAGAGGAATTATACTCATTTTTAGACTTTTTATATTTAAAATATCAGGGGTAATTAAGTAAGTATATTTGACTAGAGAGTGGAAATAAAAATTTATTCCAATAGGGACTGTATGTAAAATTGTGTTTATCAATAGGGACTGCATGTAAATTTTCCCTTAATAAAATTCTTCCGTTTTTTCCTTTTAAGCATCTGCAACGCTGTTAAAGCTTCATCGTTAATATCTACGTGACTGAACTGTTCACATACTATAGTATTGTGTGGTTGTACTGTTCACGCACTCTAGCATTAATGCGTTCAATGAATTGAACGCGTTAAAATGACTACCGCACTAAAAATTTATATATATATATAAAATAATATATTACCATTAACGCGTTAATGGCGTTGTAGATGCTCTTAGTGGAGAGCTAAACCCTTATTTTCTGGTCACGCCTCTAACGCTGCTGGCGTCGGGTCGGGGGTCGGGAACAAGGCGCTCGCCGGTGGCGACATGGAGGCGACTTCCTGACGGCGGCGTTCATTATCGTTCAACATGGCCGATGGCGTATATCACTCCCCGCAGTTCTCTGAGGTTAGGCTAGACTTGCAATCGCTTTTCTTTTCTCGAAGTAGAAAGCGAGACAATGGCGATAAATTCTCTCAAGAGGGTTTCCTGTCATGGCCTTGCGAGATTGTGATGCTTCATGGTTTCTTATGGCTTCATTCCATTTCTGATTTGGATTCTTTTTATCATTTTGAAAGCGGTATATAGGAAATCCAGTAATGATTTGAAGCTTCTTGCGGCCTTTCTTGAGAAGATTTTAACAACCCTATTCTGTTTCAGAATGCCGCTTGGCTCCCCGCATGGCTTCAGCCAGATTCAAACGACAGTCATGATAATGAAAAGAGCAATTCGTTGCTGCGCAGTGAGGTATGAAAGCCTTACTTTTGCTTGCCTAGTAGTGTTTTTTGGATGATTTTTCACTTAAAGGAATTGTCCAGCTGTCTCCTCCCAGCTTTTGCATAAATTATTTCCTCGAGGTTCCTACTTCATTATCTATCTGTTGCTAACATATGACAAGGAAGTGTTCATAAATCTATTGTTGCACAACTTATAAGCTTTTATAATTTGAGGATAACACTGGAAAAATACATGTCCTGTGTTGTCAGTCAAAAATTTGATTATCTGTATAGCCCACCTAAGCTCTGTAACTACTATTAGGGCAAGTAGATGGCAATAACTCACAAGTGATCTTATCCTGCCATTGGATTCTAAGCATAAGATTTTGTGATCTGTATAATGGGTGGCTACTTTACCTATTCCTACTTCCTATTTAACAAATTTGTATTTTGACATATTGTAAAGATTGATGATCAATCACACCCACTACATATTGATGAATTTATTTTATATGTAGCCACAACTTATGTTTTTTTTTTTTTAATTTGTGTTTGAAATGAACAGGATTTGGTATATCCTCAAGATGTTACAATCATTAGAAAGAACACCCAACCATTTGGGGAACATGCAAGATATGCAGATTGCCTTTTACATTTGTCTGGGGATGATGAGGCTCCTGGAGGATGTACTTCTGAAACAGTATGATTTTGTTGCTTTGCTTTAACAAAAGAAAAAAGTTTGCAACCATCGTATAATTCATATGTAATGGTGATATGCCCTCCTCCTACAATACCATGGGGCAGGCGTAGGGGGCCGCTGGGCGGCGGAACCCGCCTTTGCAGCATATGTAATGGTGATATGCGAAGGCCATTCTTCTGTATAAAAATGGTAGATACACATAATTATATGTTAATCATGTATGCACTATATAATTGTGCCTGCAATATCTGATTACACAATATTGAGCGTACTTTAGAACACTTTCTTTACCTGAAGATTTCAATTGATTCATATTGGAATATTTGGATGTTGATGTAACATACGCTACATCTTTTTCTGCCTATCATACTAAAACCCCTGGTTTTACCTACCAGGACCTTTTGGTACTGAACTTCCCCATAAGGCATAAGTTCATTTAAAATTCCCTCCTACAGTCTTCCCCTCTTCGTGGATCTTTTTGATTGAATCTTCAAGGTGGAATCATGTATATGTGATAAAACTTAATAAGAATTAAAAATTAAGGTTCAAAGTGAACTCCATGATGCTGTTTGTGTTAGATATTTGAATTTGACAATGTAGTTTCCAGTCCATGATGCTGTGATGTAAAACAAATATTTAGCATATATTTGTGATAGATCCATGAAGATACTCTGATATAGATTTGTTTTGAATGACCCAAGTGTCCAGTCCTTCCATATATTAGAGATATTCTTTACACTTAAATCTTTGTTCTTTCAAATTTTTGGAACTAATCTGTATTACTTGTTACTACATTACGAATTCTTGATGATTTACAATAATTCAAGCTTCTTACATACAAATATAATTCTGGGACATCTTGCAAGGAGATTTACCAACTGGTTATTCAAGCTGATACTAATTTTCCTTGGAATTACCTCTTTTTCCTCACAAATGTCAGTCAATTTTAATGTATTTAGTGCATTCATAAAATATTAGACTGGAAATAATATGCTGATGTTACAATCTCATGGGTGCAATTTGATTGCAGATACAAGTAAAAACTTTCAGACCAAATTGATTCATAATGAGTCAAATCCATTAATTTGTATGGTGTTCTGATTTTTCGTAGCCAACACATTTTGTATCTTATTCTTTCATGAGAGTATTACTACAAAGAATATAACAGGTATGTATGGATTGTCTAACAAGGTAGTCGAGCCAATCGACGTTTGATAGCTTATAATCTACTCATTACCTCTTTGTTGCTTCAACATCTATCTTTGTGGAGCTCCATTTATATCAAAATTTGTTCCGAGTTAGGGTATCTTTTAGCCAGCATTCAAGAAGAAGAACAAAGAAAGAAAGGAAAAGGTAAAGAGATAAATAGGAGAAAGAAAGGGGAAGAACTTATGTTCAGCCTCATCAACCTTCTTCTCCATCAACATGTCGCTTTTTGATTTTGCTCCGTTTCACCTTGACCTAGAAGAAGATTGTTCTTCCTCTACCTCCCTGCTTTGCCTCATTGTGTAGTATTGCTCAGTACCTTGGTTCTCAGTTAGCAAAGTCACCTTGCTGCTTTTGTGTGTTGCTTCGATGCAAGAGACCATTTCACTTGTTGCATTTTGCTTCAACATGAGATATCGGAGATGCAACCTGGGATGCATCTCCTTAACTAGGAGGATGACAACACAGCATTAAGAGGAAGGACTGTAGTGGTTTCATATCTTGACAGTGTTCTGCATGCCCATCAACTGACAGGGCAATATATTTTGTTTGAGCTGATTGACACGATACAATACATGTTTTTATTTTATTTTTATCTTTTGAACTCCACAATTTTATTTTTTATGCTTGATCTTTGTTACGCTTCCGCAAGTGTACGGATACGTTGTTAGTAATAAAAGATTATCGACCCCACGAGGACTGGTTATAAGCACTAGCGATTGTTCACGTAGAATTAGCTAAACTACCGATGGTTATAAGTGAACTCTTTTCTTGAGAAGAAAAGAACTTGGGAAGTAGATGTGAGAACTGGCGAGAGAGAGAGAGAGTTTTACTTGGTTTGGGAAGAGCTCTAGGAGTTCGGTTTCGTTGTGGTGGTAACTAATGTATCATGTTCTATCCTTTCCTCATTGTCAATCAACATGTACTCATCGGAAGTTATAGTTACTACCCTTAAACACTAAACAGAGAAGATCCCTGTGAAATCCTATTACGGTTAACCCCTGTCACTAGGACGCCTCGGTAGATCACAAGAATGCAAACCTAATCGGTATCATTAAGGATAGAGATAGGGGTTTGGTTTGGTTTCTTACTTCCTTGTGGAGGAATTACCTCTCCTTTCGAGGGAGTATCCTAGATGTCCGTGAACAGGTTACCCCTGTCACTAAGGCCCCTCGGGTATACGATCTAAGATCCTCTCTTTACGAAATTAGCAATCCCAACACAATCAATTAATACGACATGGCAAACAAGTCTCATGCATATCAAATTGAAACAAGACAAGCGAAATCATTCAATGAGTGAAAGCATAAGCATGAATCTTACATAATAACCTATCCACAACTACTCCCAGATCCTAGAACAAAGAATCTACTCCATAAACACATGGGAAAAAACCAAAGACATAGTATAATTAAACATTCAATCCCCAGACAAGAAGAGAGAGGGAATAGAGATGCTTATTCAATGACGTCGAGTGATCTTCGGATCCAATCCTTTGCTTCTGGAGTTGATGCGTTGATGGAGGTGATCTCGGATCGTCGAACAGAGGTCCAGGACGGCGGGAACGACACCAAGGTGTATCTCTCTTTTTCGGCTCACGGCCGTGCGAGATCCGCACGGCCAGCTCCTCTCCTTGTTCGGGTAGAGTGGCACGGCCGTGCGAGATCCGCAAGGCCATGTCTTCCTTCGACTCTGGTTGTGAGGCACGACCATGCAAGGTCGCATGGCCGTGTGATGCTCTCTCTCGGGAATGGCCACACGGCTGTGCAGGGTTGCACGGCTGGTGTCAAGTGGTTTTCTTCTTTTGCTCCGATGTGTCGACAATCGCCGTTTTCGCTCCAAAAGTTATCCCTGTCAACACAAAACCAAACAAAGAGCAGATCTCCGATAAAAGAATAATTAATACTGAATAAACAATAGGTGAGATGATCGTGCAAAGAATATATACAAATAAAGCAAGTGAATGTGCGTTAAAACATGCATAAACGATCATAATATCTACGCACATCACACCCCGAGACTTGAACTTTTGCTTGTCCTCAAGCAAAACGCTGCAATCTATGTTCATGAGTTCCTATAGTGTATCATAATCCCTAGTGCATTCGCCTAACTCTATCAACTAGTTTCATTGATAAGCATGTTTGTGGAGTAACCTAAGTATGACCTAAGCATAAGTTCTTTGTGCTCGGTGTAATAAGTGACTCAAGCTCTTCAAGTTTCAATTTTCTATCCTAGTCAAGTCGTCATACAATTGAGTTCCTAATGTTCCCGGTGATAGGCACTTACATGCCACACACTTGGTTCGTTTCCCTTAAATTACACAAGGTCTCAAAGGATATTACTCGAAATCAAGAGAAACCTAACATTTATTTCCCCAGTAACCTAACTCGGTCTCAAAGGGATAAATTGTTAGTTTCCACTCACGACAACTATTTTTTATCCCTTATTCAACTTTTTTATATATATATATATTTTGGTGCTATAGAAGTGTAGCACTAATCACAAATGTTGGGATTTAGATTTTTCCGAATGAGCTTCCATGATCCGAGGTCATCCAGTAACCAAAATGTAACTAAAGAATCCCCATGGGAACACAAATACTAAACAAATTAGATGAATCATAACTATTTCAAAACATTTCTACTATTCAAACTTAAATGAAGTGAAAGTAAGATCCTTAAAGGTTAGACCAAAACTTATATTAAATTTCGTACAATACTTAGCTTATTTCATGCTACTAAAGATAGAGAAAGGAGGTACACCAAACATACTAACACTATCTCTACGACACATGAACTAAGAAAATACACGTGCTAGTCATTTTGCTATTGGACAAGTCAGTAGAAGAAGTAGAAGGTTCGATGCTCTCAAATATACCTCAAAACTATTCAAAATAAACACGATGAAAAACTACAAGTGGGAAAAGAAAGTGCAATATGAAACTGAAAATAGAGAAAAGAAAGTGCAATATAAAATGAAATGCAAGTAGATAAAGCAAAATAAATAAATATACAGAAGGACAAGGAAAAAGACTCGACTTGACTCAGGTTGTGCAAACATAACACCCCCCAGACTTAAACTTTTCAACGTCCCGATGAAATCAAAACGGTGGCGGGGGAGGGGGATAAGGGGGTCCCCGTCGTGTGTCGGAGGGAAATCTAGGCATATCAGGGAGATGGCCAATGTGCTGGTGATATTGGTAAAGAGCGTCTACTTGTTGTCTAGTAATATCCATATCATCCATGAAATTCCTCATTCTTTCCTAGTCAACCTCATAATCTTGAACAAATCCTGTCATTTGGCTATGAAAGTCTCTAGTAAACTGAAAATGGTCCTGTACCTCCCTATACTGGTCGTCAGACAACTTGAAGCGACCCTCCAACAATTGTTGTTGGGTAGCGTGCTTCTCATGAAGCGAGTTTAAGGAGGCACGGAAATCAGAAAAATCAAATCTTGAAGGTCCCGTACCATAGACAAAAGAGTACCTAACAGGTTCCAGATATCCAGAGGGTTGCGGGAGTCTTGATGACGAGGGCTCTTGGTGGTGCTTGGTATCTCCTACAAGGGAGGGAACAAACTCGGGTTTTGAATCAATGATCACCTAGTTCGCTGGGTTGCGAACTGAAGTGCGCTCGGGACAAGGAAGGGGTAATGGAAAATCATCGTTCCTAGGAAAAGCAAACCCATTTTCATCGCGACAGATCATCTTCATTGCAAGACAAGAGTCGATATCGATTTTATCATTACCATGAACGATCTCCAGCCCATCAAGCTCACAACCCAGATTTATTGCTATTTGGGTGATTAAACCACCAAACATTATCATCCCCGAAGATACTTTACCTGCTCTCAACAAGTTTTGTAAGAAATGAAACCCAGAATCAAAGTCGACTTTATTTAGCATCGCTCAAAGAGAATAAAGCTCCACCTTCCTAACCACCTCATCACTCTCACCTCGACCAAAGATTGTTTTGCTTATCACACGGTGAAGGTATCTAAAAGTAGGGTTTTGCATGCGTGATGCCTTTGCTCTAGAGGGTTCATAAGGGTTCTTTGATCCCGTGATTGAAGCCCAAAATCCATTCCAGTCTATAGTACCATCAAATCCACGGGCACCTCCAGTAGGTAAACCAAAACAAATATTAAAATCACTAAACTTCCACCGAATTTCTTTGTTCATCAACCTAAAAGTTATGACCCCAATGTAGTCATCCTCAGAGAAAAATTTAACATCAATTGATCTTAAAAATTCCAGGACTAGGCAGGGGTAAGTCGGTAGACGTGTGTACATCATGTCATGCCAATCAAAGGAGCTAATCATCCAATCTACATCATTCCTAATTCCTAACATATCCATGGTGGTTGGATCCATATATCTAGTGCACACAATTTTCCTAGCAACAAGAATATCATATCTAGCTTTATGTTCTTGATTTCTAAAAACAATATTAAATTCGTTGTCGTTACCTTCGTCGCGTGCTACCCTTTTGTCTTTGCCTTTGGATGAAGAAGTCTTTCCCTTGCCTTTGTCTCCTCCCGGTGCATCTCCTTCGCCAGCTCCACCGCTTCCTTTTCGGAGTCTCTTCAGAATTTGAGACATGATATGCAAGGCGAATTTGAGGACTTTCTTATGGGTGGATGTGGATCTTGAAGATAGAGGAGGGGAAAGAAGAAGAATAGGGGAATTGTTCCTCTCTTTTCGGATTTGGGGCTTGAAGAAAACTTAGATCTAGATCTAGATCTTAGTAAAGATGAGTCTTAGATGTAGGTAATGAAGGTTGATGAGGTGTAGTGGGGAAGAAAAGGTAAAGACACGGCCTGGTTGATGGGGTCGCCGCACAACCGTGCCTGTTGGCACGACCCCTTCTTTCCTCCTCTCGACCGAGATCGCACGGCCGTGTCAACCGACACGACCTGTGCACTCTTCTCCTCGGGTAGCTTTGCACGGCCGTGCCAGATCCCCACGGCCGTGTATTGTTCCTTCTCTGCAAAGGCCACACGGCCGTGTGGGTTCACACGGCTTGTGTCATTTCCTCCTCTGTCAGCTTCGCATGGCCGTGTAGATTCACACGGCCAACTCCCTTACGCGCGTAGTGTCTCGCTCTCATCCTTTTTGACCCCTCCGATGCTGCCACGCCCATGAAACGATCACGACCAACTCGTGGAGGCTAATGCACATCCTGAAAACAAAGATCCAAGAATAAAAATACTTGATTGAACTAAAATAGAACGACAGGTGGATAACGAATTAAAACGAAACCCTTGGGTTGCCTCCCAAGAAGCGCTTGTTTTAGCTCGACCTCGTATCAGTTAATGTGGACTAAACCCATCGAAGCACGACTCTCCTCCTAGGGTTAATGCTCCAGTTTGCGCCTTCAGTTTCACTTGTGCAGGACAAATATACTTTTTATTGCTTGTTGGGGGCGACCTCTCAAGTTTTGCCGAATCATGCATCATGTCCGACGACCTTCCATGGAAACTGCATTTCTCAGCTTTGTGTATATTCAACTTGCTGGCATTTCCCTGAAAAGAAGAGATGCAATTAGGTAAATCAGATAAATCGAATTCTAACCTTTCTTTACCGATCTCCAGGGATATCTTGTGACGTTTCACATTGATGAGGGCTCTAGCGGTGGCAAGGAATGGTCTTCCTAGGATGATTGAGATCTTGGGATCCTTCTCTATATCCAGGATAACAAAATCTACAGGAACGATGCATCCACCTATCTCTACTGGCACGCCCTCCACTATACCCATTGGGTATCTACATGAATGGTCAGCCAATTGTAGTGTTATAGTAGTAAGTTTGATGTTCTAGAGTCCTAGTTTCTTGCATAACGAGTATGGAAGTAGGCTGACACTCGCTCCCAAGTCGCAGAAAGCCTTGTGTATAAGCTCAGAGCCAATCTTACACGGTATAAAAAAACTTCCTGGATCCTAGAGCTTCGGGGGAGTGTTTGCCGTGAGAAGAGCGCTGCACTTTTCTGTCAATGTTATAGTCTCGAAGTCGCTATGCTGTCTTCTGTTAGAAAGAATACTTTTTAATAATTTGGCGAACTTCGGCATTTGGTGCAGTGCGTCTATTAGAGGTACTTCAATGCAGATTTCTTTAATCTTCTTAAGGAATTGGTGGAACTCTTCATCTTTTTGGGATGTTATTAGCTTTTGAGGGAAAAAAATCGCCTGACTTTGTGGGGGAAGTGGAAGAGTCCCTTCAACCTTCTTGGTAATCTCCTCCCTATCCTTGTTCTGGATTAAATTAGGTATGAGAGGAGAGAGCTCATCTTCTGAATCAATTCCTTTCCGAGCACTCATTTGGGGATCTCCCAAAATCCGTCCGCTCCTCAGCTCAATGCGGTCACAATGTTCCACCGGGTTTATGTTGGGCTTTCCCGGAAATGCTCCCGGTGCTCTTGAAAAGGACTGGACTATCTGAGCGATTTGGCTATCTTGCATCTTTTGATGCTTTTTAGAATTCTCTATTCTTTGATTCAATTGCTTGATTTCATTCTTCATCTCCTTTTGCTCCAAGAGAGCTTCTTCAAGCATCTTTTCAATTCTGGACAGTTGTGAAAGTTGATGTTGTTGATAAGTCTGGTCCAGATTGGTGGTTTTGTTGCCTAGGTTGGTAGCTTGGCTTTGCTGGTTCTTGATCTTGATTTCCCCGGTAAGAAAAATTTAGGTGGTTTCTCCACCCAAGGTTGTATGTGTTGGAGTAGGGATTGTTTTGCCTTTGGTTATAACCGACTATTGCATCGCATTGTTCAAGTTGATGTATTTGCCCTTGTATTAGCCCTAGGGGGCAAGTATCTTGAGCATGATCCAAACTTCCACAAGTTTCGCGCACATACACTATTGCATTAGCTGTGTTGTTCCCCATGGTCTCAAGCTTCTTAGTCAGAGCATCTAACCTTGCGGACATGAGCGTGACTGCATCTATGTCAAATTTTCCTGATGCCTTTATTGGATTCCCAGAAAAGAAACCTCCAGATCTTTCGGTTGCCCACTAATGATGCTTTTGGGCCACATTCTCTATTATGTCTTCAGCTTCACCAAGACTCTTGTTCATCAACGCCCCTCCTGTTGCAGAATCGAGGGACACCTTCGTGTGATAATTGATTCCATTGTAGAACGTGTGTAGCACCAACCACTTCTCGAGGTCATGATGGGGGCACTGTCTCAACATACTCTTGAATCTGTCCCATGCTTCGAATAATGATTCTGAGTTTGTCTGTTTGAAGCTTGCAATTAAATTCCTCATGTGTGCAGTTTTTACTTGGCGGGTAAAATTTGTCCAGAAATTTCTGCTCACACTTCTCCTAAGATGTAATGCTGTTTGCTGGTAAAGAATTAAGTCACTGCTTGGCTCTATCTTTCAGGGAAAATCCAAAAAGAAGTAACCTTACTGTTTCTAGAGGGACCCCGTTCACTTTCATAGTACTACAGATCTCATTGAAAAGCTCCAAGTGATGATTGGGATCATCGTGCGGTCTTCCTCCAAATTGATTTTGCTGAACCATGTGGATCACTGCAGACTTGACTTCAAAATTGTTAGCTTCAATTGGTGGTCGGGTGATGCTAGACCGAAGCCCTCGTGCATAAGGTGCTGCGTAGTCCTTCAAAAACTTGTTAGCCATTTCTGAAGTTTCTTGTTATACTTGGAGTTTTTGCAAGTTTCTTCTCCTCAGGAAAGTTTTATCAATTTCTGGATCGAACGGCAGAAGTTTTCCTGAAAGATTAGCTTTTCGCATGTAAAAAAAAAACAAGATATTGAATCATCCAAGTCTAGAATAAAAGAGAGTTAATTTTAATAAAGATGCAGAAAGTAAAGTGAAATAAAGAAAAACAAGGTCTAATCTAAGCCAATATGATTATCACTAATGTTATAGGCGCAGTCCCCGGCAACGACGCCAAAAACTTGTTACGCTTCCGCAAGTGTACGGATACGTTGTTAGTAATAAAAGATTATCGACCCCACGAGGACTGGTTATAAGCACTAGCGATTGTTCACGTAGAATTAGCTAAACTACCGATGGTTATAAGTGAACTCTTTTCTTGAGAAGAAAAGAACTTGGGAAGTAGATGTGAGAACTGGCGAGAGAGAGAGAGAGTTTTACTTGGTTTGGGAAGAGCTCTAGGAGTTCGGTTTCGTTGTGGTGGTAACTAATGTATCATGTTCTATCCTTTCCTCATTGTCAATCAACATGTACTCATCGGAAGTTATAGTTACTACCCTTAAACACTAAACAGAGAAGATCCCTGTGAAATCTTATTACGGTTAACTCCTATCACTAGGGCGCCTCGGTAGATCACAAGAATGCAAACCTAATCGGTATCATTAAGGATAGAGATAGGGGTTTGGTTTGGTTTCTTACTTCCTTGTGGAGGAATTACCTCTCCTTTCGAGGGAGTATCCTAGATGTCCGTGAACAGGTTACCCCTGTCACTAAGGCCCCTCGGGTATACGATCTAAGATCCTCTCTTTACGAAATTAGCAATCCCAACACAATCAATTAATACGACATGGCAAACAAGTCTCATGCATATCAAATTGAAACAAGACAAGCGAAATCATTCAATGAGTGAAAGCATAAGCATGAATCTTACATAATAACCTATCCACAACTACTCCCAGATCCTAGAACAAAGAATCTACTCCATAGACACATGGGAAAAAACCAAAGACATAGTATAATTAAACATTCAATCCCCAGACAAGAAGAGAGAGGGAATAGAGATGCTTATTTAATGACGTCGAGTGATTTTCGGATCCAATCCTTTGCTTCTGAAGTTGATGCAGTGATGGAGGTGATCTCGGATCGTCGAACAGAGGTCCGGGACGACGTGGAATTACACCAAGGTGTATCTCTCTTTTTCGGCTCCCCTCCCCTTCAAGGGGAAGGGTTAAGAGCTCTTTTATAGGCTAGGGCACGGGCGTCGCACGACCCGTGCCACGGCTGTGCGAGATCCGCACGGCCAGCTCCTCTCCTTGTTCGGGTAGAGTGGCACAGCCATGTGAGATCCGCACGGCCATGTCTTCCTTCGACTCTGGTCGTGAGGCACGCTGCTCTCTCTCGGGAATAGCCACACGGCTGTGCAGGGTTGCACGGCCGGTGTCAAGTGGTTTTCTGCTTTTGCTCCGATGCGTCGATAATCACCGTTTTCGCTCCAAAAGTTATCACTGTCAACACAAAATCAAACAAAGAGCAGATCTTCGACAAAAGAGTAATTAATACTGAATAAACAATAGGAGAGATGATCGTGCGAAAAATATATACAAATAAAGCAAGTGAATGTGCGTTAAAACATGCATAAACGATCATAATATCTACGCACTTCAATCTTATTATGGGAAACTCCTACTTAGGATATTGTTAACATGGTGCTATTATCAGTATCTTTTAAAAAGGAATTGTTAAGATAAGATCTATTTTCAGGTGCTAGTATCATGATCAGTGAGGGGCCAAGTCAAATTTCTATATGATTGTAGCCAGTAGTTCATTTGATGTAAAAGAGAAACACATGTACTTTTTGATGGATATTGTAAGCTTATTGTTAGTCTGTATTGGGGCATAGCAAGGCATGTAGTTGCTGCAGCCTATGCAGCTTGCAGGTCAAGCTGCTCATGCCTAGTTAGAGTTCTGTTTTGACAATAAGAACTTGGGTATTTTACTTGTATATCTCTAGAGATGACTGCTTTCATGTTCCATAGCTAAAATCATTTTATTTATAGCATTTTTTGATAGGTGGAGAGTAAGGGTATGCTTTTGAGAGGTTTTTGTGTTTGATCAATTTAATTGCACATTTGTTTTAATCAATATATGCAGAACATGCCTTGAGCAAAAAAAAAATGTCACTATAATAATGGTGATATGGCATTCTACTTAAAGAATAGAGATTGAAAAGGGCTTCAAAAGTTTCAAGCCTCGAATATGTGTTTCTTTTGTTCCCTTAAAAGAAGTTTATTGAATAAATTTACATTTCTTTTTTATTATTAAGCCAAGCTAACTCCATGTTTTTCTCCCATATTTCTCTTTCCTGTAGCGGCTTCATTTTCCTATGTATCTTTCCTCATCTGGCATTCCAGATACCACTTCAATTCAATTAAATGAAGCAAATCAAGATGGAAAGGAAAAAATTTTAGTGCCAGTGTGGGAAGCTAACCCAGAAATTGCAGTTATACAAGGTGGATCCAGTGGCCAGCCTCAAGCTGAGACTGGAGAAGCAGGGCAAAATGTGTCACGGGTTGGCTGCACACTTGGTATGCCTGAGAATATAATTGGAATACCATTCAGCAAAAGTGACCAGGAATATTTGCCGGGATGGAAGGGGATTCGGGAGGTTCACAAGCTCGGGAAGGATGATGCACATGATACAGTCGAACTTTGTGTAGCTGCCTCAGAAGCAATGGCAATCTCAGATGCCATTAGCAGTGGTCCATTTGAAAATTTAACTGCTACAACTGTACTAGAAATAGTTCTTCGTATGAAAGAAATGCGAAAAGCTTGTGACTTAGTTGTCGAGACTTGTCCAGCATCAGTTGATGAAGTTGATGAGCTTGATAACTTATTTGATATTGATGAACAAATTATGGAATATGCATATAATGATGTAGGCATTTCTATTGCTCACATAGCTGAATCTCCTAGGAATATGTGTAGTGTAAGAGATTCTTCTCTGAATATAAGTGATTCAATTATTGAAAGACACCATCTGCAACCCAATTCCTTGAGTGACACAAATACATACGTCTCAGAAACACTTTTTCAGTGTATTAGAAAAGCAGAAAAACAGGAATTTGAGGATCAAGAGCCTGATAAAAATGATATAACAGTAAAAAAATATGATTATTCTGCTGCTGATCCAAACACATCTTCAGTAGTTTCAACGACAAAAAAAACAAGGTGCCTCCAATCATCTGGCCTGGCAGATCAGCATGGCCAGTCTATAACTCAAAAACAAGTAGACAAGAATCTAGATGATACGGCTAAAAATAGGAAAGGTTCAGAGCATGGGGAGATTCTTCTGGTAAAATACTTTTCCTATATTTGCAAGCTAAATTGTTTATTCTTAGCTTAGTATTTGTATGTCTTCCTGTGTAGTCAACTAATATAATTGAATGTGTAACATTGTATATGTGAATGGCTTCCATTTTTTAGTTCATGGACAAGACTACTGCTAAGATTAACCGTATTTTTTTTTCTCAAGGATGGTAACTTCTCCAGGAAAGTCAAAGCATTTTCAAGAAAACACATGAAAAAATCACTTAATTGGGAGACCAGCTACATTTCTGAATCAGAAGATGGTATGGATGAGAACCAACAGGAACAGATGGAGCAACTGAGAAATGAGATAATTTCATCTTCAAGCACGCCACTTCAAGTATCTACTTCTGTTTGCAAAGGAAAAGTGCATGATTGGGAAGGAATTATCTCTTCACATGATCTAGTGCAGTCATCCCACTTATCATTAGTGGATCCATTTAGTTCCTTTGTTCCGTGCAGTATTGTATCAAATGATGTTTCAAAACTTGATGATTGCAATAAAGAAATTGTTGGAGGGGATAGTACATCATCTAAAGAAAGGTTCACTGGTGAAATATCTTCTAGTGGAAGGGTCACACTATCACACTGTAAAGAGACTTTTCTGTCTTATCATTTATCAGAGGATGAAGAATGTGATCTTCCCAAGTTTAGTTTTTCCAACAAAAGAGTTTGCAAGCCACACAACATTCTTATGCCGTGCTTGACCTCTCCAAAGAATAACATATTACCTAATAAACAAATTCAATTGCATACAGTTTCTGGAAAAAAATCAGAGTTACCTTTTGCTGAACGAGGTAAAACAGCATCTATTTACATTGACAATCAATCTGTTAGTTTGAACTGCCTGAACAAACATGCTGAATTGAATGCAGATGGACCAAGGCATAGTTATATTATTGGAAGTAAGGATCAGCAAGATCTTAGACTCTCTCCTGTACTAGAGACTGAATTTGATAAGTTGGCAGCCAATGATAAGAATGAGAAAGTATTTGTTGATATTAAGAAACGTCGCTATCAAGCTTGTCCAAATGATGATGATAAAAGTGACAAGAGATGTTCATTATTGGAAATGACCAAACATCAAAGTTCTGCTAAGCGAGTTCATTTTCTGGATGCAATATGTATGGACCAGAGTCATGGTATGTTAAGAAAAAACCAATCTAAATTCTTGTTTTAGCTTCTTGTTTTTGAAATGTTGTTCTTAATTTATCTCAAAACACACAAGTACAATTTGTTCAGACTTAGATCACAAAATCAATACCAGATCCAAATTGACTAACAAGTTTGAAGCTAGCAAGAAGAATCACAAAAGTGGCACAAGTTGCATAAGAGTTCCGAAAGAAAGAATATTGCATGGGCTAGAATTTTTATTGACTGGATTTCCTACTGAAAAGGAAAAAGAACTTGAGGCTTTGATCTTTCTACATGGAGGTTATACTCTGGGAAATGTACCAAGGGAAACACTAAGTTTAAGAAGAAAGTTGAAAGAGGACTTTATAATCAGGATGCCTCCCATTATTCTCTCTCCAAAGAAGGTATGTCCAAAGGTTTATGAATATTTTATTTTATTTTATTTTGTATTTTACTATGTAACCTAGAATGAGAACTATGTAGTAATAAAAAACATGTAGTAAAAAAATAGAGATGTCATTTCATATTTGTTAGGAACTTACTGTAATTAGTTTCGTACTTTGAAATATAAGTACACTAGGTTGTATGTGGCCAGTTATAATAAGGTAGTCTACTGTGTACATAGTAGAGGTAGAGGTGACTATCTAGGTTATCAAGTGTAATGTAATCAATTTATTGAACCTAACCTACATTGAATTCAATTGATTGTCATGATGAGCTTGACTTGGTCAGAATAGTTGATAACTGATTCTTTTGCCTAGCCTGGTATTATGGCATTCATAAAGGAGAAAACCATAATGCAGAATCATGTTTTTTTTTTTTAAAAAAAAAAGGGCAGCCTGGTGCACGAAGCTCCCGCCATGAGGGGTCCCGGGGAAGGATCCATTGTACGCAGCCTTACCCTGCTTTTTGCAAGAGGCTGTTTCCAGGATTCGAACCCGTGACCTTTTGGTCAACAACTTTACCGTTGCGCTAAGGCTCCCCTTCGCAGAATCATGTTTTTTATGATACCAAATTTGTTTCTTTAGTTTATGATGAGCTAAATTTGATAGGTTTATAAAATTCCAATATACAACTATTTCTAGCTAGTTTGGTGATAGCTCTGATAAGTCATCTTGTCCACATAAATGGGTTGTAATTATGTATTCAGTTCATTTGGTTTGACATAAAATTTTTGATGTTCTATACTTGGCTAAAGTAATTAATTTTGTTATTGTTGTTGTTGTTATTTCACAGGTGAAAACAACAAAATTTTTGTATGGATGCGCTATCAATACTTGGACCCTAGAATCTAAATGGCTTTTTGATTCAGTTCATTCTGGCTTCATATTGCCACCTTGGAAGTAAGTCCTTTTGGCAGTTCTTGACGTTGTACTGAAAAATATATCATTCCGTTTGTTCTTCTACCATGGTTCTTATTTTTTAGTCAGGTCACAATCCATTTACTTCCCAACGAAACAAAGCATTTATTTTAAACTACATGATGTGATCCTGGTACTTAAATTGTCATGCGGTGTCTCTTAAATAGTTCAACTTTTGATTGACGTTTCAATCTTTTGTATTATTGTCAATTTTGTTTAATAAAAGTTTGAACAAGTGGTTGATATCCAACTAATGCCGCATTATTGTACTAAGGTGGAAGCGGATTTTTAAACTAGTTTCTCTTCTGCTTAGCTTTTTGTGCATCTCTCCTTAATATTTGCTTGCATGATTATCTGGTTGTTTATTACGTGCAAGATCAGTGAGGATGCTTGCACTAAGCCCCCATGTGCAGGATCAGCAAGGATCCTTGCACTAAGCCCATGCATCTTTTGTTGCACTATTAAACTTATATATTTTCCTTTTTTGCTTAGCCCGGTATACATTAATGTCTTTGCTTAGACAGTGTGGTTTTGGTCTCGATTTCTATTTATTTTTATTTTTCTCATTAGCTATTACAGTAAGGCTAGCTATTTATGGTAATTCATCATACAACTAATTGGAATTTCTGTTTTCTTTTTCCATGAATCTTTGTTTAATTTTCTGCATTTCTTCCCGCTTTACTACTTCAAATCTTAAAAGATCTTAATTCTTAAATTGAAGAATCAGACATACAGTGTTTAGGCTGTTGAGTGTGTTTTACCATATTCATCAGTTAATAAATGTGAATACCTATAGATTTAGGAATCAATGACTGTATGCATTGTTTAAATTTACATGTTTGGATTATTTTCGCTTATTGTGCTTTTTATTCTAGGTATATGACTCGACCCATTCAAATCACTCCAAGACAACTGAGGGTCAAAGATCTCTGCATCAAAAACAACTTCTTCATCTTTAAGCAGCTGCATGTAATGCTTGATGGAAAACTCAATTTCTGCAGTAAATTTTCCAGAATCATAAAGGTAGAGTTCTGTGGACATCAGTTTACTATAGTTTGTCCAGTTATTAGTTGTAGAAGTGAAAATTTTCTTAAAACCCATGTTAAATAATGCTCCTGTGAAATCTTGTTTCTCCATGTGTATAAATATATCTTGACTATGATTGGTAGAACTTGGATTGACACCTACAATTGGAACAGACACTAATACATGATTGATGATACATTTCAGTTTCTTTTACTTGGGCATCACTCTTTCTGCTACCACTATTACTGCATTTGATACTTCCCCTCTTCTCTCTCTCTCTCTCTTTACAGCCAGAAAACATGATCAAAGGATGAGTCACAAGAATACAATTTTCATGACTTGGCCAGTTTTAGCCTTGCCATTCAAGACAAGCTCTCCTTAGTTGGTACTATGAAAATTGTGTTGGCATAAGGACATTTTCAACATGTAGACACAACATCACTTTCAGTTGTCGGGCCGAGCGATGCATTTTGGCTATATTGATAGATGCCAATTGACATTTAAAACCTTGCACGGATCTGGCAGTGGTTGTTTGTCTAATCTATTAAATTTCTGTACCTTAATCTTCCACCTATGTTCTGCTTCTAGACACTGTCATATTGGATAATCCATTAGTATTCAACTATAATTTTTGAAGGTATCCCATGTAGGCGGACCAAGCCTCTAACTACACTAGCTTTGCTTGGAGTGTAGGTTGCAATCTCTATGCTTTGGCATTTTTCAACAAGATAGTCGGTTGTGATGATGTGTGTAGGAAATTGACAACGATAGCCAAATTACAAATTATTGACCTATATTTATGAAGAAAATATTACAAACCCTCTTATATTATTTAGTAGTGATTCATATGTACACAGCTCTCTGTTTTACACTTTTAACTCATATACTTTGACGTATAATATGATAGTAATTCTAATGAAATCTTTTATTTCTAGGGGAGTTTTTCATCTAATTTGATGCTTGCTATTCTAATATCATTTAATAAATTTATTTCACTTTGGGTTTTGAACTTTGTTGTTAATCTTATGGACATTTTGGTGAGACCTATGAGTTCATAATTTTGCCAACATGTGATTTGAGCTAGTGAAAAATTAAACATTATGGAAATATGCCATTATCAATTTGCGGTTTTATAATAGCCATTTTATTCATTTTCTTTACTACATGTAGTTGATACCCTTATCATATAGGTCTTTGTGCAACTTGCTTAAACATTTTCTGTTTTGGTACTTTATCCACTTTGCAGCATGGTGGTGGTCGAGTATTCAGCACTTTATGCCAACTTACTGAAAGTTTAAAGGATAAAGAAAATACAATAGGAGTTGTACTTGTCGAGAATGGAGCTGGTGTTTCCCGTCATCTAAAGCACTGTCTGTCTGAGTATGAAATAAATGTAGTGGTTAGTATTCTTTTCCTTCAAAGGTGAATATGTTTGAAAAGTTAAAACCTATTTCTATGCTTTAGTTACAATTCCACTTATATACATGTAGGATATTTATCTAATGAGCTTCACTACAAAGATTTACTTCCCTCACGTGTAACAAATACTCTGAACTCCTGCTCTTCTATATACATAATTTATTTCTCCTTAAATTTTTTGCTCATATTCAGAGCTAGCTGTGTGTGTCTCATTTTTTTTCAGGGGTGTGTGATTATTCTGATGTATGTTCACAGAATTTCTACCTTTGATCATAGGCATGCCATGAACCTTGCATCTGCCAAGCATGACCTAGGCTCATTTTGGTGTCTCCTGCAGTGTTCTCACCTGACGACTCAACTCTAAATAGCTTGTGCTGGGCATGTCCGAGGACACCTCCTTTAGACACTATGATCTTTGCACATCTCCATGTGAGACTAGACGTGCAACCTTGCAATGGTTAAATTCATTCAGACAGACCCCTCACTCAATATATCCAAGTAGAACCTAACTGACAATCTTTCAAATCAACTACAAAATGCAGATGACATCCAGTAATTTCTGCAATTCAACTTCCCTTAGCTAAGTCATGAATGAACTTTAACACTTAGATACATACATGGTTTGAAATCTTGTACCGTGTTGGGCAATACGGTCAAAATATATCGTGATAAATTATAGAAACTCGATACTAATCGACACAAGAATTGTCTCTTGTGCCATTGTTGATCTTGTCACTCTGTCAATTGTGTCAATGGGTATTGCCTCGTGCCAAAACTCGACACCTCTTTGCAAGCAACAGCACGAATGAAAATGAATTGAGATGATATTGTTAATTTTTATCTTGTATTCATACAGATGATGTCAAAACTGTATCATTCTAAATGAAACATACAGTTTCAATTTTTTATCTTGTGTTCATACGGATCATGTTATCTTAGCTGTCGTTCCAATTCTTCTGTTTGGCTACCTGTTTTTTTGCCTAATGCATGTAAAGATTGCTCATCATCTCATGACTCGAGATTAGCTCTGTATGTTGCATCCACCTAAATGTTGTATGCCTCTGATTCATGATTTTTTTTTCCCTTTTTATTTGCATTTATGTAAGTGCATCGAAATACTTTATCATGCACAGTCTAATGCGCGGTTATGTTTCTCATCTACAGCCAGTAAGCTGGATCATAAACTGCTTGTTTTCTGGTAAGCTGCTTCCTCTCAAGAAGCATCACCATGCTCCATTCCAAAGAATTAAAGTGCCAAAGTGCCCCGTGGACATGAGCCAAGAGATATAGTAAGTCAGTTCGCAATTGAACTATCTTGATTTCTCTCCAACGATTGGTTCTTAATTTGAATGACTTTCAAATTTGCATTTGAAACCTCGGCTGGGTTGAAGAACTTTGAACGGCGAAGAAAGTTTGAGTATTCCATTTTTTTTTTCAGTTGAGCTTCAAGACATCTCATTGGATCTAGTTCTTCAATTGTAATTTGTATCGGTCAGAATAAAATATCTTGCATGTTATGGCCTTTGATTGAACAAATATTCATGTAGAATTAACGGGCAATTGAGATTAGTTGTTCACTCTAGTCCATCTAATAAGGCTAACAATAACTGAAGAGTTTTTTACTATCATATTTCTTTAAACAAATGCACCAAGTATTTATTTTTATTTTTAATTTAAATATATTAATATATTCAAAGAAATATTTTAGAATATTATAGGTTTAAACACATATTTTTGAATCTTAATGAACATCTTTGTTCTTAAATTATAGTGATTAGGGATAACAATTTCTTTCAAATTTGATAGAGGATATGGAGGAGGATCATTTTTTTTTTAATCTGATTAAATAGAAGAAGATAATTGAGTACGAGGACAGGTTTATTTGAATCCTATTCATATATTTATATATTAAAAAAATTTTCTCAAAGCTCACTATGTTACTTAATGAAACAATTTATTAGGTGTGAGGATGCAAGTTAAAAATCTAATGGGATTGAGGATTGAAATGAATATATTAAATGAGAGTAGGGTTAAAAAATCAATGGGAATGAGGATGAAAATAAATATAATAAATGAGAATAGGAACGCAAGATAATGAATCTGACCTAAACTTGACCTATTGTCATCCTTAATATTGGGGTAAAAGATGAAACTGTCATCTTAGCGGTCTCTCAAGGATAGCTCCATATCTTTAAAAGGGTATAATCACTAGGGTATTTACATTATCTTAACAACCCTGTGCATGGGGAGAGCATACATCCAACGAGATCTTGCCACACCAATTGGAAATTGATTTCAAGAGCTATTGAGATAAATAATGTAGGTATCAAGTAATAATATAAATATCAATTATGTTTATCCGTGGAGAGTATTATCATCTCTAATATTAGAGAAAAAAAAAAGTAATATCTATCACCGAAACAGTTAATATCATCGGTATAAAATATAAATAGATAAATTATCAAGGATATTTTGTCTTGGTATAGATATCCTTTTGTTATTCCTAATTTTTTTTGTGACAAAAGGTGAATGAGTGAATTACAGAGTTTAGTCCAGTAACACTAACGTATGCAATATCAAATAATATCATCGATTAATGCTGTTCGTCCATCTCACATCTCGACTACACGTCAGCCGTACAAATTGGAGCATTCGAGTTTAACTCGAGGAAATCAAAGAACAGCAGCGGTATAGTTTGAGCGATCGCCCAAGCCCTCCTCGCTGCGCCGCCGCAATCGCTGTTATCCGATCAGACGAGGGAGGAACCGACGAGGAGAGCAAGAGAGAAGACGAAGCGAGCGATTGAGCGATGGCTTCCGCGCTGCGATTCGCTGTCCTGCGTCACCTCCGTGTCCCGATCCAAACCCTTGACCGCTCGAGGACCCTCTCCTGCCTCAACACCTCCATTCGGCCCATGTCGTCCCACGGCGACGACCATCTCACCCGGGAGGAGGTCGTCGACCGAGTCGTCGACGTTCTCAAGAGCTACCCTAAGGTCGATCCGGGCAAGGTAAACCGTGCTCGCTGCCCTGCGTCGTCGAGATCCGTCTCTCAAAATCCTTTCTTTTTTTCCCCATCTCTTACAGGTGACGCCGGGCGCTCATTTCCAAAATGATCTGGGGCTTGATAGTTTGGACACCGTGGAGATTGTCATGGCGCTGGAGGAGGAGTTCAAGCTGGAGATACCGGACCTGGAGGCCGACAAGATTGTTTCGTGCCCCCTTGCGATCGAGTACATTGCTGCACATCCCATGGCACAGTGATTGCTTCGTTTTCCAACTCTAGGTGTTATCCTTTTCTGTTGCGCTCTTTTACTTGTTTATTTTGAGTTCCCTTCAAAAGATGGGATTTTTAAGCTGATCATGAATAATTCCACTCTTTCCAAAAACTTGCTTGGAATTCATACTTTGAAGCTTTTCCTGTTTGACTTGTATTTGAGAATCTTCCTGGTTATCACCTTGTTCTGCATAATATTCTGAAGATGGATAACAAGGATTTGCTCCTATATATTGTCCTTACAGATTGAGGTCAGCTAGTATCCATTACTATATTAATTGGTCCATAGGTGTTTGTATTCACTAAAAAGCATTCTAATCCATGAGAGTAATGCACCATTTATTGGATCCCCTAGAACCGTAGGTTCGATTGCTGATTCGAATACAAAGGACTCTGAGTAGGTTAGAGTGCTTCTAGGACACGAGTGTCACATGGGCTTAAAGATGAATGCTACCTTTTTTCCTCAAAAATTCAGGTGATGTTTGGTTTATGGGTTTTCAATTCCTATGAGATTGGAATTGGCAAGGATGTTCATATTGATGCTTGTTACTTGTATAATTGGACTTCGTGCGATTGTATTATAAGTGATTCGCTGAAGATGTCATAGAGTAAACTCATTGAAAAACTTATGTGGCTTATCAGAAACCAATGCATCAAAACTGGTTTGTTGTGTTGCCCACCTATGGTTGATCATCATGCAAGACAACAATATCGGTTGACAGTCGGGCATGACCAAGATGGGCATATAGATGGCTTCTGTAACTCTTGCAAATGTAGATCACTTCCTTCGTCAAGAATGGAGGGTTTTATCTTCAGGTGTTCACTTGTGCTCATAAAACTGAGTAAAAAGTATATGCAGTTATCGACTGTCTCGTTCTCTCCGTAGCATTGGTATGATGAATTCTAGCACAATATCTTGTTGTCTTCTCCAACTCACCTTTCTTAATATGTGCAATGCTCAGTTTGAGATGATAAATTTTCTAGGTTTATTTTGAGGATTCATAGAATCCAGTAGTGCAGTAGTAGCTCACATTTTCAGACAAAAACCAAGTTTCAATGAGCAGTTTGTTTGGGTGAAAACTTACTTCTGAAAACAGAAATAGTTTCACTCCAGACATTTTAGTATTCCTTTCTCGTTTAAGCTGGTTGTAGTTAATGTTAATATCGACTTACAACGATTGCATTGCTGCATATTGTTCAATACAAAACAACAATGTGGATAAAAAAAAAAAAAAAAAAACCTACTGCCTTTTGTTTCTGTCAATATAGTTTTAAAGGAGGATCAACCATCTTAACCTTGTTCTAGGACTATCTTTTTTATTTACATTTGCATGTGAATAACTAACCTTAGTTTGGTGCTAAATAGGGATATAAATGAACCAAACGGTTCGCGAGTTATTCAGAACTCGATTCAGTAAAAAACTCGTTCGAGTTCGTTTGTTTATCTTATTGAGATGAGCTTGAGCTCAATTTCGAGCTTGACAGTTTTATCGAGCCGAGCTCGAGCTTAAGGACATTTGATTCGTGAGCTCGCGAACATGTTTGTTTAACGGCTCGTGAGAAAGGCTCGAGCTCAGCTCGTTTAAAGGGATTGAGCTCGGCTCATTTAAAGGGCTTGAGAACATGTTCGTTTATAGGTTCGTGAACTCGGCCTCAAGTTCTGCTTGATTAAAGGGCTCACGAACATGTTCAATGATGTGTTGAGTTTAGAAGTTTAATGTAGTAGTTTAGGATATTCAATGATGTGTTGAGTTTATATTATTTTACTTGTTAGATTTATTAAATATTTATTCAAATGAATTTTCGAGCTCACTTAACAAGACTGCAAAACGATCTCTAAAACTAGTCTTAAAAGGAGCTAAAAAACTAGCTCTAAAACGAGTCCGGGCTCACTTAACGAGTTAGGCTTGTTAACTATGATAATAAAATTAATAACGAGCCGAGCTCGAATTATTCGCGAGTTTGTAATTCCAAAACAAGCCGAGCTCGAGCCTTGTGATAAAAGTTCGATTCGAGCTTGAGCCTGAATATAACTTAAACTAGCCGAACTCGAGCCTAATACTATTTGGCTCGGTTCGACTCGCTTACATCCTAGTGCTAAAGGGCATCACCTTATGCTATGTTTACCTGTCAATAGGGAGAGGAGACAAAATTGGAACTCTCCTTCCTCCGATAGCATTCCCTCTGTGCAAACAGGCCTTTAGTGACCGCCATATTGATCTCTAGTCGACATTCTCAAATGAGTAAAATGATGATTACATCAAAAAAAGATCTCATTGGCTTTCTAGTTTCTATCTTTTGCTGACAATCTGCATTATGATCATACACATTCTTTTGAAATAAACAAATTGGAAACTTGGAGCAGAAATTGGTTTTGAAATAAATACTCAAATAAATTTCGATATGATTTTTTGTTCAAGTGCCCAGAAGTATACAGGAACAAACTAATTCTTGAATTCTCCCTAAGCTTCATGTGCCAATTCACATCCATGCAACAGAAAAGCCATTAGTTTCTAAGCCAGAGCACGCGGCCGAGTTCTTATGCAGACTTGCGGGCACACCTTTGTCGATGTCTACTTGACGAATGCTAACCTTCAAAGCCTTTGTCAATCATATCGACTATTTCTTGCTCACGATTTTGAAGGCTCATTATGAAGATGCGACAATGCAATCATAAAACACCGGTATGTCTGTATTCACACAGCCTTTGGCTGGATTTGCTCAAAATCAAACACTTGAAACATCAAGCGCCTCACGTCCGGTTTGCCGTAGACAGTGTATGCAAGCCCATGTATGGCTTGCTGGACTGCAGTCGTGGCAGGGTTTCTCAGCCTCCGGTTGTACTCAAACCTGTCTTGAACCGACTCCCCGTAAATGATGAAATGATGAAGGTTCTTATCCCTTAAGTATCGGCCACAGAACTTGTTCATCAGGGTGCGCCGGTGCTTTTCTTGTAGCCATCTTCCGGGGGCATCAAGATGCTTCATTAGCAACCTTTCAGCCATCACGAGATCCTGAAGGCGAAATAATTGGTAAAATGATGATTGATCGAAAGTACTTTCCAAAATAACTCAATCCTTTTTTGCTAAGACACACAAATCTGCGACTCATGTGAGTGCAGCTAAAGCAACATTATTAAGGTGACAATAACCTTACAAGCAATTTCACAACAAAGTTGTACCTGAATCTTTTGCCCAACATATTCCAACCGTTCGAAACAAAATCTAGGATGCTCGAACTTGTATTTCGATGGGTGTAAAAATGCCAACTGCCGCATAATAAATTGTGTTAAAACTAGCAGACAAACGATCAATTCAGGTTCATACAAGAATAAATATATTTCTAGCAGATCGAGAATGGCCACATACCAAAATAGCAGTATGTGGATCTATCAATAACAAGCAGAGAAAGAAAAATTCTCATAAATTTTGTACAAGGAAAATGAGGAAGAAGAAGAGGCTGATAGCGGCTTGAGATAACATTAAATCCTAAAACGGTACGAATACGACTCATTGAAGAAGTTATGAGGGAGCTAAGTCCAGTCGCATTGGATTCTCGAGCATGAAGCTTTTCACATCAAAATATCTCTGCATGGCTTCTAATGACACAGACTTAGATGATACTGCAATCTGTTCTTGCAGTAGCTATATCAATCCCATGTAATGGTACAAAGAGGGTCAAAAGAAAATTATACAGCTGATGCAACTCATTAGGACAATCAATAGCTGAAGTTTCATAGTCGATTGAGAGTATAATTGTTTGAAGATATGTTGGTAGGAAGCTGAAGATAAACTTTATGAACATATGCATTGTGCCTAAAGAAACCTAGGCATCACACCGTAGGCATATTATATCACACAATCTAGAAGCTTACATTTCATACTCGACTTAGGATTTCTTGCAAATAATGAAGATTTTGACACTCTTGACTTCTCAAACATGGATTTTTAAACAGTGAACTATTGGACTTTACTTTCCTTCTCAAATAGGTCTATCATTATTCAAAGTAGTCCAAATAAAGAATTGGGCTTTTGGATCCTTGTTTCAATGCTTATAGATGTTTGGAGCACTTCACATTCTTTCTCAAATAGGCGCATAGTTAGCCAAAGTATGCCAAATTAAAAATTGGTCTTTGATTTGTCTCCATCACAATCAAACATGTACTAACTGCTTAGGCGCAAATAACTCTAACAAAATCAAAGCAGAATATTCAGAGGTTACCTGAAGACCAAGGCCAAGTTCAATATTCCTTGCCTCAGTGATTTCTGGAATTCGATCATTCATTGGCAAAGGGTACCTCAACGCTTCCATGACTTTACGACTACTATCGAAGTCCCAGATATTCCCTCGAAATCGATGCATACCTGGTGGTACACATGCTCTAAAAAGCCTTGGATGAGCAAAAAGAGCATCTTGTGGAGGCTGCACGGAAATGACAAAATGTGAAATCAAAGATTTTCGACAATCTTTAAGTAAAGACATAATGAGAAATTAGGAACGTGGAACAAGCGATGGTCAGTGAAATAATGCATCTGAAGAAACAAATACAGTTGAATGCCTTGTATGCAGCCATATCTTGCCAGGTAATTTGTCTGTTCTCAAACTCCACCGAGACATAATCAACATCTTCCAATTGCCGTCTCAACTTTGGTTGACAGTTTTCATCTTCTGGGTCCATTCCGAATGCCTCAAATAGTACACGATATACTTCAGGCATACCAAAGCACAAATATATGGCTCCAAACAATGCCCAAAATACAGACCTGAAAAAATGGGTGGAGACAGACACATTGTAAGTAGTGGGTCAATTAACCCTACAAAAATTGAAAAATTAATAATTTAGCTTTAGAAAAAAAAAAAAAAGCATAATGGAAATATTGCACATGTTACAAAATTTTCCTAGCTCAGCCACTACCTGAAAAGTCATTGAAAGAGAGTGGGATTTGAAACCTTGAGTGCTTGTACTCTAAGAAAGCAAAGTACTATCAATAGGCCTAAGAATGTTTCTGTGTTCCTCATGAAAAGAAAGCAGGAAGGAAGAATGGTTTATGTATTATTTTTTGTTTAGCTTTAGCAAGGAAGGCATTCTAAATGCAGTTTCACCAATTGTTTCACAAAGCAATTTCAAAGATAATTTACCAAAGTATTAAACTACTTTTAGAAAATGTATTTTGGCTTCAAGTCTTTCGAGAAAAATCAATTCTTGGAATGCAAATGCAATGTCAAACCCACCCTTATTATTGTCTTATTTTCCGTATTCTCATTTGTTAAAGAGGTGTTTTCCTGATATAAAACAGAGAAGGTAATTGTTGCAATGATATATCAAAGTTAAATTGATTGTGATTTAGCTATAAGCCATCTATAAAATTGTTCTCTGAATTAAAATTCAAATTAGAGTAATCTCTGTTTAATCTCCTCTAGTTAGTATATTAGCTCAAATTAACTTAGATAGAACAATTTTATTCTAGCTTGGATAAGTCTGAGAGGAGGAACTAGAATGTCTAAGGACTGAAACTTCTTAGCAATGGTCAATAATCATTGCCCTAAGCAGGCTTGACTAGAATGAGTCATTAAAGAGTGTATAAGATGACTCTTCTCTGAGTGAGAAAGGTCTTAAGACTTAGCTATTTGAGATGCTAGTGGATTTGATACTTGACAGTGCACAAAGGTAATAATGAGTCATGAAATTTGAAGAGTAGCACCTCCTTTTCAATTCTTCTCTTTGAAATCTTAGATAAACATCATATGAAAAAGAATGTCATTGTTATAAGCAAAGTCAACTGGCTAATCCTTAACATCCTATTCCAAGACTTCTATGGAGAAGAAATTGAATCATAAACTAAGTTCAAGTCTAATCTATCAAAACTTACTTCGCTGGAGGCTCCCTGTCCTTGCGAATCATCTTATCCATCTCATCATAAGGAAACACCAGGTTGTGCAAGCTGGCTGCTTTGATCCATTTGGGCAGATTCCTCTTTCCTATCAGCTCGAAAACCCTCTCCCTCATTGGCGCAGGCGACTCTCGTGGATAACGCTGCAGGAAATACTCAGCGAACGCAAGTTCAAGCACGTACTGCCCTAGGAAGCTGAGTCTGGAGTGTCCGTTCCTGACGTGCTTGGCATTGGCGCGCTGGCAGTCTGGCGCCGGGTGCTGAAACGCTAGGTACAAGAGCGTGTCGAACTGCTTGGCTGGATTCCCATCGTCGAGTTGGTCGAACGGCTCGAGGGGGTACCCCAGGGCCTGCTTGGCCTCAAGGAGGTACTCGTCTATCCAGGTCTGGTCGGCGTTGTTGAGGCGGGCGGAAGGAAGGCAGGAGCTCAGAAGTGGCAGGGACTTGAGGGACAACTGAGGGCTATTGAGAAAGCGCTGGGTGAGCTTAGCATCATCGAGAGGCGGTTTGAGGATGAAGCGGCGCGGAGGGACCTTCTTCTTGGGGAAAGCGACCTTCTTGCGCTCGGCGAGCTCACGGAGGAGGCGCTGGGGGCTGTTTGGTGGAGCTTCCGGCGGGGGCGTGCTGGCGACGGCGAGAGCCCGACGACGGGGATTCGGGCGGCGGGATTGGGAGGATTTGACGTAGGAATGGAGGGGGAGATGAGAAATGGCGGCAGAGAAGGAGAGGTCGACGGAGAAGAGGCTATGGAGGGGAGAACAGAGCTCCATCTCTCGATCTTCGATTGAGATTGGTGGGAGAGAAAAAAGAGATTTTTGTTGAGGGTTTTGGGCGAGAGAAAGCGTCGGCGATGATAAGGGAGACGCTGGATTTGCTGCTTGGGCTATTGGAAATTGGCATGTGCACTTCCATTAGTTTTATGACATTGTTACAAATGTTGCAGGGAATATAAAATGGAGCGATTGTACATTTCTTATTATCGCCCTGCTGTGGATGAAATCGTCGGGACCCACAACCGCCGCAGCCATCCCTTCTTCCGCCTCCTAGAGAACTACCCCCAAACCCGCCGCCTTCAACTATGTCCACGCCCAGTTCATCGCCACCGGCCTCGCCGCCTCGTCGTTCCTTCCCAACACCCTCGTCTCTTCCCTCGCCGACCTCGCCCACCGATCCTCCTCAACAGCTGTCCCCTCCCTCTACTTCGCTGGCCGCGTCCTTCAATCCAATGTCGACTCCCGCAGCGGAAATGTGGCATCTTGCCGACGGATATTTGCCCGCGTCCCGAAGCCCGATTTGCACTCATGGAACTGCATCCTCTCGGCGTACGCTCGCTCCCGCGGCGACGGCGGGGATGCTGACTCCGCCTCTCCGCCATGCAGATTTTCTTTCTCTTCCCAAGATTGCAGCTTTCCTTTTTCTTTTCGCCCTAACGAGATTACGTTCGTGCCGGTGATCTGAGCGCTCTAGGGCAGGCAACTTGGGCAAATGCATACATTGAACTCAATCATCTGTCTATGAACCAGTTTGTAGATCCTCCGAGCAGGTGCTTGCTGCAAGTCCGCGTAAAGACATTTGATCCGGTGGTAAGGTGGGCTTGTTCGGCAGGAGGTCAAAGTGATCAACATTCGGGGTATGCGTTCGATTGGACGAGCTACCTTTCCAATCAACAGGAAGAGTAGTCGGCCCGACACTTCGACAGTTCCGTCTGACGCCGAACTTCCGACGCTCATAAGGCAAAGTAGGAAGAGACGAAGGTCGAGCGGTCATCCCGCTCGACTAAGCAAGGGGCACGGCTTCGACTCGGCATTCAGGGCTCCCTCGCTCGACAAGGTGGAGCCGGGCAACAGCTCATTGGTCGAGCAGACGCTCGTCCCTGCCGTCGCATCACTTGAACAGCGGGCTGACCGAGCGGCTCTCTCGTTCGGCCCAATAGCAGACAAAAGAAGTAGTTGATAATATCTTCCTAGGGATTATTGTCATCGACAGTTGGCATGATCAATGGCATGACCAGACAGAGGATCGTACGGTGGAAGTTTTCACTATCACGTTAGAGATATGCTCGGTATGTTCAGATATAGCGTCAGACACGCTTTTTTGGCATGATCTTTTCATGTATACTTTGAAAAACATGCACGTCTCAAGAAACGTGCGCGCGCCTCCTGGGAACTCTACATAAAAAGCTTGGGAGCTCTATATAAGAAGCCAAGCTTCATCGGAGGTATGCTCAGATCACTGTAGCTAGAGTTACGTTGCTCCTTTTTATTTCATTCTTCATTCGTTTGGCGGTGATTGATTTGAGTGTCGGAGAGTCATCACCGGGGAACCCCTCCCTGGTTCGGCACTAACGACTTGTGGTTGCAGATTCAGCTCGTCGGAGGTTCACGTCATCTTCGGTCGATAGTCATTCAACGTAAGCATTGTCTACCCAACGCCCGTCTACTCGCTCTCGGACAGGATGAACATCCTTTGCTACGACGCGATGATCAGAAGAAGTCTCTCAATTCAGCAACGCCTCTGTTAGTCAACCCGTCTTAGGACCAACACGGAAAAAATCATGGTGATTAAGAAGCCTCTAGATTCATGGTCGAATTACTAGTAGATCACAAGGATACACAACAAAAAAAAGATATCAGATTGTAGATTTTGATCGAGTTTGTGTTTCGCCTCCAAAAGGAAGTGCTGCAGATAAAGCAAGTCATCCTCCAAGTTTGTGTATCTCCAAGTTTTAGTGTTCATCAAACCGAAGTTCACCTTCTCCGCCCTCCTATGAGCCCTTCCACCGCCAGCGACGCCGTCACCGCCACCAAGCACCTCGTCGGGAAGCTCAATGGAGACTTGAGCCTCGATGCCAGAGGCCTCCGCCTCCGAGCAGCAGCACGCCGATGGACACGGCAACTTCGCCGAGAATTAACCACATCTCTCTGTTCCCAACCGACTTCCCTTGCCCTTCGAACTCCATCAACGCGAAAGCCTCTCGCCACTCCGTCGTCGCTACCGTCCATGCGACCTTCGGCTCCTCGCTGGCGTCGAGCACCACCGCTTCATCTCTGCCGATCGGCACCGAGAATCGGAAGATGCCGGGGTGCGCGACGAGCTCGGTCGCTGCTCGGGCCAGCGAGAGCACCGGCGCGCCGCGCTGGAAGATGTCGAGGAAGAAAAGCAGGTGGGAAAGGGAGAGGCGGAGCGGGGAGGGGACTCGGCGGCGGGCGGTGGTCGTGTGCAGGAGCCAGAACAGATGGCGAGGGGAGATTGCGGATTCGACGGCGGAATGGGCGGAGGAAGGGAAGAGGGAGCGGCAGAGGAGCGTCCACAGGCGGTCGGAGGTGAAGATGTCGTGCGACGGTTTGGAGACGCAGCAGGCGACGGCGACGGACTTGGGGTCGTCGTCCATGGACCGGGAAACGAGTTGGAGGACTTCCCACGGAGGAGGGGTAGCAGCAGTCGCTTGTGATCCTCTCAGTCGCGTCGTCGCCGCCATTGCCGAATTCGTTTCTCCCAATCGATCCAATGATCCCTTGCTGCGGAGTGCTGAATATCAGAGGGCGGCAGAGTGACGGCGCATGCAGAGACCTCACGAAAAGAGGCAGACGCCTGCGCTTACGCTTCATGGCGGCGGCGCCACCCGAACGCACACGAACAACACGCAGGCAGTGCAAGAAGAACATTGTCGATTTAATTTTCTTAAACATTTTTAAATCATTAAAATTAATGTTTTAAGGCATTTAATATGCAGTGTCCTCTACTGAATAGATACAAGTGAGATCGTTTTTTAATTTACGAGAGCTGTGGTGCATCACTTGTTGGTCTAATTGATTCAATTGAGATAAATTTGAAAAAAAAAATCAATCAGTTACTTCCATTTCAAAATGCTTCCTTCGGGACGATATAATAGTTGAGACATAGGATATTATCATATTAGATTATGAGATCGAGATTTAGCGCGTCTAAGCATGTCTTTCTTCATGTATTGACCAATGCACTAATGGCTAGTTGTCACTTGATTTATCTTTTTCGTATTGACCTTAGAATGGATTGACGGGAGCACTGGAATGAGTAAATTACCTTTTACCACGTTAACTCTCTTGTTTTTAATAAAAGCTATTATAATATAAAAAAATAATTATTTTAACCAAAGTATTATACATAAAATATTATTATACTTGATCATGTTCCAAGACTCGCCAAGAGATATATCGATAACACGACGAATATATTGACTGTTGCTGCTTAGAACCATCAGAGGAGGAAGAATGAAGAGAGGAACCATCGCTTTCGGAAAACTTAGAGAATGACAAACTGAAGACAAGAGTTAAAATGTCACTGAGATACCTCAACGTTGTCACTCCGTCATCCAAGTAAGAACCAGTTCAGAAATGAGGAGCTAATGAATAGTTTAGAGTGACTTTTTTTTTTTAAAAAAAAGAACTTGGTTGTTTCCAGCTTGCTCCCCTTTTATATTGTCTTTCATGACTTGTCCCCAGGGCGTAGCACAGCTAGGGGTGCATGATTTCATGATCGAAAGGTCCATAATTCGATCCTTGGGGTATCATTAACTAGGGTTAGCATTCCGATCATGGGCTTTCAACTATGTATCTGCATTTACCTCCCTCTATATATGTGACACCGACCCTAGGGGGACCGTTGATGTGGAAATTCCATATTTTTTTCATGGCTTCTCGCTTTCCCTACATTTGTGAACATTTATTTCGTTTATCGATTTTAATGATGAACATTTATTTCTTTTATCGATTTTAACGATGAATTAAGGGTAATGATTAATCGACATGTTAAGGGTGATCATTAATGGGCATGTTATAAATGATCATTAATCATTATCATTTAGCGAGCATATTAAGGAATCTTTAATACCTCTGACCCTTCATCTTCAACCTATTGAATGCTATCGCATACTAATAGATTTTCAGCCTAATGGAATTGTTCACATCAAAGCCATAACGGCTAGAGAGAACCTGGATATCACCGGTCGAGGGGTCTTGGGTAGTCACTCGGGAGTAATCGTGAATGAACATCTAAGATAGTAAGGCAACTAAGTGATCCTTGTCCAGGTCGGTATGGTGAACCTATCCGATTACTTTCTCAGTCGGTTAAGTAATCTTCGTCCCGGTTAGCTGGTTGAGCATGTCGAATCATCTACTCGGTTGGCTAAGTAATCTTGATCTCGATTGGCTGGCGAACCTCATCCGAGTCAACAGATTTAGCCGGTCTGTCTTTAACTTTTCTATCCACATAGATAGATATATATCTTGACTTACGAAAAAAAATCACTTGGAGACTACCATTTCCCCACGTCAATACCAAAATATTCTTTATCAATTTAATAAAATTACTTGGGGGGTGTTTGGTTCTTTCCTAGGAATAAGAATCGGAATGCGAATCATTGTATTGTGGAATGGGAATGGGTATGAGCATGAATATCACTCTTAAAAGCAATGTTTGGTTAGTTGCATATTTTCTATCGGAATAAATCAAAATTTCCCTTTTTACCCTTAAAGGAAAATAAGAGAAAAAATTAAATGTGAGAGAAAAATATGATGAAAGAGAATGATGAGGGAGAAAGTATGATGAGAGAGAAAGTGTGATGAGAAAGAATGAAGAGAGAGAAAGTATGATGAGAGAAAATGAGAAATGAGAGTGTGATAGAGAGATTATGATGAGAGAAGATAAGAGAGAAAATATGATGTGAAAGAAAGTATGATGAGAGAGGATGAAGAGAGAGAAAATGTAATGAGAAAAATGAGGGGAGAGAGTGTGATGAGAGAGATTGAGGAGAGAGAAAGTGTGATGAGAGAGAAAGTGTGATGAGAAAAAAGAGAGCAGTGAGTGTGATGGGAGAGATTGAGAAGAGAGAAAGTATGATGAGAGAGAAAATATGTTGAGGAAAAAAAAGAAGGAGTGTGACAAGAGAGATTGAGGAGAGAGAAAGTGTGATGAGAGCGAAAGTGTGATAAGAAAAAACGATAAAACATAGTGTGATGGGAAAGATTGAGGAGAGAGAAAGTATGATGAGAGAAAAAGAAGGAAGAGAGTGTGATGGAAGAGATTGAGGAGAGAGAAAGTGTAATGAAAAAAAAAGAGGAAAGAGAGTGGGATAGGAGAGATTAAGGAGAGAGAAAGTGTGTGATAAAATGATGAGAGAGAAAATATGATGAGAGAGAACAAGGAGAGAGAAGTGATATGAAAGAAAAAATAAATAAATATATTTTGATATTTGGTATTAAGGTAGAAAATTTTAGTTTTAGGTCAAGGGTATTTTTGGAATAAGGAAATATTTTGATTGATGAAAATAGGATAATGACTTATTGAAGGGGAGGTACATGGGAATGAGTTATTACCCAATTTCAAGGATTCATTCCCTTATTTGCATTCCTATTCCTATAATCCAAACATTAACAATGACAATCAATGATTCTCATTCTCATTCCCCACTCTTATTCCCCTAAACCAAACGCCTCCTTAAATAAAATTATTTTTCAAAATTTATAACAGTAACTACTATAACAATGAATTAAGGAAAAATTTACATACAATCCCCAATCACAAATAAAACTTTATATAGAGTCTCCATTGTCAAAAAAACTTTGTTTCTACTCCCTAACCGAATATAATAGATACTAATTTAGCTAATTGTCCCTCATATTTTTAGCATAAAAAGTCCAAAAATAAATATAATTCCTTTTAAATTTAGCACATTAAATTAGAATATAGTATATTTTTTATTAAATTGAGCACTACTCTTTTTCCACCTCAATTGAATGAAAAATATATTAGATTTTCTTTACATAGTACTTAATAAGATGAAAAATATACTAGAGCCTTTTTAAATAGTACTTAATTTAGGAGGAATTATATTAAGTGAGAAAAAAAGCACTCAATTTTCTACTCCCTAATCAAATATAATGAATATCAATTTACTTAATTGTCTCTTATATCTTTTAGGTATAAAATGTCCAAAAATGAGTATATTTCTCTTAAATTCAACAGAATCTAATATATTTTCTATCAAATTGAGCATGACTCTTTTTTCACCTCGATGAAAAATATACTAGATTCTCTTTAAATGATATTTAATTAGATGAAAATATACTAGATTCTTTTTAAATGGTGCTGAATTTAAGAGAAACTATATTAAGCGGGAAAAAAAATCGTGCTCAATTTGATAGAAAATATACTCGATTCTAATTTAAAGTGCTGAATTTAAGAGGAAGTATACTTATTTTTGAACTTTTTCACTTTAAAAAAATGAAAGACAATTAAATAACGATATTTGAACGAACGAGTTGAAGCAAATAAAACTCTACATGCAAGAAGTGGAAATAATTTTTTTTTTTAAAGATGGAGACTGTATACAAAGTTAAAATTATATTTAAGAATTTTTTTCTCCAATTCATTTAAAATTATTTAAATTTCATCATTTTTTAAATTGATTAATTATAACACCAACCTACTGGTTGTTATATAATTGTAGTATCTACTTATTTAATTGTTATGTAATTCTGAGAGCTACTATAATATATTGTATTAATTGTTATCGAGTATTATAGTAATTATTATTTAAAATAATTGAAAATAAAGATAAATTTTTAAAAGAAACGATATAATTGGACGCTCTTTAGGGTGTTCTGTAACAACAGACTTATCTAGGACCGAGCGAAAAGTCAGAATATAGCCACAGGGAAACGAGCAGCAATGTCTGAATATGTTCGATGATTTTCTTTATGTAAAGATTAATGCATTTAATTGCTGGTGTAAAACATGGGAAATCGAAGCCTGATTGATATGATTCTCCTTTCCAGTCACTTTAAAATTAATCGATATTAAAAAAAAACATGGGAAATGGAAGGTTGATTGATTCTCCGTTCCGGTCACAAACACGTTGGAACAAGACTGGATCGGTCTTTTTCTCTGTACAGTCATTACGGCCCAGAATCGATTCTGTTCGAATCATTATCCTTCTAATTTTCTTTTTTTCATCCAAAAGGAGATTTGGAGTGGGATTTCGATTCCCTACTCCACCACACATGCTATTCTCCCTCTTTGACACTTTCCATCCGCATGAGAGACGGGAAATTAGGAGTGAGTTGTACTTTGAATACGAAAGAGATCATTTTAATGAGTTCAATAAAAAAATTTATATGGAAATAGTATAAAGAAGTATAATTGAACCTCTTAAATTGGATTGAGTTAGGGTTCAAGACGGCTATTATATCGATCTCTCTTTTTTTATCTCCAATATTAATTATGAAATCCAAAGAGAGGCAAATGAATCAAACATTCATTGGTAATGATCCTGTCTGAATCGCTGAATCAGCGGACGCTGGGTACGGGGCGCTCTCCTTGTTGCTGACGTAGATCCCCGACCGGTCGTACGACGCTCCGGCGAACCTGCAAAGAAGTCGGGCTGGGAAGGGATTCCCGGCGACGACCCTCCGACGCTCAAGTCAGGCAAGTGGCCAACAAAGAAGTGACTCTCAATCTCCTAGAATCTCCTTCCAATGAAGTGTGAGACCCTTTATATAGAGCTACGAAGAGTCTCACGTACACATACCTAGGTGAGTACGTGTCCTCAGTCCATACCTTAGCATGAGCTTGTCAGATAAGCTTACCTGACACCATACTGCTACAGTCCGAGCAAGTTTCTGATGGGACACCGGAACCCTCTGTCATAAGATCTTGCGTACGACCTACTCATCGAACATACCCGCTGTCAGTAGATGTTCCCTTGTCCTTTTCTCTTTCTATTCCCTGTCGAGTGCCCGGCCGGTCGACAGTCCCCACACGTCCGGCCGGACGGGCGTGCTGGTACACTCGGGAGATTCCCGGTAGTGTGCTCGGTGGACTTCGCAGTATTGATACTTTATACCTTCGGTTGAGCGGGCCACCCGCTCGGCCATACAACCCTGTTAAACATGAGCGTCGGAACCCCAACCCCTCGCCGGGTGCCTTTGACTTCGATGAGACGCCGTTCGGCCTCCCAGTCTCACCTTCTCCGGTCGATCGTTCGACCCTTTGATTTCCACGTGGCGTTGACTTTCCTCATAGGAGGGGTCCTGTTCTTATCGCCGGATCAGGTAAATTTAGTTTAAGTGTTCTTACTCAGTAAGAATTTCAACGTGCATTAAATTGAATGAATAAATTAATATATTTATGGACAAATATTATGAATTGTAAGAGCTTAACAATATCTAAGTCAAGCTTAAGCAAGGCTAAGTTAAAAAATTTGACTCAATTATCTTACCAAATAATTTTGAACAATCCAAATTTTGGATCGAATTGACGAGGGAATAGATATATTTTTCAATTGACGATCATTAATCTTTCAAATCATATTTATCCTACAAATATAAGCAAATTTGCTAACCCTCAATGGATGGCATGCAAAATTGTGTTATCTACTTATAAAAGCATCTTGTGCTCAGTCATGTGAAACATAAGTGTCATTTTGGCATAAATCCTTTTCTTTGGACTTGTTTGAGGAATCGGTATCGTGATCAAGCACTACCATCGCACAATAAGAAGATAATACATATCAAGCTACACCTACATCGATCATATGACAAATTTGAATTAACTTTTTCCCGCCTTCGATAAGGACTTCAAACTAATGTATGGTTGCACATCATCTTTCATTAACTTGGATAGATAAGCAAAAACAGTCACATTGATAGGTTTCACAGCATCAAAACATTGTCACACATACATATAGGCGGTCTTTCATATTTCTTCGGGCGGTCGCTTGGTTTATTGCTCAGATAGTAGAACACTCGAAAGTATTGCTACATGTCAATGACTCTGAAAGAGTCACGATTCTTGACAACGATGTCGTACATATGGATGGACTTGAAACGGGCAAAGTCAATCGGGAGGGAGATGAGGTCGAGTGAGGAGCGCTTGTGGAACTGGAGGAGGTCCGGGTCCTCGTAATAGCGCTCCCAACCCAAAGCCATCAGCCTATGTTCAAGGGAGGCATAAGAGCCTATCACCTCATTGGTGGGGGTGAAGACGAGGACCTTGCGCCTCGCCGTTGATGGCTGCTCGGTGCTGGATGTGTTCTCAACCAGCCGCACCACACCATTCTTGAACACCCAAACGCCGGCCATGAGATTAGGGAGCTAGCTAGAGAGGTTGATTGTTGATGTGGTTGCGATGGAGGAAGTTGTAGCTCATTGGAAGCATATTTATAGCCAGAGCTTTGATATGTTGGATGAAGATATGATATGAGGAATTGCATGGCATTTGCAGTCAAATTTGAAGGCAGAATCTAAACTTTAAAAACAAAGACTTTCTTTTTGGATTAACGAAGGTCGTTTTCCTCATCCAAACTACCACATTTTCCATTCATAGCTTTTAAACTAAAATTTATATTCTTCGACATACAATAAAGTGATAGGCTTCATTCACAAGTAAAGATCTTAGTCTGTTTATTCACCTTCTCATCGACATTTATCTGACCAAACTCCGCACGAAGACCTCCGATCAGTGTTTCGATCAAGTTTCACACCGTAAGTTCTCGATCAAATTACTTTGGTAGAAAAATTATGATTTGGAACTCGAGATTCAATTCGAATGAAATTAGTGTATAATCAATTTGTAAAGGTATTGTTCAAGTTTTTTTTTTTGCTTTGGACCATTCTAACTAGCAGTGTCCTTTTCTTGAGGAAGAACTCATCTCATTAGCTGGGCATATGTATATATTCTCGTATTCACGTTCTTTACTCTCTTTATCTGTTAAACCTTGATGGTGATCATAGTTATCGATGTACACATATATTCATAGTTAAACTAATTAATCAAAGTATTAGCTTGGTTAATTAACCTGTTTAAGACATAATGTTCAACCAAAACAAAATCTTGTTTGATAAACAAGTCAAAAACATAATCAGGAGAGAATATATAAAGTGCGTGGAGATTGGTGCGTGTGAATTCCTTCAAAACTGTGGATCGCGATTGTTTTAGTAGAGTATTTATTCCATCCCATTAAATTAAGAATCTACAGGTTGCAATCCGTAGCATGTGAATTTCACGTGGGAGTTTCCTTTGCACGGAAAGGAGCATCCACTGAAAATGCACGCGAACTTTGCGTGGGAGTGTTTTGAGTTGCATAGAACTGAGAACGAGAAGAATTCGGAGGCTGCTGTTAGCCGACAGGTACTCTGCCTGAGCGCGGTGTCGGCAAGCAGGCTGAAGAAGGTGGAGGGGTGATAGATGGCCCCTTTTTTTAACCTACGGGCCAGTTTTTAGAGTCTGTCATATGGAACATTGAACTAAGAACAGTAGGAAAGTAAGGTGTAATAACAGGTCAGTTGAAGTAAACAATGACAGCATTAACAAATGTTGCATTTGCATAACTGGTTTGGAATGCTTTGGGCATTCCCTCCCAAATCGAAGGTGGATTAACGTTCCAACGGCCTCTTCAGCAGCAGCTGCAGCTGCTTCTAGGAAAGAACAGGCGAGTTCATTCGAACCGTTCCATCTGTAAATAAAAGCAATTCAAGCATGAGGATTCTTAATCAAATTAACTGTGATACAGAATTAACTTCTCGCGCCGAGCACATAGAATTCGCCAACTACTAAAAATCATTAGTCCATATTAGCGCCATTTCTTGGTGGACTCGTTTGTTTAGCTTCTTAGTACATGAAGTGTGTACCATTAAGCAATAAATAGGGAACAATTTCCATGAAAGTGAATGATATCGTGTAAAGCAGAACAAACATCGACCTATTAAGTTGAAACATTTTTAAAAAAACTACCTTCCAAAGGCCATCATTCAGATAGTGCATGTTGTCAACTGCAATTCCTTTGTTGATAGATTTTCTGCACCGAATAAAAAACAAATGTTCATTGCGTGATAATTCAACATTCAGCATAATATAGATCGAGATAGATGTGCGATAAAATGTGCATATGCTGCAACTATCAATATGATAAAACCCATAGAGAATATCCTGCATCTATTTAGTAAATTGATGAATGACTGTATGGATAAAGATCTTAATAATAAACAGAAATTGGTTGAAATAGAATTAAGATATTGAAATTTTGTGATCATGGTGTCAGTGTGCTCTTTAGGCAAATAAAAGGAATATTATAATACTACAATCCACCATACTTTCTGAATCAGAGTTTGAGTAATTAGAGGCCTATACAGAAAGAAAACAAAAAAAATTAATGTAGCTCAGGCAATAAAGCTTAACATGGATGGAGACAGTTACTAGAAACGATAAAATAAGAAAATACATATAACCAAGGGTGATCGAGTGTCATTCGACTATATGATAAATTAAGAAGATTGAGATGATACAAAATGTTTAAGAGGCAACCATTAGATTTGATAGTTGTGCTAAATTTATTAGAGATACCATAGAGAACTATAGTAGATTTAATAAAAATTGGTTTAATAAATCTAAATATTGCTAGCCATACAGCCTAGCCTAAAGTTTATGATGTGCTTAGATTCATCTAGCTGACCCAAATAGCTGGAATAAACATGCATCATACTTTCAAAATTGGCGGGTTTTAACCTTTGTACTCTGAAAGTTGTGTTGATACAATCTAATGAATTTCACTCAATATGGTGCTTAATTATAATCATTACTGGAAATTGAACTCCAGATACAATCTTATACACAAGTTCTTGGATGTAGATTTGAATATCATAATCACTCGTACTGACTACTCTAGCTGTATATCATAATGAACTTACCAAATATTGTTTGAATGCTAGGTGACTAAAATGCATCAATATTTTCTATCCCAACCATATGTAAGCACATTGAAATGTAGACATTAACATTAATTGGACTTTATATTAATAAAAGGCTAACTCACATATCTTTTGCTGAAATTTTTGTAAATCCAATAGCCAAAGCGTGTTGTTTTCCCTCTGCCATTATGGCCTACAAGAATATTTTGAAACAGTTCAACTTAACGACATCAAAGATTTGAAATCCAACATACTTTCATAGGCTCAAGCAAACATTTATCCACAAATAACAGGTGCATTATGAAAAAATTGGAAACCTTGCGTGTTTAATAGACTAAACAAACCAACTGTTAAAAAAGTAACCATCTCATAATCAAGGACCAACTGTTAAAAAAAGTAACCATCACATAATCAAGGACCAAGGATGGGTTTGATATGTTAACTGGAATACAAGAATTTTATGACATATAAGGCGAAGGGTACTTTCTTTTCTATCCAGACTTAGAAAAAGTTATTATCGTGTATGAGATCAAAAAATTCTTCAAGCTTCAAACTAAATCAAAGTTTTCACTTCGTTGGGTATCTTAAACATGGGATTTATAGCTGAAATAGATTCAAGGATTTCACATTCCCCCAGTGTCCATGAAGCTTCAATCCTGGGAGGGGTTGCATGGTAGAACTAAAACTTGAAAGCTTGAGGATGTCTGACTCAAATCCTCCTGTCGAAGGGCTATAACAAATGATGTTTGTAACTTCAATGAGAATACAATTTGGGGAATGTTATCTTTAGAATATAAAAATGTGTGAAAACCATAGTCCAGATTTGAAGAAAAATGGGATAAAATGCTAGTATTTCCTAAGAAATCTCATACTAATTGAGTTAAACATCTCCTATCCAGAGTAATAAAAGTGACAGGTTATGAAGGAATGACTGGGTCATTAAGTTCAATTACTATCTATATGCTGGCAGATCATACGGAAAAATCAATGTATGCAAATAGATAGATGTTGTATCTTTTGCACTAGCATGGACTGGTGCAATCACCACAAAATATAGTATTTAGGCAAATGCCCAATGTCAAAGTTAAGTTAGATGCATTCACAAATGATGGTAACTCATCCATTCAAACCTCATAAAATTTTTAAATTTATAAATATGAAATTCATGATTGTACAATTTATTCATTCGTCTCACATATGTCTGTTGGAACCCCAAGGTTGTTTTGATGTGATCAACAAGTTAAGTTAGGTCCTGCGTTGTTTCTAACCTTGTGTCTAAGTGTGCAGGAGCTTAGGAACACAGGTAGTCGAGCGGAAGACGCTAGCGAGAAGGACGGCAGTCCGAGGGACGAGGTGCTGCGGAAGAGTACACCGGCGGACGAGAAGGAAGCGCGCGGTGGTTCCGAGGGACGAAAGCCGGAGCGGAAGATTGCTCGGGGAGCAAGAGACGCAGCTAGCGAGAAGGTAGACGACCGAGGGACGAAGACTGCGGATGAGTACGCTGGCGGACGAGAAGGAAACACGCGGCAATTCCGAGGGACGAGAAGCCGGAGGGAAGCCCGCTTGAGAAGACCGGAAGTTGGGTTCGGGTGAGCCCTTTTCCGGATGGCAGAGATCACCCAAGTAAGCGGATCCGGAGCGGAAGACCCGAACCGAGGCGGGACTAAAACGGAGCATAGGTCCCGGACGCAAAAGTCAACCAGAGTTGACTTTTTACTCCAGGGCGCCCGGAGCAGCCCGGGGCGGCCGGAGCAGTCCGGGGCGCCCGGAACGTGAAGTTTGACCAGAACGCGTCTTTCGCGTTCTGGACGTTGGGGGATAAAGTTTTATCCCCCCAGGGCGCCCGGAACCCTTCCAGGCGCCTCGACCAAGACTATAAATATAGCCTTGGTCCAGAAGCTGTCAATCAACTAAGAACTCAAGCATTCTTTCTACACTTGTACGCTTTTCTGTTTTAAGCTTCTATTGTGCGTTTCATCGCTGTAAAAGGCTTCTCCGCCTGAAGGAGATACTAGTGCTACGCTTTCTTGGATTAACAACCTTCCCGGTTGTAACCAAGTAAATCTCGGTGTGCCTTTTACTTTTCTGCTTTTATTTATTTCTCTTATTTTACAAGTGTTAGTTTAAGAGTTCGAGAAAGGTGTTTGCGTTTTGATTTTTGCAGGGCTATTCAACCCCCCCTTCTAGCCGGCCCAACGGTCCTACAAGTGGTATCAGAGCCAAGACGCTTCAGGAGGACTAACCGCCAATCGAAGCAAAGATAATGGCCGGACCAAGCATCCACCCGCCGAAATATGGAGGAGATTTCGCTACGTGGAAGAATCTGATGCAGGTATTTTTTACCACAGACTTTGAATTAACTTTAACAATGGAATCCGGTTTTGTAGCTCCAGAAGGAAAAATGTCAATGGAAAAAAAGGAGCAGGCTGAATTCGTGGCGAACGGCAAAGCAGAATACCATCTGCTAAGCGTTCTTCCACCTCAAGAAGTCAACAGAATCGGACAATACCACTCTGCAAAGGAACTTTGGGAAAAGTTCCTCGAGCTGCACGAAGGGACTTCCGAAGCCAAGCTCGCCAGAAGAGATCTGCTTCGGAATCAGCTCACCAGCCTGCAACTTGGGGAAGATGAGACAGTCGCGCACTTGCACTCGAGAATCAAAGAGATCATCACCGGACTATCGAATCTCGGAGAAACGGTAAGTAACCGAGATTCGCTAAGGTACGCACTAAATTCATTTCCTAGAAATTCAAAATGGGCATCACTAGTAGATGCCTTTTATATTTCTAAAGATTTAGAAAAGATCTCGTTAGAAGAATTTTTTTCTACCTTTGAAGTGCATGAGTCAAGATGTGCAGGAATGAAGGAGCCCAAGAACAACGTCGCCCTCAAAGCTTCGAGAGACGAACCAGAGTCGGAATCTTCTCTCGATGACGAGGAAATGATAATGATGGTAAGAAGATTCAAGAAGCTTTGTAAATCCAGATCTACTAACCATCCGCAGGGAAAGAAGAAAAGGACGATCCGCTGTTACCACTGCGACGAAGAAGGGCACGTCAAGGACAATTGCCCCAAGATGAAGAACAAGAACAAGGAAAAGGGTAAGAAGCCTATCCAAAAGCGAAAAACCCTAAAAGCGACGTGGGACGATACGTCGTCAGAGTCGGAAGTCGAGGCATTCTCCGGACTTGCTCTAATGGCAAGTCATCAAGACGACGACTGCGAGTCAAGCTCTTCCGAAATGAGCATCGAGAGCATCGATGAAGGGGGAGCTTCGTCAGAGGAAAGCAGTAGTTCAGGGGGAGACACGGAAAACGAACTCGACAAGGTAAGTCAGGTACGTTCACTTCCTCCCGATAAACTTTATAAATTTGTTAAGTTATTAACTAAAGACTGCTGTAAATTAGAAAAAGAAATAAAAAATTTAAAAATAATCTTAGCTAAATCCTGCCCTCTAGAAGAATTAGATAAATCAAAATTGGAAAATGAAAAATTGAAACTTGAAAATAATGATTTGAAAATTCAAGTAGATAATTTGAAAAACCATGCATGTTCATCTAATTCTAGAAAATTAAAAAATTTAAATTGGTATTATAGATATCACCCAGGACAAATTAATAATATCTCTAGAAAATATGTCCCTAAGAAATTTTTAATCAATCCAGTAGGCTGGAACCTTTATTGGGTTCCTAAATCTTGCTTAGTCTAAGGTTTTAAAATTAAAATTAAAATTAGCGCTTTTCAGTGAGAAAATTAAACAATGAATTTCTCTATGAGGTTTTGTGTAAGGAAGTGGTTGTTGCTCCAATAACCAAGAAGGCCTAGTGCCTCGCCACGACCTGGAAGCCAAAATATTGAAATAAATGTTTAATTAACTTTCTGTCAAAGCATTAGAATTAATTAATGCTTTCAAAGTTTAAAAAAAAAAAAACATTTTCAAAATATTTTTATACTTAGAAAAATACTTTTTGCCAAAGTCAAATTTTCACTTAGAAAAATTCTCAAAGTTTTCACTTAGAAAAATTTTCTGCTTAAGTTACTTAGAAAAATTCTCATTTTTTGTTAATTTAGAAAAATTTTCATAAGACAATTTTGTTTAAGTTAAAAGACCATTTTGAAATTGAAAGTCTTTAAGAAATTTTTTTTACTCTAAGTCTTTAACCCTTAGTTCTTTTTAAACCCCATTTTTTTGTGATCAAAGGGGGAGAAGAATTAGTATAAGTCTAGGGGGAGGTAGAAATAGAAAATTGAAAATTGAAAATTTTTAAAATTTAATTTTGTTGCACATTATTGCAATAACTTGTTTTAATTTTATGTCTAGTTTTGACCCTAGCTTAACTTGGGTTGATCACACCAAAAAGGGGGAGATTGTTGGAACCCCAAGGTTGTTTTGGTGTGATCAACAAGTTAAGTTAGGTCCTACGTTGTTTCTAACCTTGTGTCTAAGTGTGCAGGAGCTTAGGAACACAGGTAGTCGAGCGGAACGCTGTGCGTCCGAGGGACGAGGTGCTGCGGAAGAGTACACCAGCGGACGAGAAGGAAGCGCGCGGTGGTTCCGAGGGACGAAAGCCGGAACGGAAGATTGCTCGGGGAGCAAGAGACGCAGCTAGCGAGAAGGTCGACGACCGAGGGACGAAGACTGCGGATGAGTACGCTGGCGGACGAGAAGGAAACACGCGGCAATTCCGAGGGACGAGAAGCCGGAGGGAAGCCCGCTTGAAAAGACCGGAAGTTGGGTTCGGGTGAGCCCTTTTCCGGATGGCAGAGATCACCCAAGTAAGCAGATCCGGAGCGGAAGACCCGGACCGAGGCGGGACTAAAACAGAGCAGAGGTCCCGAACGCAAAAGTCAACCAGAGTTGACTTTTTACTCCGGGGCGCCCGGAACTGTCCGGGGCGCCCGGAGCAGCCCGGGGCGCCCGGAGCAGCCCGGAGCAGCCCGGGGCGCCCGGAACAGTCCGGGGCGCCCGGAACGTGAAGTTTGACCAGAACGTGTCTTTCGCGTTCTGGACGTTGGGGGATAAAGTTTTATCCCCCCAGGGCGCCCGGAACCCTTCCAGGCGCCCCGACCAAGACTATAAATATAGCCTTGGTCCAGAAGCTGTCAATCAACTGAGAACTCAAGCATTCTTTCTACACTTGTATGCTTTTCTGTTTTAAGCTTCTATTGTGCGCTTCATCGCTGTAAAAGGCTTCTCCGCCTGAAGGAGATACTAGTGCTACGCTTTCTTGGATTAACAACCTTCCCGGTTGTAACCAAGTAAATCTCGGTGTGCCTTTTACTTTTCTGCTTTTATTTATTTCTCTTATTTTACAAGTGTTAGTTTAAGAGTTCGAGAAGGGTGTTTGCGTTTTGATTTTTGCAGGGCTATTCAACCCCCCCCCCCCCCTTCTAGCCGGCCCAACGGTCCTACAATGTCTAGTAACTTTTATTCCTTTATAACAGTTAGTTAAGTAAATATACACTATCACATATCACTATGAGTACCACTTGTGTCAACTTTCTGTTGTCAAATTTTTGAGCAGGTGGTGTCAACAAGTTGTCAAAAATAGGTTTAACATGATATTATTCTAGTGCTTTCATATTTAATATGGCCCTAGCTAGCTCGCAAGTCTTGGACAGATTATGGAGTTTCTAATCCCAAAGTTAAGTAAATAATTAGTACCTAAAAAGCTTTCAAACACGAGAATATAGAAGTACATGTTCAATAAATAAATAAGCAAACACAAAGTAGACATTAACTATGTTTCTATAATAATTATTCATAAAATTTTCATTGTTCAACAGAAAAATAAATGTTGGCATGCCTCATTCTCTTCACATGCAAATTTTTTTGAATAATTTCTCATCCAAGATGAATTTTCTTGCATTGTTATCGTCAAATTTTTATATAAATCATTGTTGAATGAATTCAAGAGTCGATGATAACAAAATGATTCTCAAAATGGCTAAACTTTTCAAAAAAAAAAAAAATAATAAAAATTTGAGATATTAGAGGAAATTAATTTAGGTATATGCCCGTGTTTGGACAGTAAGGAATTTTTAGCATTTTATGTATGCAAAAATCAAATTTGAAAGGGAAAATATGAAAATCAACAAATTATTGTGCACGTTTAAACTCTCTTAGCTAAAAAATTAAAGTACATTTGTTTTCTTATCAATAAGCAAGTAATTACGATTTTTCTAAAACTAATTTTTATCAATGTATTTAAATTTATCACATGATACTATGAGATGAAGTAACTAGCATGGTGCTTGAAGAGTGAGCACGGTATGAATTCCCCCAACTCCAAGGGGCACATACAATTAAGTCTTAGTTCTATTGCTCGGTCAATGTGTCTTGTCCATGTTTCAAGAATAAAGAATTTGATTATGCTTCCAAATATTTTTATATGTAAATGAACATGTACCACAGGAGTTTCCTCCAATACTTCTTCATCCAGAGCTCCGCCAGGGGACGTGAGTCCAGGACACATTATGTTTGCACCTGATAGGACAAATTTAATAGCACCTCTGTCTACCTGAAATTTCTTCATTATATCTGGATCTGAAAGAGGAAGAGTAAAGTTAAGAGAATAAAGAACATTAAGGAAAATATATGCAGTCACAATATATGAGATTCAGTAAACAAAACACAAGAACCATCATTCTTCATTGTTTCATATTGTTGAGGATGTCATGCAACATGAAAAGAATTTTCAGACTTGATAAAGTCAAGTCCACTTCCTCGAAGAGAATGCATTGCACTAAGTTGCTAAGGTCATATGAGTTTTCATAGATATGATACAAAAAAATAGCTGCAAGTATATTGTACTTTAATCAAGATGAGTTTTATAATATAAGGTATATTTAAGTTATAACATGCATTTGTTTATAAATAACAACTAATAATAGGAGTAATTATTGAGATTTAGTTTAAAAATTTAGATAAAAGGGCAGCCCAGTACACGAAACTCCCACCAATGCAAGTCCAGGGAAGGGTCAGACCATATTGGACGCACAACAACAATTTTACCATTGTGTCAAAGCTCCTCTTCAGTTTAAAAATCTAGATGCAATATAAAAATATGTTTGTGACTAGTAGGTGTCTAAAAGACTTAACTATGTGAAACATTTACAAATTAAAGGTCTTACATATCTTACACTATGATTAACCAATCTAGATTATGAAGATTGTCTAAGCTGAGTACATAATAGCAATATCTATTACACAAAAGAATACTACCAAGAAGAACGACAATGCAATTATATTTGATAATGAAAAGGATACTAAGGACTCTTGGTGGACCAAATTAACTCAATGAATAAGGGGTAACCATACATAGGATATACAGATCATCTTTAAATTATACATCCAAAAGTTGAACTTAATAGTAAAACAATAAAATGATAGATGTGATACATTACATTGATGAAGAAGCCTCAATGTTGGCATGTAAGGTCCATCACGAATGTTGAAAAATAGTGGCACATTGTTCACCACCACAAGATTCAAATGATTTTGACTAGATAAAGGAGAAATATTAATTAGAGAGCTAATTCTATTGTGATTTCATCACTCAAATTAAACACATTAATAGTAGACACATGTTATAATTTCTTAGTATCTATATGGTCCATAAATTCAAGTCCCAATACAACTTTTCAAGTTAGAGAGCTATGCATAAGACAGTGACAAAATGCTAACAAAAAGTAAAGTAGAAATATAAATGGCCAAATACATTTATTCTAAAAGCCCCACTAGAACAAATTCTTTTTATCAAGCTACTAAAACTGAATAAAGAATGACAGAAAAATAAACCATCACAGTATAGCCCAAGATTATTTTAAAAAAAAAGATAGCCCCTCATTCAAAAGGAACAAGGTTATTGTTCCTATTATAGGAAGCACCAAAATTGACAAAAAGAGACTCGCCATGAATATAGAACGAGGACTATTATAATAAATTTGTAATAAAATATAAATACATCACAAGAAAGCATCAAGAGACATGTTTAAGAACCAGCTAGCAACTCAAGCTTGTAACCCTTTGGAATTGAAAAGGACATCAAAATATATCGCATAGCATCAACACCTTTTCCCCCTTCTTCAAACTACATCATGGGTTAAATCTACTAGAAAACTCTGGTCTTTTCTTCAATTATACTAATTTTCGATTCCTAGAAAATAAATTTTGCCCTGTATGCAACTAATTATATAGTATAATCAAGTAATATTATAAGAAATATCTAATTATAAAAATTAGCCTTATAACAATGTAATTCTCTTAATACAGTCATGCTTCTCAAGATGATTGATATATGGGTAGAATATCCAATCAATTGAATCGTTTAAAAACATTAAAAAGAAAATCTAAAAGAGCCTACAAGTTAACTTGATTAAAATCTAAATATCGTATCCAAGTGAAAGCTTAAAAGCTATGCACAAAAGAAAGGATGTACCAACCATTTTGCAACAATGAGAGGCACCTTTTTAGGAAGCATGTCGTCCAACAAAGGTTCCAGACCAGGATACTGTAGTTAAGTTATTTATATCAGATATAAAAGCATACTATCGTGATGCAACGATAGGTTAGTATTAACCACAATAGAAAGAAAAAGACCTCATCAGCTATGCTTTGGCGAATCTTCCGTTGTACAGATGCCTTTACTTGGTTTTGTGCAGATACATCTTCAAAAGAGAATCTTCAAGTGATATGAAAAAAATTAGCATTTCAAGCCTATAGGACTCACAATTCATATTCTTAAAAGTAAATTGAATTTGTAACTAGTTATGTTTCTAACTAATGGAATACTAGCACATATAAAGCTTTTCAAGTTAAGGAAATATGAAATATATGACACATGGAATTTGTTGAATACAACCTTTAAGTGAAAGGTATATTTTCAAAATTACCATAATTTTTTTAAAGCTTTTATCTAATTCCCTTTTCGCATAGTCAAGCTTTCAAGTTTATATGAAAAAGCAAAATTGATACAGGAAGATTAAACATTCAGTGATCATCAAACTATAGACTTAGTGAGAGAAACATGCAGAGAGATGAAATACAATCAATGCCATTCCTTGCATCACCTTCTATTTTTTTACCTGATTCTGGAATCTTCTTTAAGACATGTCTCATATATGCACCATTCATTGGAATCAAACAATTCATTTGTAGATCTCTCCTATTTCTTTTGATTATGATACTCATAATGTATTTAGTTAATGGCATTAAGGTAACCAGGTTAATTGCTAGAACAATGAAAGGAAGCATAGTCTTTTAAGATCATAACATCAATGCTACATTTTTTATCCAAACTTGTTGGAAAATTCCTTGCATTCACCAAAATCATGTTTTTTTTTGGAAGAGATTTTAGTATAGTGGAGCAAAATTAGGACAGAATCTTCAGAAAATGATGCAGATGGATTATTGTAGATTCCACAATTGAAGTCAAAACATGCCCATGGGAAGTGAGGATAAAACATTAGGTGATTAAGTAGCTGAGACATTTTTAAAGATTCATCCTTATTATATGTTTCTGATTTATTACAATTTCATACATTATTGACTACATTTTCTCCTTCCCAGATAATTCTTATCAATTTAGAGTAGATTGAACCCTTTTCCTAGTGATGAAAAATTACTATAGAATAATGGCTAAGCTTTAAATGTTCATCCCATCAAAGTTAACAATAATAAACAATTTTATAAGTGTATTTTTTTAATGACCTTAAACAACCAAAACAAGGTGCAGAACTGCAAATTACATGTCCACGATGTCAACATCAACCAAGAATTTCAACTAACAAAAGAAAAAAACAACATAATCAATAAATGATTGCCAACTCAGTCAACAATTAAAAAAACAACTCAAAAAGCACTAAAAATGGACTCAAACATGATGTTCTGGGATCAACTCAACCCACTGCCTCCAAAAAAACCACCCCTACAGATATATTCCTTAAGGAATAGTTCAATTCAAGTCCTTGATCTTTTTTCCACAATTTTTTTACTCAAATATTTCGATAAGAGTTGGAAAAGCAAGGGGAAGTGACTTTTTTCCTTAACAAAAAGTAGAAGCAAACCTAATCATTCAACACTAAATTTTATTTTTAGAAACATTGAATTGGGGACTAAATTTGACAAATTCTCTCTTTCATATTCTAGTAGATCATACACGAATAACAAATTCAAGTTATATTCTTATGCATAACTGAGAGGATTAGATAATGAAGAGATAGCTTTTTTTCCATGGTGCAATTCATTCTAGAAACTTTCTAAAGTGCCTAATGGGCGTAGGAACTCTTGACAAACCATGAATTGCTGCGCCTCCCTTTTCCATTGTGATTTTGTACTTCTTCTTGCCTTTCTTCTCGTTGATGCTATGTTCTCAAGTTTCCAAAACAGATCGGAGCTATTATTTTCCTAGATAGAGAAGTCACATGGTCTTCAGTGGTCCTCAATAAAAATGATTGGAAAAGATAAGAGAGGAAGAATTTTCTTCCAAAACCAAGATTTATTTTTGGCCCAAATTGGGGTGCAGTGTAGGCTTTAACAAACAATTTTCCTTTTAGTTCCATCCAAGTTTTTAAAAAAAAAAAACAGGTGGAAGGAAGATAATGTAGTGCCTGCTTTTAAGGAATCAACATGTTCATCCATACCTTCTGATCTATGTAAAAGGAGACTAATAGATGGGTCGTTAACCTTAACTTCATTCTCCTAATCCTAATTATGTGACACCTTTTTATTGAGGAGAAACAACCTTCTGCTTCGACAAATATAGTATGATAAAAATGGATTACTTCCAACACCATCTCCTAAAAAAAAGGAATCTCAATAAATCCATCTCTAGTTTGCACATCAAAATTGCCTCTAAAATCAAATAGTGAACTACCCCATAGAATGCTTTAATTATAAATAAAGTATATCAGCATCGTGAATTTGTCCCAACTATTTAGAATCTATATGGATATTATCATCCAATCAGCTCCAGGTCAGGCTTATCACCAGTAAGTCAAATCAGTTACATCATTTTATTATATTAACAAAAGTTTTCTTTGATCCATCCCTACCTCTTAGACCTTCCACTTTAATTGATTCAACTTTTATAACTGCAAAAACAATTATAAACCAAAACATATGACCCAATGACATAAAAAATGATAAAATCCGAACAAAGGGGAAAACAAAATTGACATATGTCATAACTTTAGTATAAGAGAGTTTCCACGAAGTATATCATATTTTGCCAAGCAAACTGCTCCCCGAACGCTTGAAAAATACAAGTTAGCATCTGAACTTTGAACCTAAAAACACTGATTTCAAGTTCACCATGGTGATAAACATCATAAAGTACGAATCTAATTTGGTAAGCAGAAATCGTGCACAATAACTAAGCAGTAGGCCGAAAGTGGGCGAGAAAACCCTAAAGCATAAGGGAACGTATGGAACAAGAGGAATCCACAAAACTGTCATCGGCACTTCCGACGGGCAAACGAAGGAGGCGCGATTCAAAACTCAGATGCGCGATTCGACGGACAAGAAGAAAAAAATAGCGAGAGACGAGATCAGATTAAACTGAAACGCGTACGGTATGGAGAGCGAACTCACTTCTTGAACATGTTGGAGGAGAGAGCGAGGGCAAGCGCGATCCGGCGATAGAAAGGGTAGAAGCGGAGACAGACAGAAGCTGGAACGAGATGCGGATGGCGTCGAGAAGAAGTGGGTCGAGCCACCATGTTTTTATTATTTATTTATTTATTTATTATACAAAACCCGGTCCCATAAAAATTTTCAATCAACTATCAGTCACGAGGTGGATCCCGCGGTCTTCACCGCCCTGTAAGACCATCCAAGCAAACTCATGGATTTTTTTTACCTGTTGTGGGTACTTCGGCTCACGATAGTCTAGTTCAAGTTTTTCTACAAAATTTAACGTCAGCACGTGTCTTTAGCTCTACTAAACCTTAACTACTGCACCATACACATGAGAGCAATATTCCAGATTTTGCATTCCACTTATGCTCGAATCATAAATGTTGGTTATTGTTGAAAATTAGATCCACTACCGTAGCGATTATTTTAGTGCCGGATTCATAGATATAGAGGAAGGTTCATGTAAATATACAGGTCATAAGCGTATGACAGGGTAAACCCTAGGTCGTCAATTCCTGAGAATCGACCCTGGTTATTACGCCAGAGATACCATATGTCCACCATCTGCGCTACGCCCTGGAGACAATTTAGATAAATGACATCGAATTCAGATTAGATTGAAAAAAAAATTTATATAAAATTCTAATCTAAATTCGATTTAAATTTGAATTCAACCTAAAATCCTTAAATTCGGATTTCATCAACCTAAACCTATCCAAATAATTCAAATAACGTGATTAAAATGATTTATTTTATTTTATTTTCTATAATTCTCCATTTTTATTTCAATATTTTATTTTTATTATATACCAACATTGATATTGATATAAATATAAATATTTTAATTTTTAAAATAAAATTTCATTTAATCCTAAAATAACCTACTAACACTAAATTCAGGTCAATCTGGATCAACTTGAATTCGACCTGAAAATCTCTAACCTCAAAATCCTCTAATCCGAACTTGACCTGAATCTAAAAATTTCTGATCCGAACCTAATTTTTTTGGTCGACTTGATCGGATCATTAGATCTAGAGATGATAATGAGTAGGATTTTAATCGGATTTCATATTCTCCGTACTCATTCCAATTTATTAAATCCATTCTCATATTCATCTTCATATCATCATATATTTAACTTTCATCCTCATCCCCATACCCATCGGAGGATCAGGCATATGTTGGTATAGTAAATACTGTTGGTGCAATCGACCCAAGTTTGATCTGTACGATCATGGTTTTAATGTGTATGTCAAAGAGTTTGAATTAGACTTTCATATGTGTTTGATAGGTGTGTTTGAGTCTTGCAGGACTTGGTGAAACACACATGAGAAGTTTGGTGCAGCTAAGCTTGGGAAGCTCATCCTAGAGCTCGAATCCTTGAGTCAGTGAAGGATGATGTGAAAGATATCCGAGGGACCGCCGGATGAGGAGCAACAGAGTGGAGCCGAGGGAAGCGGACTTCAAGACAACGTAAAGATGGTACGGAGAGGAGTCGCGGGCTCAGGCGCATATGAGGGACGAAGGCCAAAGGAAGAGGGCTTCAAGGGCGACTCCGGAGAGGATGAGTGTGAATGTGTATGGATCAGTCGACTGGTGTAGTTGACTGGGAGCGAACAGAAGCATTCTGTTCGCTCAGCCAACAACTATCAGTCGACTGGTAGTTTTATCAGTCGACTGATAAATGACCGTTGACAAACCGTTGGTGCTGTGAAGTAGCCGTTGGCTACTGCCTACGGTAGCACCAGTCGACTGATGGTTTTGCCAGTCCATTGGTGCCGAGATGAGTTGATATAATGATCAACTCTCTCCTCTTATTTAAGAGAAGCTTTGGGACTTGAAGGAGGTCATCATGCTTATTGAATAACTCCTAGTATTTGTCCAAAGCTTCCAAGTCTACTCTCTTCCTCTCAAACCTAAACTTCATCATTGTAAAGAGGAAGAGATCCTTTGTGAGAGGTTTGCTCAACCGAGAAGGAGAAAGCTCTAGCCGGAGATTGTCGGGGATTGACCGCCGAAGGATCAAGGGTTTGTCCACCTCAAGGACACGTCGTGGAGTAGGAGCAAGCAATCTCCGAACCACGTTACATCGAGCTTGTTAGCGATTTGGTATTCTTTCTTTATTGTTTTCATTAGTTAGTTGTATTTCCGCTTGCGCACTAACTTTATAGGAGAAGCAATCGACTTGGGGGTGACCTAGCTATCCAACCCCCCTTCAAGCCAGGCATCGATCCCCTACAAGTAGTATCAGAGCGAGAACGCCCTTCAACAGACTAATCACCGAGAAGAGCACTTATCAAAATGGCCGGCTCAAGCATCCATCCATCCAAATTCGAAAGAGACTTCTCTTGGTGGAAGAAGAAGATGGAGCTATTCTTCGAAACCGATTTCGATATAATGCTAATTATAGAAAATGGTTTTGAGATAGCTAGGGACCAAGACAATAAGTTAATTGAGAAAGTAAGGTGGAGCAAGAAGCAAAGGGAAGAGCATGTAGCAAACTCAAGAGCAATGCATCACCCCCAAGTGTTATTCCCCAACAAGAAGTAACTAGGATTGGAAACTACATAAGCGTCAAAGACTTGTGGGAAAAGCTAGTAGAGCTTCATGAAAGGGCATCGGAATCAAAATTAGCAAGAAGATACCTCCTTCGAACTCACCTCACCAATATCAAGCTTGAAAAAGGAGAAAAAGTATCAATTTTACATTCTAAAATTAAGAAAATTTTAAATGGACTAACAAGTGTAGGTGAGACACTTACAAACTGAGACATCATAATGAAAGCCATCAATGCTTTCCCAAGAACCTCAACATGGAGCTCAATTGTAGATTCGTTCTACAGTTCAAAGGATCTAGAGAAATCTTCTCTAGATGAATTCTTCTCAACAATGGAGCTCCATGAAACTAGAGTTGAAGGACTAGATGGAGAAGCCCATAGATCAAGAGGAGTAGCCCTTGTGGCAAACAAGATGAAGGGTAAGAAAAAGAAGTCTTCATCCCCACCATCCTCGGACTCCGAAGAATCAAGCGCCTCAATGGATAGCGAACAAGAGGCGTATATGGTAAGAAAAATGAGAAGAGCATTTAAAAAATTTTCATCTAACAAATCCCATTCTAGGAAAAGTTCAAGAAGCAAAACTAGGACAAGAAAGATCATTTGCTACAATTGCCAAAGAGAATGACACATAAGAGATGATTGTCCTCTCTTGAAGAATAAGGAAGGAAAGAAGGAGGAGAAGAAGACAAAAGAAAAAGGGAAGAAGTCTCACAATCTAAAAGTAACATGAGATGATCCATCGTCATTGAAGGAAGAAGAGCATCATGTGTCCCATTTTGCTCTAATGGGAATTGATGATGTAGCCTCCACCTCATCCAAACAAGAAGATGGAAGGAGATCAAGTGAAGATGAAGAAGGGAGCTCAAGTGAAGGGGGGGATCAAACATCGAATTCGGACTTCTCAGTAAGTGAGGTACATAATCTTCCTCCCCATGTTTTAATTAAAATTATTTTAAGTGCAAATGATGATTTGTTTAAGGTAAAAAGAAAGAATAAATCTTTGAAAAATGATATTTGCATGTTTAAATAAAAATTAGAATCCATTCCTATTAGGGATAATGATATGCATGCTTTTTCTACTAATTCGAATGATTCATGTTTAGAAGAAAAAAATAGGAAATTAAGGGAAAAGGTAGAATACCTTACCAATGCCCTTAGAAAATTTGAAATTGGCTCTAAAACCCTAAATATGATTATTGGGAGCCAAAGGACAAGTTTTAAGAAAAATGGGTTAGGATACAATGAACCCAACAATGAAAAGATCTATCATTGTCTACTTGTTAGGGGGCAATCAAAAACCAAAACTATAGATAGAAAATTGATCCCTAAGGAATATTTGGTTAACCCAATTAGAAAGAATTTCTATTGGGTGCCAAAGTCAATCCTCAAGAGTTAGAGAATTTTTGGGTTAGTCAACCATTGAAATCATAATTCAAATATTTGAAAAATGGTTGATTTGAGGCTTTAAGGAGGAGCACTTAGCCTTGATAGAAATTCATGATAAAGAAGGCTAAGTAGAGGTTACCTTATTTCATCTCACAATGACTTTCATTATTTTCTAAACATAGATGTGAGATGATAGGATGATACAAATAATTCACTTATACTTATGGTATTTTGATGAGTTATGAAATGTATCAATTCTTAATGATCATAAGTCAACTATGGGGAAAGCAAATGTTTAGTTAATGGGCATCTTATCTTTAGATCATAGTTGGACATTTCAAATATTTTGAAAATAATTTTATATTTTATTTACTGTGGTACAGTTATGTTGAAACATATGATTGCAAAACTAGGTTTCAAATTGATACATAATTACATATTTTCAAGGTCTTTGAGTTTTTATCAAAACTTCAAAAACATGATGAATTTTCATGAAAACATTTTTTTTCTTGTTAAAGACATTATAAGAAATATGTGTTCAAAATTTCATGATTTTTTTGAATTTTCTAGAATTTTTTATGCATTTCTGAAGTTAGCTTCAAAATGTTGAAAATTGATTTGGGTTTGTGCCAATCGACTACGACAGTTAGCAGTTGACTGGTAGCTATTTTTGAGCATTATCAAGAGTTGATTTTGGATATTTTTATGTCCACTTTGATACCTTGGTATATGTACTTGTTTGGTACATTTTTTTTATGGTGTTAAAGGGGGAGAAATGAGAAGGTTTAAGTTATTATATGTAAAACTTGAAAATTAAGGATGAGAGCATATGTTAAGGGGGAGCTTGGGTTTTATGCTTCATGTTTACATATTGCTTGTAATTTTTAATGTTATTATTTGTGCCTAACTTAAACATATTGTCACACATCAAAAAGGGAGAGATTGTTGGTGCAATCGGCCCAAATTTGATCGGTACGATCATGGTTTTGATGTGTGTATCAAAGAATTTAAGTTAGGCTTTCATATGTGTTTGATAGGTGTGTTTGAGTCTTGCAGGACTTAGTGAAATACACATGAGGAGCTTGGTGCAGCTAAGCTTGGGAAGCTCATCCTAGGGCTCTGATCCTTGAGTCGGTGAAGGATGACGTGGAAGACATCCGAGGGACCGTCGGACGAGGAGCAACGGAGTGGAGCCGAGGGAAGCGAACTTCAAGGCAACGTGAAAGATGACACGGAGAGGAGCCAGGTCTCGAGTGCATCTGAGGGACGAAAGCCAAAGGAAGAGGGCTTCAAGGGCGACTCCGGAGAGGATGAGTGTGAGTATGTATGGACCAGTCAACTGGTGCAATCAGATGGTGCAGTCGACTGGTGCAGTTGACTAGTCCAGTTGACTGGAAGCGAACAGAAGCATTCTGTTCGCTCATTCAGCAGCTACCAGTCGACTGATAAATGACTGTTGGCAAACCGTTGGTGTTGTGAAGTAGTCGTTGGCTACCTCCAACGGTAGCACCAGACGACTGATGGTTTTGCCAATCGACTGGAGCCGAGATGAGTTGATATGATGATCAACTCTCTCCTCTTATTTAAGGGAAGCTTTGGGACTTGAAGGAGGTCACTCATGCTTATTGAATAACTCCTAGTCTTTGCCCAAAGCTTATAAGTCTACTCTCTTCCTCCCAAACCTAAATTTCATCATTGTAAAGAGGAAGAGATCGTTTGTGAGAGGTTTGCTCCACCGAGAAGGAGAAAGCTCTAGCCAGAGATTGTCGGGGATTGATCCACCGAAGGATCAAGGGTTCGTCCACCTCAAGGACACGTCATGGAGTAGGAGCAAGCAATCTCCAAACCACGTTACATCGAGCTTGTTAGCGATTTGGTATTCTTTCTTTATTATTTTCATTAGTTAGTTGTATTTCCGCTTGCGCACTAACTTTGTAGGAGAAGCAATCAATTTGGGAGTGACCTAGCTATCCAACCCCCCTTCAAGCCGGTCACCGATCCCCTACAAATACCAATGGTCAAACTCAGATTTTGATAAATGACAAATGGATTATAGTTAGGTATTATGTTTGTCTAACCTCTTTACTGAGTATGCAGGAATTGACGGGTCTAGAGGACCTGATACCATACTTAAGCCTAGTTAGGTTTAAGGATTTAATAACTCGCACGAAGTCCAAATAGGTCAAAGAGTGACCTAATATAGGAAAAGAAGTACAACTGGGTATGCGGGAGCTGTCAACCTGATATATGGTAGGAAGTCTAGTTGGGTCTGTGGGACCTGACAGCTAGCCGAAGTCTAGTTGGGTCTGCAGACCTGACAACTGGCAGAAAGACTTGTTGGGTCAAGAGGCAAGTCAAGTGACTGCAAATGGTAAGTGAAGATAAGTCACTGAAGAAAAAAAGATCCGATGAGGATGAGTCTCAGTGGGACTATAGGTGCGGTCAAGGTTAGAGTCATTTTAGATGTCTAAGCTAAGACCATGACTAGATTTTAATCTTGGAAAAATATGATCTAAGTCCTAAAATGATATATTTTTCTAATGTGCTAACTATGTTTTGCTGGGTAATTTTTGTTACTTAGACTAACGTGTTTTTGCATAAAATCAAAATTTTTGCAAGTTGCTTGAAAAAAAGGCTCTAGGCACTCAAACACAACCCAAGCGTCCAAAAGTGGTATAAGGGCCTGGAAAGATGCCGAACGACGACTAGCTAAGCTGAAGTGACAGACTTTGATAAGTTGTCACACATTAGGGTCCAGGCACCCAGACCGGTCGGGGAGCCCAGAGATGGATGAAGTTTCAGAGATAGAGCTTCAACGAGGTGCAGACACGTCAGCGGGGCAGTGAGGATGAGTCTCAGTGGGACAATAGGTGCGGTCAAGCTTACAGTCATTTTAGATGTCTAAGCTGAGACCATGACTAGATTTTAGTCTTGGAAAGATAGGATCTAAGTTATAAATTGATATATTTTTCTAATGTGCTAACTATATTTTGCAGGATAATTTTTGTTACTTAGACTAACGTGTTTTGCAAGAAATCAAAAATTTTACAAGTTGACTGAAAAAAGGGCTTTAGGCGCCCAAACACAGTCCAGGCGTCTGAAAGTGGTCTAGGGGCTCGAAAAGAGGCCGAACAAGTGACTAGCTGAGCTGAAGTGACAGACTCTGATAAGTTGTCACACGTCAGGGTCTAGGCACCCAAACCCTGACGTGCTTTGCAAGAAATCAAAATTTTTACAAGTTAGCTGAAAAAAGGGCTCTAGGCGCCCGAACACAATCCAGGCGTCCGAAAGTGGTCTAGGGGCCCGGAAAGAGGCCAAATAAGCGACTAGCTGAGTTGAAGTGGACGTGCTTTGCAAGAAATCAAAATTTTTACAAGTTGGCTAAAAAAAGGGCTCTAGGCGCCCGAACACAGTCCAAGCGTCCGAAAGTGGTCTAGGGGCCCGGAAAGAGGTCGAACAGGCGACTAGCGGAGCTGAAGTGGTAGACTCTGATAAGTTGTCACACGTCAGGGTCCAGGCGCCCGGACCGATCGGGGGTGCCCCGAGATGGATAAAATTTCAGAGATAGAGCTTCGACGAGGTGCGGACACATAAGCAATTCAAGTGCCTGGACCGAGTCCAGGTGCCCAAACATGGATAAGGCAACGAAGCCCCAGGATCGGATATGCCTCATTGGAGGTGCCCGGGGGCTGGTCCGAGCACCTGGAAAAAGCCTATAAAAATGACTTCAACTAGAAGCTTTAGTATATTCATTCACTCTGACTTTTGTACTTGCACGTTGCTCCGAGAAGACTCCTATGACACTGAAAGGCTACTCTGACAACCAACGTTCAAGATTATACTTTTGGTTGTTGATATATTTGTATTTTGTACTTTAACTTTCTATCTTATTATAATTACTTGATTGATATTAGTGGATTACCAATCAGAAAGGTTCAAATGACTTAGGTCTTAGAGTAGGAGTTGTCACACACACACTCCTTCACCCCATTCATATGCTCACGATCTAATAATTGATATCAGAGCCTGAACTGCCAGAAGAACCAACCACCGACTGTGCACAAGAGTCATGGTCCAATCGAACTATATGGGTGGAATATTAACCTCAAATGAAGGAAGTGAGAACTCTCATGTCTAGATCAAGATGACCAGACACTAGGCAGAGAAATCCTAATTGCGGCGAGGTAAGAAAGTCCTAGTATGTCGGGTGGACCGAAGGACAAGTAAGTCTTAGTAGGTCAATTGGACCAAGGGGCAAGAAAGTCTTGGTATGTCAAGGATCAAATGACATCAAGCAAATAGGCTTGAGGGGGTGGTCCTTCATTTGAGGAAGGGATTGTCAGGTTGTAATGGTTGCAAACAAAGTGTTGGATCGTAGAAGTCGCAAGAGGGGGGGGGGGGGGGGGTGAGGTGAATAGCGATCAAAAATTCGAAGCGAGTATGCAGCGGAAAATAAAAATCACAACGCTAACACAAATCAGTTTTACTTGGTTCGGAGCCTTCGTCGACTCCTACTCCAAGGCCCGCACTCGTCGAGTGCTTGCGTTGGACAATTACTAATAGTTCGCAAAAAGGATTACAATGGCAAGTACATGAACTATTAAAAGGAAAATACCAACAATAATAAAAAGAACTTGAGCCGCAGGTTGTTAGAGAAGCGTCATCGCGTCGTAGGTACAGAGTACAATAGAGCAGTCATAGGAAGCAGTTGTTGTGTTGATACTTCGTGGAGGCCTTCTTTTATAGACATGCTTTGGGTGCCTGGATCCCTTCCGGGCGCCCGGACTGTGACGTAAGTCCGGCCAATCAGCGCGCTCTATATCTACGACGAGATGAGTTTTGTCTTTTGGGCGCCCGGATCCCTTCCAGGCATCGAAACCACTATTTTCCAGAAACTCTTTTTCTTGCAAGAAAATGTTAGTCTGAGGTAAAATAAAAGTTAAACTACCCTGCAAAATAAAAGTTAGCACAATTTATATCAAATAGAGTAGTAATTAGATTCCGTCTCCTCGAGACCGGAATCTAGTCATGATCTCAACTTAGATTTCTGAAATGGTTCTAAGTTGGATCGACGCCTAAGTTCCCTACCTGGGAACGCGTCCTCACCAAGTCACTCTCCTCCAGTGACTTACCTTAACTTACCTGCCAGACGTTCGGTCAACCCGTCGACCCATCTGGATTTCGTTTTAGCTACCTGGTTAGCCCGTCGACCTAGCTGGACTTTGTGCTAGATATCCAATTAGCCCGTTGACCAGTCTGGACTTCGTGCCATACATCCGGTCAGCCCGTCGATCAGTCTGGACTTTGTGTCAGCTATCATGTCAACCCGTCGACCTAGCTGGGCTTCGTGCCAGCTATTCAGTAGCCCATTGACCTAGTTGGGCTTCGTACCAGCTATCCGATTGGCCCGTCAATCAAGCTGGACTTCTCTTGCACACTTCGTCAAAGTGTTAGATCACAACAAAACTAACTTAACCTACTTTGTCATTCATCAAAACCTGAGTTAGATTGTCAGTGCTAACCGCACCAACACAAAGTTCCACAATGGAAAACACATGGAAAGGATCATATACTTATAAGGAAAAAATATCTCCATTGGTATGAGACATTTTGGATAGAGTCCAAAAATAAAATTATGAGGGTTTAGGCCCAAGGTAGACAATATCATACTATTATAGAGATATCTTAATTTGTTTGGTCATAATAATATTTATACCCTACCCATCATCCTATTACCACATGCAATTCTTTTTTAAAAATAAATAAATTATTTCAATGAATTTATGAATATTTATTAAATTCAGGTATTCTTCGTGTTCTTTGATCGGGTGAGGATTTCTAGTAGAAAGGAAGATAAGATACGTGTTAATGATCGAGTAAAGAAGCAAACTAAGATTTTTTCCAAGATGAAAAGCGGGTTAAAATTTTGTCTTTCCTGACAAAAAAATAAGGCTTATACCCGTGTAAAATTTTATCACATCCATCTTCATACTCGAACTTAAAAATGTTGGAATACAAACAATCTGTTGTCGGAGATTTTTAGGGGACTTAGCTAAATTTAAAAAATTACACAGAATTTAAATTCAACTTACAGTTGAGCTGACCTGAGCAGATGATCTCAGGCTGCCAGCAAAGCCTGATTTTTATCCAAGTGTCAACCTCAGAGTGATTGAGTGAGCAGAGCGTCCGAGCAAAGAGGCCGGTCGGACGAGGCAGACATGCCGAGCAAGAGAGGCCAGTCGGGTTGAGTAGACAGACCGGGCAGCATACAGGTCGGGCTGTCAGAGAGGTCGGTCGGGTCGAGCCGACAGACCGGTCGAAGCAGACAGGTCGGCCGGGTCGAGTCGACAGACCGGTCGAAGCAGACAGGTCGGGCTGTCAGAGAGGTCGACCAGGTCGAGTAGATAGATCGATCGAAGCAGACAGGTCGGGCTGTCAGAGAGGTCGGCCGGGTCGAGCAGATAGGTCGGGCTGTCAGAGAGACTGGCCAACCGGGCGAAGATCCCGAGCGGGCAGAGAAGTCTGTCAATCTGAGAAAGAGACCGACCGGGCAAGCTGGCCGAGGCCTACGAGTTATAGTTTCCTTAAAACAGATTCGTCTACCTCCGGCTGTGCTTCAAGGCTTACAAGGGTCGTCTGTTTCCCAAGATACAACGACCGACCGTGAATCCAACCAAGTACTGGTGATCAAGGCGAGCTAAGTGGTTCCCGAATGCTACCACGGGCACTCTGCCGCGCAGGAGATGCACGACAGAGGAGGGGGAAGGAAAAAGGAGAGCCTTTGCTTGTTGTGTGTTCTCTACCTATAATCGGAATCTCCTTATATAGGAGCTCGGATCAATGGTTCCACTTTGGCAAATTTTGCCCTGATCGGTCCGATATTCATGTGTGCAGGTCGCGTCCGCACACGAGTCATTTGGTTCAGTACAATCCGGATCCTACAATTTTTTTAATACACCTCCATTTAGATCGGATATCAGATTTCCCATTTAATTCAAAGAAATTGCCCTTCCTAATTAGACCGGGTTCAATTTTTAACTTAGCCCAGGGCACAAAGGGACCTTGTGAGTAGTTGGAGGGTAGAAATTTCTAAATTTTTATTTTCAGAAAATAATTTTAAAAATAAGAAAAATGTTTAACACTATTGTATAATAATAAAAAATTCATTGTTTTTGATAATTATTTTACCTAAAATATATTTGAACTTCCTAAAAACAATTGCGATAGGAAAATTCTTATAAAATGAATAAGAAAGGGACTATATGACGCCGAGTAAGGGGCGACCTCTGACCGCTTTCCTCGACCCAGACTATAACTTGATGGGAAGGTGAACTTAGGGAAGATCGTAACTAATTTTGGCCGAATTCTAACCGCGATCTGACTTGCATATTACCGAAGGGACTATAAAGGGACCAATAATTGAAGACTAGAGGATCTGCACTGATAACATTTGTAGCAGTTACACATTTGTAGCGGTTACTCTTTCACAACTGTGATAAGCACACCCCTCAATTTAGGATTTAGAATAGAAATATAGTCAAGAAAGAATAATGATGACAAAAGACGAATACGTTCACCCCCATTATCCTCGCCAACCCATCCCAGAGTCAACATGGATGAGGTAAATCATATTTACCTCGAATTTATCGAGTTTCGAATCCCAGTCCTCATTATGATAATACTTCATGCGCTAGCTATTAGATCCATCCGAGGGGACGTCAAGAAAAAATAATGAGAATAGTGTATTGAAGGACAATGGAGTAATTGTATATTGGTTGCTGGAAAAATTTATAAAATATTAATGCAAGATCATAAGATCTATAAATTTTATTTCCAAACATTTTAATCAAATTTTGCAGAAAAAAAGATTGAAGAGTGAAAAATCTAAAGTTAGATCAAAACTCAAAAGCCCTAATGGAAATCTCATTCAAGATAAACCCTAAACAGGATCCACCAATATGAGATAAGACCATTTCCCTCTCTCACACTCCCCTCTCTGCTCCGCTCCCCTATCCACCCACCCAGACGCGATGGATACCAACACGCCCCCTCCTCCTTCCCAGCTCCAGGAACTCACCGCCGCCTCCGCCTCTCAAGACGAGAACCAAGAAGAACTCCCGACTGCCAATCTCCCGTTGGCCTCCCTCTCACTCTCACTCTTCTCCCCCTTCCCCAAACCTTGCTCCGTCGTCCCCTCGCCTTCCCACGTAAAATTCAACGTCCCCTCGCAAGTCTCCTCCCTTTCCCTCTCCCTCTTCCCTCCCCCGGCGAAATCTTCGTCCAAGCTCTCCGCCCCTTCCAACATCTCCAATTCGCTCCTGCTTTCCCCCTCGCCCTTCCTTCGCCGCCGCCCCACCGACCCTTCCGCCGCCGCTGCCGCCCGCCGCTGCACCATCGTCTGGTTCCGCGCTGATCTGCGCCTCCACGACAACGAGCCCCTCTCCGCCGCCAACGCCGACTCCCTCTCGATCCTTCCCGTCTTCCTCTTTGACCCACGTGACTTCGGCCGTTCCCCCTCGGGCTTCGACCGCACCGGACCCTATCGAGCTCGCTTCCTCATCGACTCTGTCGCCGAGCTCCGCCAGGGGCTGCGACGCCGTGGCTCCGACCTCGTGGTGCGGATCGGACGGCCCGAGGTCGTGCTGCCGGAGCTCGCCCGTGCTGCTGGCGCTGACGCTGTGTACTCCCACCGGGAGGTGTCCCATGATGAGGCGCGTGCAGAGGAGAGGGTTGCGGCGGCGATGGAGGCTGAAGGGGTGGAGGTCAAGTACTTCTGGGGGAGCACGCTGTATCACATAGACGACTTGCCGTTTAAGCTGGAGCACATGCCGACCAATTATGGAGGATTCAGGGAGAAAGTGAAGGTCTTAACTGTTAGGAAGACGATCGAGACGCCGGAAGAGGTTAAGGGAGTGCCTTCAAGAGGAAATATTGAACCTGGGGATATACCGAGCTTGCAAGACCTTGGACTTAATCCAGCTCCCACAATGTCGCAGGTTTGGTTTATTGGTTCAAGTTCTTTCGTTTACATATCTGCATCGCATCAGTCATTCCTATCATGAATGTTTCATAATTTTGATTTGGATTTCTTCCCAGATAAGAATTACCGCGAAAGCTGATACTCATTTTAATCTACTTAAAGACTAGGTGTAGGAGAATGTCAAAACTAAGATGAACACAGACATTTGTGGTAGGAATGTGTGTCTTGACAAAGTAGTGCGAGGACATACTGGTTGGAAAATGAGCGAATCAAACAATTCTGACTAGAAAAAGAAAGTAATCAAGTTGCTGTTTTACTTTTAGTAATATAAGCTTATATAATTGTCAAGGATTACTTTCTTGACCAATTTTGAGAAAATTATATAAGCTATCCCTTGACTGCTTGCGTGCAATAGCCATTTATCAACTATGGAAATGTTTCTGTCAAGCATTAATAACCCATTTTATTTGCAATAAAAATGGATAGTTGCTTCAATTCCATGGGTAATCATTTTCATGATGCTTTATAATCACTTTTCAATCTCAGATATTTTTATCTCACTGTACTAGAGAGAAGAGCTAAAGTTTCTAGGTAGTGCATGTACAACCTTAGAAATTGTTACACTTTTGTAGATCATGAGAAAAGAAGGAAATTAAGAAGTCGGTAGAAGGAAAAACAAGATTTTTGCAGATGACAGCTAAAGATGATAGTTTGAACCTGAGAAAAGTTAAGTGGTCTAGGATGATAATATGTTTCATGGAGCTTAGTCCACAAATAACGAAGATAACAATGCACTTTTTTATACTTTTTGGAATTAGATTTGTTGGCTTACAAGGGTTTACAATTACCTAAAGTTCATGTTTATGTGAGAAATTTATTTAACATTTGTTGAACAAAAATCTACATAAAGAATATGGAGCATTTGGATGCTTGTCACTCATACTTTTGATAATAATTCACTTATACTTTTGGGGATTAAATTATTTGGCTTGTAAGGGTTTATAATTACCTCAAGTTAATATTTATTCGAGAAATTTATTTAACATTTGTTAAAAAAGATTAGATTATAAAATTCTAAAAAATATGGAACTTTTACAGCAGCCTGTTCAATTCGAAGGTGATATACAACAAATAGAATGTTAATGCGCTAAGTTGCAAATTAAAGACTCACTATCTTTATTTGGTTTAGGACATATAAAAATGCCAAGAAAAGGCTTTTAGATTTTTGTTCTGTAGTAGCTAACTTGACCTTTTTGATCTCACATATTTTCAATTTCCCTATGACATGATTCTGTCTTCCTTTAACTGGTTGGGAATTGGAACAAATGCCGCAAATATTATCATTTGGCATGGACCCATATTTCTATTTGTTTGTTCTCAGTCGTCAAATCACTTATTCTTGCCGATAAATGGTTAATCTAAAGGAAGCCATGTATAAGAGAGTCATTAACATTTGATATTTCTTTACATCTAAATTAAGATTGTAGCTGTTCCTGTTCGGTAGTTTTTCATTTGTCTTACTGTCAATTTGTCTTATTGTTCAAGTCTGATACGCTAAAAAATTGTAAGATTGTGTTCTCCTGTTATTAATTTATAATGTGATATGAATCATTATCCTCCATGGATGTGGAAGAGGGTTTACAGGCTCATCAGAGAGAACCACTGACGTTGTGAGCTCATTGGAGAGAACTAACCAATCACGTGATACAACAAGAGATTTGTAGAATAATCGAACGACATGTTATAGTATATTACTCTGATCACTTTATTGTACAATCAAAACAACAGTTGTAACTCACAATAACTCAACTATATACATACTAAAAACATCATATACACCACCCATTTCACCCGCAATTGATTCAGAACTGGTATGCTCACACCACCTAACCATGTATTACTATTAACCGTGGTTGCTTGCAACTTCTCCAAGATGAAGCAACCATGCTCCTTGTCCTATGTTTTCATATGTCGCCACTCCCACTGACATCCTTTAAATGGCTGCATGCATGGTTGTACCATTATGTCACATTACATCACGGATTTTTCAGTCCAAGTAAATATACTTATTTCATTAGTTTCTTGTACCTGTGATTCATGGAACCATGATTTCAGGTGTTGGTATCATTAGAATCTAGGCAGGCTACTATATCTGCTACCATTCGTTTGGTCTCTTTGCATCTTTTATTGTGTTCGAATAGCTTTGTGAAATACTGCTGCAATAAGTTTCTAATCAAATATTTTGAAACTGGTGGTATTTGGCTTTCTGCATAATACAGGATGGAAAACCTATTATGAGTGCTTCCCTCGTGGGTGGTGAGACTGAAGCATTAGAAAGATTGAAAAAGTTTGCTATTGAATGCCGCACCGAAACAAGCAGAGGAAATATGGAGAATTCTAGGAATAGCATATTTGGTGCTAATTTCTCATGCAAAATCTCACCTTGGCTAGCTATGGGATGCCTTTCTCCTCGCTTGATGTTTGAGGAGCTAAAGAAGACTGCCAATAGGTATATTTTGCTCCACGTCCAACTCCGAACTAATTTTATCAACTTAACAAGATGGATTGGTTTACCAAACTGATTTCTTCTTTGTGCACAAGCTTTTAGAGTAGTGACAATGCAATGTGGTTTTATGTTTTCATTTTGTTCAAAGGGTAAGCAATGAAGGTTATCTTGAATGTATACATAACAGGACGGTTTCTGCTGCTTCATCTGCGAAGAGTGGCGGTCTGAATTCACCAGATAGTGGGATGAACTGGTTGATGTTCGAGTTATTGTGGAGAGATTTCTTCAGGTATCATATGATAGTCTATGCTAATATTCTCACGGTATAGTAGTAGTAGATGAGTATTACTTCTTTTTTATCAGAATTCTACACTTGAGGAAAGATATTCGCTGAGTTTGGATTATAGCTTCTAAATGTTTGTTGATTTATTGACAGTAAATAATATGATCTGATCGCGTTTCATCGGCAGGTTTATCACCAAGAAATACAGTTCGGCTAAGAAGGGTGCAGCTGCACCAGCCACAGCTTGCACCGGTGCCCTGGTGTAACTTCCTTCTTTATCCAGCCTTAAACTTCAATCTACTTGGCTGTGAGATTTTAGATACTCTTGAGTTTAATAAAATCCAGGTTCATGTTCATGGAATTCTTCACATTGTCTGTCAAAATTTAATGCAGAATTCAACCTAAAACAAAAATAATAAAGGCTGGTTTGGCACCTCATTCAACCTGAAAGAATCTCCACCTTTTGAATTACTTCGGCAATAAAAAAAAAAAAAAATCAAGGAACCTACTGTCATTTATTCTTTGAATGGTAATGACAATTGTCCTAAAAAGTTCTCTTTTTGATCTTTTGGATAAAATAGTTTTGTTTGTCCATAATATTTAGCTCAAGTCATTTCAATTTGAATTAAGTTGAAACCCACGAGTGCGATCTCTCTTCCTTTCTGCTGATTTTTTTTCTCTCAAATTGTTTCTCGTCTCTTCCTCCGCTTTCGGGTTTTTTTCTTGTTGAAATTCCTTTTCTTCCTCAATCCATATCTTAATTTTTATTTTTTTAAACTAGTATTAGTTATCTAGCTTTTTTATCCAATTAATTCTTAGATCATCGGTCTGACTTAAGAAAAACTTTTATTGGCCATGCAGGTAAAAATTTGAAAGTGTTTATAACAAATGTCAATCGTTGAATAAAAAATATATTAAATTTTAATGATACTGAATTTGAAGAAGTTGACTTTTTATATCTATCATATATCTCTAATAAATAAGAGTAATTAGATAAATTAATATTTGTTATGTTTAATTAGGGCGTGAGAATAAATATTTTTTTGGCATGAGACTAAAAGTAAAATTTAAATTGCAGTTGAGAATTTTTCTCCAATTTACTGATAAATTAACTCCTCAATTTTATTATCCGAGAAAAATATGCTGCAGTTGAGAACCATGCGTAAATATTTGAAAGATTACGTGAGCAAGCCTGTTGCTATGTCATAGCTCGTGGGTGGCAATCCGTACCCACCTTGCAGGAAATAGAGTAGGATGTCGATGGTAAAACTACCAAATTCTAATCCGAAATAGAGTAGGACGTCGACTGTAAAGCCCCGCACCAAATTCTAATCCAATCGTCAACAGATAGATTTTACGTGGACACTCCTGGCCGCTCATTTTCAAAGTGTTTGCAACTTTCGATAAAGCTACTAAAATGACTAATTTTCACGTGAACTTCCTCTCCACGTAAAGTATAGTATGCGTTTTTCCCTCTAGACAAGTAACTTCATTATTTGTTATTGGGACTTGATCCCAAATTCTTCTTTAAATTAACACCATCCCGATCCTCCTCCCACTAATTAAACTAGTGTAAACTTTAAAAATTTTCGAGTAAAATAGAGTTGGTTAGTATGGAATAAAATTATTATCAAACAGAAAAAAAAAATCCTCTCCATAATGATTAATTATAATTTTTTAATTTACTTTTTTATATATAATCGTGATATTGATCATGTGTAATAATTAGAATAATAGATTTTTACTATGATAAGACATCCAGATTAACATTCAGATATTTATGATTTGATCCCTAATTATAATGAATTTGTAAAAAAAAATTTCCAAATGAGACACACAATCAAAAGATACTATACTCCTAAACTTTATCACAATACTTTTTAATTTATCTTGACCTAAATTTATCAATTTTTTTCAATAGCACATTCCTACCATAGTGTAAACTTCAAGATATATATCATCCCCGATTTCTTTCCCGGATTCTAAGGAACATAAACCATCACAAGGACACGAGCGTGCAACAACTCCACGCAGAGCACTCCCACTTGCTTAGAGAAGTGAACAAAATCTTTCGTTACATTAAAATTATATATTTTTTAATTAATTTAAAAAAATAAACTATTTAAAAAAAATAGTTGGGTGTACGAAATTTTCATCAATATGGTCTTAGAAAATGTTTCTTTTTTTTTTTTTAACACAACTTTACTCTGTATTTCATGAAATTATTTTCAAGACTTTGAACGCTTAATACAGAATTTAATTTGTGATTAATTGAACTGTCTAATGCGTTATGTTCAATTGATTATTGATCTAATTTTATAAATTACAATAATTTAAAAAAATATGTCCTCTAGGTAATATTGAGCTGATTAGTATGGGATAGAATTATTACAATTGTACAAATATATATTCAACTATAACTTCTTAATTTACATAATGATAACCGCTGATACAATAGATTCTATTTTTTTTTTTTTACAATAATTAAAAAAATATAAAATCTAGTGATACATTATAATAATTAAAAAAAATATATAATACAATCGATTGTTATATAGTAATCAATTAATAATGTCTATTGTTACACTATCGATTTGTTAAGGCGTTCAATGTACTCAAAACACTAGGATTCAAGTCTCAGCTGGGATATGCAAGAGCACTTAGTATATTAAAAAAAAAATCAAAAAACTAATCGACGGCTTAGTGAAGTAATTAGTTTATATCAATTCGATTTTAATAAAAAAATAATTTAATTAATTTAATTTTAACGGAATACTCAGTCCTACTTTCTCCCTCTGATGGCAGAAAACTCGTGCACTCTTTACTCGCCATCGGCATTGGGATCGAGAGGTTGGTGGAGGGCACGTCAGTCTCTTTCCGTATCCCCCGCGAATCCCTCTCCCTCTCCCTCTCCCTTCCCTCCTCGATCACATCCTGTCCCCTCCCCGCTCGTTTACTTTATTCTCGCGCACACTGCGCGCGCAGTTGACTGTCGGACATGAGCCTTCAGCCACACGCAGACTCCACCTCACTGCCTCGATCGACGCCGATGCATTTCTCCATCCTGCTCGCCTGCCTTCAAATACTTACTCAGTAGATATAAATAATATTAACCAAACCTCCTTCCCATAAACATGCATTGATCCAACCATACATCACGAAAACAGCAAACAAGATCCATCTCCATTATATTGTTGCAAACAAACCCTTACCACGACTGAAGGGAAGCATGAAAAACACGTCGCCGGAGCTACTGCTCGCTTTAATTATATTGCTCGGGGAAGAGGCGGTGGAAAGCCTCTGTTGGAGAAGGGGAGCACGTGCAAAGACTTGGAAAATACAGAGAGAGCTCTTAGCTTGCACGTGCCCTGCTTCTCCAACAAAGGGCTCCCTCACCCTAGCTACGGCCATGGCCATGGCCATCCCACTGCAATTCCTGGCGCACACACTGCCAGTTGAGTATATATATATATACAGATAGATATATATGCACACGTCTACGTAGGGAACGAAGAAGAAGATGATATATGGAACGGGGGGCATGCAATAATGATGATGGCAATAATAATGGAGTAATGAATACAGATTGCAGAAATTTTCGCAAGAGATTGCGTGAGGAACAAGCCGAGCATTTGATGGACAGATGGACAGATAGATGGATGGAATAGATAGAGAGAGAAGGGTCTCCTACCGTTAATCTCTTATCGACTTTGCATAAACATGACAATTTAGCAATATTATGGGAGTCCTTTGCTTGACACCTCCCTTTTGGAACCCTAACTCCTAAGCTCTAACACTAACACTAGAAAAGTATTTTTTAAAAGGAAAAAAATAAAATGGTTTGATGAGACGCTGACTTATAATATATATGTTTGGTCTAATTTAGCTTATGTATTCTCACCGTTCATTGAATGTGGATATTCTATAATTTTGATCATAGCTATCCTAGCAACTTAGGTCATTTGAAAAGGTTGGAGATTTGGATTAGCTTAAAATTGTATTCGATATTACTAGACGTTGCAAAATTGAATAAATTTTGGTGGTATTTTAAGACTTAAAGATAAAATTTTCAAGTATATTAGTGCTTAGTTGCAAGTCGAGAGCTAAATTTAATATTTTTTAATATATAATTAGTCTACAGGACAATGGTGTAGCGGTAAAATACTTTCTCAATTTCTCAATTATGAGTCATAGTAAGATTTATCATGAGGATCGATGAAAATTTTTTATAGGATTAAGTCGATCACTCTTAAAATTAATCAACATAAGTTGAATATCTAGTATCAACTAACCGACATATAATGTGATTAAAAGAAGACTCTGTTACATTGAGATCTTTGAAAATGATCATACAAATATGAGGCTATTATTGTGATCATGCTTTTCTAGGGCAATCTAAGCTATGTTGTGTTAATAAGATATGAGGGCCCGATTGAAAGAAATATTCTTCTAGATAGATTCAAGTGGCCTATGCCCCTTTTCCCTTAGAATAATGAGACAACGACTAACACTTCTTAAGGACACCAATTGCCAATTTTCATTGTACTACTACATTGATAATTCAATAGATAACACATTTAACACGAGCCATGAAGACGATTACTCTTCGCTCTGGTCCCCGGATAATGGTACAATAATAAAGTATCTTTTTAATTTTTTAGATATTTAAAAATCAAGTCTCAACTTCGATGAATTAATAAATAAATTTTTCTTAATTAATGATTGATCTAAGAACACTAAACTGATGAGTCATTCGTTACAAATACCTCTCGATTTAGATAGAGAAAATCTTACAGAATCAGATAATCATCCCTAAAATATATTGACGGAAGCTGAACATGCACACATTGACTTGTGTTGAGGTTCTCCTATGGTTTAGGGTGGTTTTCTATAATATAATAAGCAATCTAGCTAGCTAATTGTTCCACTTGTCATTCCCTTGGATCACTTGCTAAGTCTCTAGCTGCCCTATCTGTTTTCCACTTAGCCATTGAGGTTGTCTTAATCAAACCATTAACTAAATTGGACCCCCCTCTAAGCTATGTGTATTATTACTGTCTCCTTAGCATCTAATTACATACTTACTAAAATGTCCTCCTAAAGTTAGACCAAATCCCGGATCGGATTTGACTCGTAACCGAGTCAATTGGCTAGTTAATTACTTGTTGACCCGACTCAACAGACCCTGATGATTCAATCGTCGATTTAACTACCGGTTTGAATCAATGGTTAATCACCCATTTATGAATTAATTTTATACCTCTCTATTAAAATTAATTTTTTAAAATGTTTGTTTTGAATTGGTGAGTATTAAAGTTAATTTTACAACTTATTTAATTTGAATTTGTTGATATTAGACTACTCTACCTTTGACTCATTAAATTTATTAATTTTGTTTAACTCTCTTAATTACAATGTCTTATTTTATTCATTTAATATTGAATTTAATTATAAAAACTATTTATATATTAAATAATAAATTTATCAAAAAATAATTTATTTAACAATAAAATTATATATATGGTAAAAATTACCATTGAACATATAAAATTAATTAAAAGATATAATTTATGTGATATATGTATCTAGACTCATCCCCAAGTTAGGTATGAACCGAACCCAACCTCGGGCTGGGTTTGAATTGGACTTGACCTGCCATAACCGAGTCAACGGGCAAGTTCTAACCATTGGTTTTGTTTTATAAATTTATTATTGAACCATCACAAATTGATCATGAACCAACAGTTTCAAATAGTAAATTATAACCGTCTTAGACAATTAAGATTAAGATACGACATTTTAGGAACCATTGAACCGATGATTTTAAACCATCAAATCAGCAATTTCGAACTATCGAACTATCGAACTACCACATCAGGAGTCGCTCCGCTTCTAGATTACCCGGTGGGTGAATCAGAGGAAAGACGATCCACCTCAAGATTAATCAGACTAAAAGACAACCCATCTCTAAGATTAATCAAACTAAAGGGCTGAATACCTGGATTAACAAAAATAGAAAAAACAAAAAAAATCCTGCTAAAGTAATATTATCAACAAGCAAGTTTGCTATTGTGCATATTCGTGTAAGAGATTTACTAAATTCCTATCCAACCGAAGTGGAAAGTAGGTTTAGCATGTCACTTTCAAAAAGTTCCTTCATTTTAGCTTAGTTTACTAAATCCAATAGGGATTATTAAGATCCAAGAGAGATTTATCCATAATCTTATCTTGTTCCTTGACAAATGATTTCTTTTATCCTATCCTAAACCCCCCTTCTCTCTCTCTATATATAAATAAGCTAAAGGGAATAAAAATTATGATATCGATGGTGATTCCGAATCAACAATTCTGAATTATCAAACTACCTAGTTCGGATCCTCCGTCTCGAAATTTCTCTGTCTCCATGTCCCACTGTCGATCGGGCGGTCCAGATTACATCTCAAGGCATCATGACATCTTTAAGATGTGTGCAGTATCCTTGTGATGTGCAAGACATCCTTGAAATGTAATCTGAACCGTCCGATCGACAGTGAGACATGAGGATAGAAAAGTTTCGGGACAGAGGATCCGAACTATCAAACTACCATATCAGGAGTCGCTCTGCTTCCGGATTATTTGGGGGACGAATTAGTGGGAAGACTATCTGTCTATCCACCTCTTTGATTAATCGGACTAAAAGATCACCCACCTTCTAGATTAATCGAACTAAAAAGCTGAATACCTTAATTAAAAATAAAATCCTGCTAAAGTAATATTATCAACGAGCAAGTTTGCTATTGTGCATATTCGTGTAAGAGATTTACTAAATTCCTATCTAACCGAAGTCGAAAGTAGGTTTGCATGTCATATATATATATATATATATATATATATATATATAATTTTATTTTTTACTAAAATTAGTTGTAAATTTGTAATAAAAAAACATAGCAAAATTTAGAAACACAGGTCTATGAAGATTTTGTTTTCGTCATAGAGTTTCCAATGAATTTTCAAATCCATCACCAATTGTTGAGACAAATTTAGAAATTCGTCGTCGATTTTGCGATAAATTTAAAAATTTGTCGCCAATTTTTGTGATAAACCCCAAAATTTATTGTCGAAATATGCTATGAATCTAGAAAATTATCACAGATTTTGTGACGAATTTAAAAATTCATCGCAGATTCTATGACAAATTTAGGGATTCGTTGTAAAATCTGTGATGAATTTAGGGATTCGTCACATATTCTGTGATGAATTTAGAAATTCATCGCATAATATGTGACAATTTTTGAGATTCTGCAACAAATTTATGGATTCGGAGCAGATTTTGTCGCAGTTTTTCCGTTACATTACGATAGATTTGCTATAAAAATTTATCGTCACTAAATTCATTGCAACATGCAAAAAATATATCCAAAAATAACTATTTTATGCATTGAATCAGGAATATAAAAATATCTATCAAACTATATATCAAATCCATACGTATCTTATTCAACACATCATATCTAAACCAAATCACAATTCATACATCAAATCCAATCATCACAAAATATCTAATATCCATATAATCCAATCATCAGAGAAGTTTTAAACAATCTATACATCAACAAATATCTAATACACATACATCACCAAATCATAATGCTTTTTTCGAAATAAGCACTTTCTTCTCAATTTTGCTAATATTCATTGATTACAAGAAAGAAATTACTATATATGAATACAAAAATTAATACCTACTCTGACATTGATTTTCATTTTATCTCACAAATTCGGTTTGAAACAAATTAACAGTATTAATAAAAAATAAAAAAATGTTCACAATCATATAGTTAATGTTTAAAAATACTATAATTATGAGATAAATAATATTCATACAAGAAGATCCATCACCACGATCATCGTCGTCGCCATCATCGCTGTCGCCACCATTGTCATCGCCACCATTATCACCGAAATCGGAAGGAATATAATTTTGAGCGGAACTTAACTAAAGATGTCTCATAATAAAATCTTGTTGTTAGCACATAGCTCTAATTTCTTTATCTCTAGCTCTAATTTCTTTATCTCTAGCTCTCCTTTCTTCATCTTTTTGTAATATTATGCTCTTCAAATGTGAAACCTTTTCGGTCAAGGTATTGATTTGAGTCATGACTGCTGTTGGGGTGAAAAAAGATTTACGAAAAATTCTATGATTTTTGCTTAAAGAACTTATTTCCAATATCCTTCCCCTTTTCTATCTCCCACTAACCTCCAGCTATAAATCTAAATTATTACAGACAGATGACTCAATTTCCTCACAAGCACATGAACTCTTCTGTGTTATCTCAAGCTCATCATATTTTTCTTGTATTGTAATGACAAAATTAAAATAAATTTATTGTAACAATAATTTAGAAATGTATATATTTTTAATTACTCTAAACCTTTATTGATTTAGCTCTAGTCTTGCTCCAAGACTTGTCTTTTTTAATAAAAGTTTTGGTGAAAGTTTTTAATAAAAGAAGGTTCCTTCCCCATATCTTTGGTAAAATAAAAGGATTAGAAATAATGAAATAGTCATGATTAAAAAATTATTGGGAGAGTTAAAAATTTACCATTCTGCGTCTATGTTCATTAATATTAATTAAATCTCCACATATGCCTCAGATGAGTCTCCAGAATTGTAAGATTGATTTAATCTATTCTGTTGACTCCATTGTTTGCTTTCGTTGGTTGCCCAAAAACTGTTGATCTTAGTCCAATTATCCTCTGTGATACAAAGTAGCTTTTTCACCTTTTTTTTAGCATGATTCAGAGTATGGCGAATGTGATCGCCACATTTTTTTTCTTGAAAATCTTCTTAATTTCCAATTCATAGATAGGGTCCCAATTATATGTCCGCTGAATAGAAAATAAAACAATTGAGTATATATATTTAATTTTATTTTAGATCTAAAATGAATCATTTATACCTTAAACTCGCTCCACCGTAACTCTTTTGTTGATAATGGAGTACTTGAATAAGACATTGAATCCGCCATCTAATGATTATTCACAATTCAATTAATTTCATGAATAATACTTACTGAATTGTCGAACCTAGGGATGTAAACGTGTCGAACCGAGCCGAACAGTATTAGGCTCGAGCTCGACTCGTTTAAGTTATATTCGGACTCGAGCTCGACTCGAGCTCGAATCGAGATTTTATCACAAAGCTCGAGCTCGGCTCGTTTTAGAATTATCAAGCTCGCGAACAGTTCGAGCTCGACTCGTTATTAGCTCGATTATCAAAGTTAACGAGCCTAACTCGTTAAGCGAGCTCGGGCTCATTTAGAGCTCGTTTTTGTCTCGTTTTAGAGCTCATTTTTTGGCTCATTTTAAAACTCATTTTAAGGCTCGTTTTAGAGTTCATTTTTTTTGCTCATTTTAGAGCTCGTTTTTTTGGCTCGGTTTAAGGTTCGTTTTAAGGCTCATTTTTTTGGCTCGCGAGCCTATAAACGAACATGTTTGCGAGCTCACAAGCCGAATATCCTTAGGCTCGAGCTCGGCTCGATAAAACTGTCGAGCTCGAAATCAAGCTCGAGCTCGGCTCGATAAGATAAACGAACGAACTCGAACGAGTTTTTTACCGAATCGAACTCCGAATAACTCGCGAACCGTTTGGTTCATTTACATCCCTAGTCGAACCTATGGTGAATAGTGACTATTAAATACAATAGTAACAAGAAAACTCTGAAAATAGAAGATAGGGGTGACCATATTTTTAATATCCCTAAGTTTACAATTATAATTGACCATATCTTGTAAGTAGCACAATTCAATCCAATACAATGGTTCAATAGTCCAATTATTTAATATATTAAACACATGAAGAGTATCATTGGATGCTAATTAAAGATTGTTTAAAGTTTTTTTTTATAAATGAGAGAATAAATAATGATGATGCACTAATCTAAAGGCCTAGTTGAAAAAAAAGGTAGCACATCAAAATAGTCTTAGAGCTTTTCATTATTGAGAATAAAGATGCCTATTTGAAAATAAAGTAGCACATCAAAATATTTTCAGAGCTTATCATAAAATGAGAGGATGAATATATAAAGATGAAATAAATAATCTCAAGATCTAGTTGAAAATAATGTAACTCGTTAAAACATCATGAAATATAAGCATTACCAAAGCATTCGGTGGAGGACAAGTATACTAGCAGAGCATGGAATAGAATGAAATAAATAATTGATGCAAATCAGAATTCAATTATTAAAATAAAATAAACTTGATAAAAGTTGACAATTTAAGCAACCCAAATCAAACTAAGTTTTAATCCTACTTGACAATAAGACTTAAAAAATATAGTGTAAAAAATTAAAATATTATTTTTATACTTACGAATCTCCATAGGGGACTATCAATTCTTGAACATCTTAGTTCTTAGAAAATGAGTATCTGGTAGGAACTGGATCTACCGATTAGTGTGGTGAAGGTATTGGCGAAAGCGAATATGATGGTCCTTCTTGTACTGGAGAAGATGAATGTGATGGTCTTGCAGCCTGATTAGGGTTGGGGGAGGGGGGCATAGGTACACTACTAGGTGTTGACTCAGAGTGCGAACTCCGTCTACGCCCACCCCGTCTAAATATGTTCTTAAAATTTAAAAATAAGATAAAGTTTAAAAAATGATGCATAATAAATAAAATGGAAAAACTTACCATATTTATTAAGAGAGAGAGTGTGAGAATCCTGTAATGATAGATATCACCTCTAATGACCTATAATATATTGTAAAAAATATAGAGCATTAACAAATAATATATATAAGTTTACGAATGAGACATTGGATATACAAAAAATTGAGCTACGAATTTTCTAAATATATAGATTAAAACTAAATTTACTCAAAATAAAAAACAGTACCTTATATGAAAAAAAGATTATATTTTTTTATATTAAGATAACAAAACTTACCCATCATAAAAAATCGAAGTCATTGTCCTCCTCCTCCTCCTCCTCCTCATCATCATCATTAATTTCACTTGTATCCACGTTTATCACTACTCCGCTAGGATTTCATAATGTTGGAATAATATATTCCTCGATCTAAAATGTATTCGCAACTTTCTCTTATTGATGTGCAATGTCTTCCCAACATTATTCAATTTTTTTTTTCATGCTTTCATTTTACAAACATCCCACCAATTAATTTTGTTACGTTTTAAACTAGGACATGCAGCATATAATCCTTGAATTGCTTATTATACCAACACAAATGGTTAATATCTTTTATACCATCCCTTATGATTTATTTAACCAAATTATATCATGGATGCACTTTCATCCCTCTGACACGTTCAAACTAGCAACACATAAATAATATAACTCTTATTTCTAGCCTAGGGTATTCTATCTCTATAATTTCATCCAGCAAATTATACAAATCAATGGTTGCATCTCCATCATTGGATGACTAAACACAAACCTTACTATTCATTGCACTCTTACCCATTTCATACTCTTGAGTATGAAAATTATACCCATTTATAAAATAAGCTGGCCAAGTGCGTACCAATGCTGTTGGACCCTATAAAAGATGGAATAACATTTCTTGTTCAAGTATATGGTAATTGCTAAAAGTCTGCATATGTATAAACCAAATTTAAATTGTTTACTTACATATGATTTGAGCCATAATGCAAATTCTTCTTGGCATAAGTGATCAAACTCATGTGTCGACAATTCAGAATATAAGTTTTCAAAAATCCAACCATAAAAAAATAAATTATAACACTAAACGTTACGACATAAGAAATATAAAAAATAAAAAAGATATACTAACTTATAATATGACGATACTTTTGGATAATTCAATAAAATATATGTATGGGCTACCCATCATTCTTGACTAGTTAAACATCTCTGCTTATATAGCTTCACTTGGTCGATCAGCGTAGTTAAAAATTGAAAATGAGTTCAAATTGGGATCAATAGGGCCCTCATCATTTTTTCGTGATCTTCTCCTTTTACTTTAAACACGAGGATCAAAATAATATGATTCAAAAGTTGTTGATACATCCATCAAAAATAGACTAGTCCTCAAACTTTGGCCTCGTATGGCAAGTGAATTAAAAGATGTTCCATAGAATCAAAAAATGAGGGTGGAAATATCTTTTTCAAATTATACAAAATGATTGGAATGCCTCTTTCTAACTTTTCCATGTGTGAATGTCTCAAAATTGTGAAACAAATATCATGTAGAAAAATGCTTAACTCTGTAATGACACCCCATACAAAATTTGGTAATAGTTCCTTAACAGTAATAAGAATGAGTCTTTACATGATTATATGAAAGTCATGACTTTTCAAATCAATCAATTTACATTCCTTCATATCAACACATCTTCGAAGATTAGAGACATATCCATCTAGAAGTTTTAATAATTTCAACTATTCACAAACAACACATTTCTGATCCTTATTCAATGTATAAACCGCCTTTGATTTTGGTCCCCTACTATTTTCATCGACATCAAGAGTGACTCCTTTATAAAGGAGTCACATATCTTTTCTTGCATTTATGTTACCTTTAATTTTTTTCTTGATATTCATCACTGTATTTATCAGATTATTGAAAACATTCTTCTCAATATGCATTACATCAAGATTATGATGAATCAAATGACTAAATCAATATGGTAAATCCCAAAATATACTCCATTTAGTCTATTTATGTGCACTTCTATATTCATATGTTGTACCTTGTGACTCTTCAATAATAGATGAAAAGGTAACCACTCACCACCAAATCTGTTCACAAGTTAATCTCAATGGCAAAGGGGTTCTTTCAATTCTATTCTTAGTGAATTCATCTTTATTTCTTCTAAAAATATGATTTGGCAGTACAAATATTTATGACAATCAAAATAACTCGGCTTCTTCCTATGTTCAATCCGATTGAGTTTGATCTCTCCATACATATTTGGCATCCTAAGATCCCGGCAGTACTCCAATCTGATAGCATTCCATAAGTCGAAAAGTCATTTATGGTTCAAAGAAGAGCAACCTTCATTACAAACATTTGATTAGTTTGAACATCATATCTTCATCTCATAATTGTTCTAGTTTTACAATCAGTGGTTGCATATAAACATCTATTAACTTTTTTGGATTTATGGGCCAGACACAACCAAAGTTAAAAATATATAGGGTGTTTTCATACACATCTCAGGTGGAAGATTATATGGAGTTATGATAACTAGCCAACATGAATAATTTCTTCCTGATTTTCCAAATGGAGCAAAACCATCAGCACACAAACCTAATATAATGTTTTGAATCTCCTTTGTAAATTATGGATACGTTCTATCAAAATTTTTCCATGCCTCTACATCTGATGGATGACACATAACCCTCTTCTATTTGATGATTTGCATCCCAAGTCATGTGTTCAGTAGTTTTCTTTGATGCATAAAGCCTTTGTAACCTAGTAGTTAAACGCAAATAAAACATCTGACTGTATGATTTGTTGGTGTGGGAAGCATCCGACGATCGAACCCGTGTTTTGATAATGGCAAAGGGTTCAAAGTTAAGTTGTTTTGTGATATAACAGTTTGAATGAGCTTGCAAGAAAGTCCTAAGTGTACTTAGGCAAAAGTCTTAGCTGCGGTTAGGCAGGTGAAAAACCCTAGGGGGTGGTAACTCTAGGTCATAGGGGGTGGTAACCCTATACGGAAAGTCTTGGCGGGTCGAGGGCTTCAGGCAAAAGTCCTAGGGGTGGTAACCCTAGGTGGAAAGTCCCGGTGTCGCGAACTAGGTGGAAGACTGGACGGGTCGGGGAGCGGGCGTCCAACAGAAAGTCTGGAAGCATTGAGCGCTGAGCAAAAGTCCAGTCAATCTGGATAATCGCACTGGCAACAGGTAACTCTCCTGAGAGGAGTAGGTGAGGACGCGTTCCCTGCAAAGGGAACAGTAGGCGTCGGGTCGACCTAGGGTTTCCAGTAGGAAATTCGAAGTCAGACCCGGACAGTCCGGAGACTGTCAATATTTTATTTACTATGACCATTATGTGTTAACTTTGTTTTGCAGTGTATGCCATGAAGGAAAAAATTATTAGATTTTTTTTATAAATTTTCGGAAATAAATTAGGAAGTTTTAATTCTTGTGTTATTAAAACTTTCCTTGTTTGGAGCTTGGAGGTGGCCGACCATGATATCTATGAAAAGGAAATTGTTTTTAATCTTTTAAAATTTTCTTTTCATGGCAAAGAAATTAAGGAAGTTTTTATTTTAATTCTCCTTATTGCCAAGACCAAATAATATAAAAGAGGGGGTAGGGTTGCCTTCATGTGACATAACTCTATTCTATTGTCCTCCCTCTCTTCCTTGGTGGTGGTCGGCCCTAGAGCTTCTTCTTCTCCTCTTCTTTTCTTCTTTAGTGGCCGGTTTCATCCCTCTCTTGGAGCTCTTGTTGGTGGCCTGTTCTAGCTAGGAGAAGAAGGAGAGATAGGAGGCTTTGTTTCTTGCATCCCTTGGAGCTTGGTGGTGGCCGAACCACACACTCTTGGAGTTTTTGGTGGTGGCCGAAACTAGCTTGGAGAAGAAGGAGCTTGGGTGGTTCTCGTCTTGGTAGATCGTCGTCCACACGACTTCCGAGATAAGAAGAGGAATATGGTAAAAGATCAAGAGGTTATTGCTTACAAAGAAAGGTATAACTAGTAATTATTTTCTGCATCATACTAGTTTTCTTTGTATGAATTCCAAATACAAGAGGTTAGTGATTCTAGATTTTTGGATTAGATATTCGATGTTGTGTTTCTTTTGTTTTTTTTTTGATCTTGTGATTTGATTGTTCCTTTTGGTTAAACCTAGAGTTATATAAGGAAATTAAATATTAGATTTCTTTAAAAGGCTTTGTCTAGGAAGTGGTGGTTGCTTCCATATCATAGAAGGCCTAGTGCCTCGCCATGTTTAACCCGAAAGCTAATTTTAGAAATTAATATTTAATTGAATTTATAACATAGGTGGATTTGGATCAATAATGTTAAGCATCATTTGCGATCCAAGTCTAAACCATCAAGAACAGATAAGTTAAATTTAGAATCAATAATGTTAAGTTCCGTTTGCGATTCCGAATTTAACTTCTAAAGAACACAATAGGTTGTTAGGAAAGGTTCGACGCTTGTTTAAAATTTTTGTACAGTGGAATCGGTACAATCTTCCTAGGATCAACCAACAACCAATACAATACTGGCCTTTGTAGTCCTACAAGATCTTCATTGATTCACAATTTCTGATACTGGAATCTTTATCAGCAGATTATAGAAACCAAAATCCATTTACAGAAAATAGCAGCACATCATAGATTCAAACAAAACGTTTAGATTTGTAGAAATATTAGAAGGTTCTGCTATTTTCTGAATTTGATGTTGGGAATTTGATTTTTGAATTCCATAGTTCACCTAAGGTCCCTGTGCCAAATCTTTTTGAAGTTTCTTGGCAGTCACAACTTTAAATCAGACTCTAATAAGCTTAATACTAAATGTTATGCTCTGGCAAGATGATTTATTTTTGCTTCAAGATGAAGTTAGCTTGAATTCAGATTCTGAAATTGAGTTCTAGCAACCCAAAATTCAGAAATTAGCTCCACTTATAGAGTTCTTTGATATGAATTCTGAATTTGATTTTTGAATTCATTAATTGTAGAGAGGAATTCAAATTTAGAAACTTCTTAACTGCTGCTGGTAGTATAATCATAATTATGAAAAATAGGATCAGTGAACATGTAGTGTCAAGTGGTAATATCTGTCTTAAATTTGAAAATTGTAGCAAGAGTTTTGTCGCAGATCAGATAAGGAAGAAGGAAGCTTACACGAAATTTTTTTGTCGAATTCCAAGGAATATTTCTCAGAGTGTTGGTTTATTGAATCCTTAGAGTCATGCAATAACTATTCCACCAAATTACCTCTGTTTATGGTGAAGAACAGTGACACAGAATGTGTATCAAAATAAAATTGGGCCACGGAAATTCTGTCTTCACCTTGCTGTGGTGTCTTCATGAATAAAGAACTTGATTTTTTTTTTCAAACCTAAATTCCTAGATTTCCAGAATCTATTTGAACCAACTGCTTTTGATTTATATGGGTGTTGAATTTCTGTTGCAAGCTTCTGAATAGTAAGAGTAAAAGAGGAGGAATTGGTTGTTGGCTAGTGAGTTCTAGCCAGGAAATTGACATGGTATTAGGCACTATGAATAATGATCCAATTTAGAATTGGAATGTAAGGAACTGCTACTGATTTGGGATGATTGTTCAGCCAGGAAGATGGTTGTTGTTGGACAGGAAACTAAAGTTTGAATATGTAAAAATAGAAATAGAGAAAGAATGCAGAATGAAGAAAGGAAAAAATAGTGGTTAGAAGAGTATCAAGTAATTAGATAGTACGATGTGTTGCATTGATCGAGACAACCAATATTTTAAGTGTGGGGGGAGTTCTTCTTCTTAAGGTGATTTTAGATTATTTCTGTTGGTGCAACCTTAGGTCAAGGTTGACCTGGTTGACCTGACTCGAGTTGACCTGACTCGAGTTGTATTTTGATGTTTGACTTAGGAAGATTGTCGGTGCAACCTTAGGTCAAGGTTGACCTAGTTGAGTTGCATGTTGATGTTTGACACTCGTGGAAGAGTTGTATTCTTGATATGGGACAAGAATAGATGTTTGGGAGATTGTTGGTGCAACCTTAGGTCAAGGTTGACCTGATTCGGGAAAAAGTCCAAGTATGGAAACTTGGCAACGGAAAAGTCCAAGCAGGGAGCTTGGCACTAGAAAAGTCCAAGTATGGAGACTTGGCACTGGAAAAGTCCAAGCAGGGAGCTTGGCACGCGAAGAGTCCAAGTATGGAGACTTGGCACGGAAAAGTCCTAACTGGGATGTTAGGCAGTGTGGAAAGTCCTGGTGAGTGAAGCCAGGCAGTGGGAAAGTCCTAACTGGGATGTTAGGCAGTTGAAAAGTCCTGGTGAGTGAAGCCAGGCAGTCGGGAAATACTGGTAAGTGAATCCAGGTGAAAATCCTAGTGAGTGAAGCTAGGTGAAGGTGAAAGTCCTGGTGAGTGAAGCTAGGCATTCGGGAAAATCCTGGTGAGTGAAGCCAGGTGAAAATCCTAGTGAGTGAAGCTAGGTGAATGAGAAAGTCCTAACTGGGATGTTAGGCAGTTGGAAAGTCCTGGTGAGTGAAGCCAGGCAGTTGTGGAAATCCTGGTGAGTAAAGCCAGGTGAAAACCCTAGTGAGTGAAGCTAGGTGAAAGTCCTGGTGAGTGAAGCCGGGCAAGGGAAAATCCAGATGGATCAAGGGTGATCGGACATCTGGTGATGGGAAGAGAAGGAAGGTCATAGGAGTGACCGGATACTTGGTACGGAGAGAAAAGTCTAAGTGGGTCAAAGGGATTGACCGGACACTTAGCGGGGAGTCCTAGCAGGTCAAGGGAGTGACCGGATGCTAGGCGCAATATACCAACAGGTCAAGATTGACCGGATGTTGGTTTGGACTTGGTTTGGGCGAAAACCATGAGCTGGATCGATCTGGTGATCGATCCAGTGATACCGAGAATATTCTGATCGGTCTGGTGACCGATCAGTAACACATCAGTAGCATACTGTGTGTTAACTGATCGGTCTGGTGACCGATCAGGAGTCGATCAGAAGCCGAAAGGAGCGAGGCGCAAGAGGGGTTGATCGGTCTGGGGACCGATCAGCACAAAGCCTGATCGGTCCCCGGACCGATCAGGAGGTTCCCTGATCGGTCCACAGACCGATCAGGAAACGAACAGAAAGTTGGGCACTTTCTGTGGAGCAATCTGATCGGTCTAGGGACCGATCAGCCCAGGGCCTGATCGGTCCCCAGACCGATCAGAAGGGTTCTGGACCGATCAGGGTGAAGCCTGATCGGTCCACGATTCGACCGTTGAGTCACAACGGGTCGCTCCGTCTTCTCCGCTGGCTTCTGTCTTCACTGTGCAGGTTCGCAGGATATAAAAGGAGATCAAGGCTTTGGTGCTACTGCTTCTTCTTCTTCCTTCTTCTTGTTCTTGGTGCTACTAAGCTTGCTGTTGAGCTTTGTTGAGCTGCTTTGAAGCTTCGCGTGAGCTTCCGGCTGGGTCACCTGCTGTTGTAGGCGCTTGGAAGCTGCTGCTTCTTCCAGTCGAAGAGAAGGCAAGAAAGTTTACATTTGTATTGTACTTTATTTCTTGTTTTCCTTGTACTCTTTTCTTGCTGTTGCAAGAAGTTTCTGTGGCGAGGTTTCTCCACCCAGAAGGAGTGTTTTTATTAGCCGGTTTTCCGGGGACTCATCCACCGACGGATTGATTGGGTTCGTCCACCTTACGGACACGCCGAGGAGTAGGAGCATCATCTCCGAACCTCGTACATCGCTGTGTTAAGGTTTGATATTCTTCCTTTCGTTTCTAGTTTATTTTTCCGCTGCGCTAACGAATTGTAGGAAGAAACGAGCGATTTGGGGCGGCTATTCACACCCCCCTCTCTAGCCGAGTACGTAGGATCCTAACAAGTGGTATCAGAGCAAGGTCGCTCTTCGCCGGATTAACACCCGAGGGAGCACAAGCTAGAGATGGATCAACTCGGAGAGGACATCACGATTCCACCCTTCTACGATTGCGACGACTTCGCGTTTTGGAAGGTAAGAATGAAATATTTTCTTATGACTAATCTTGAGAATTGGAGGTGTGTGTAAGTAGGTTTCACTCCTCTGGAGGATGAAGAAGGAAAACCTCTCAAGAAGAAGAGGTGGACGAAGGAGCAAATCCACAGATCAACCATCAACGATGAGGTAACGAAAATCATTGAATTTTCTTTACCTAATGATGTTTTGTGTAGGATAGGTGGGTATAACGATGCCAAGGAGTTGTGGAATAACTTGGCAAAGCTTCATGAGGAGAACTCCACTTCAAGTCATGAAGAGGAGTCAAGTGAGCCAAGGAGCTCACTTCATGAAGGAATGAATTTAGAAGTTGAGGGCCACTCAACATCTAAAGAAGAAGAGGAGGAGAGTTCTTCTTCAAGTTCGGAGCAAGAAGAAGAAGAAGCGTCTACCTCCGGAAGGGATGAAGAAGAGAGCTTTCATCCACCCTCAAACCTAGGTAACTCAAGCATTTTAATTTCTAGCAAATTACACATAATGTGCTTTGAGTGTAGGGAGTATGGACATTACAAGAGTAAATGTCCAAAGAGGGTTAGAAAGACTCCACCGGCGCCAAAGGTCAAGGAAGCCGGAGTCCCAACACGCAAGGGCAAGGAGCACGTGGTGTGCTTCCAATGCAAGCGAAGGGGACATTATCGGAGCCAATGTCCGAGAGGGAGGCAATCTCACAAGGACAAGAGATCGAGCACATGTATAGGGGGAGCTAGGGCAAACCCTAAGGTAATCTCTAAGGCACATTCTTGCAATTCTAGTAGGATGCATGCTAGTAGCCTTATTGCTATTGTCAAGAATGATAAGCATGTTAATTATAGAAATCGATACACATGCTTAGGTGCCAAACATGTGAGCCTAGATAAGGATAACACTAGGAAAGCCAACCCTAGAATTAACCCATCTAAGGCTAAGGAAAACCTAGGTAGGAATCCAAAATCATCTAGACATATGCCTAGGAATACCTCAAAGAAAAATGATAAATTAAAACTTGAGGTATTAGAGAAAGAAAATCAAGTCTTGAGGTCAAGACTTGACTCTCTAGAAAAGGCTCTTGAGGATTTGACTCTAGGGTCTAGGGGTCAAAAACCCAAGTCTAAGGACAAGAAAGGTTTGAGTTACAAACCTAAGTCCCAAATGGTCAAGCCCACTTATCATAATGTTCCATTCGATTATGGAACAAAACCTAGGGCTAGGAAGACCACCACCAAGGTCACAAGGGGAGTCACCCCTAGAGTTGATCTTGATGAGTCCCAAATGACCAAGGCTTCAAAGCCTAAGAGGGTCATTAGAAGGGTTGCTAGGGAAGTTATCCCTAGTGAATATTTAGTGAACCCAATGAGCTCGAATAGGTATTGGGTTCCTAGGAGCATCTTCTCTACCCCATAGATGGGTTAGAGAGTGTCAACTCTGATTAGAAGGGTAGTTAGCCCAACTTTGAGGAAATTGACACTCAAGGAGCATTTTCAAGGTTTTGTTAACCTTTGAAAATGAAATAGAATTACTAGTTACTCCTTGAAGAGCTAAATGTGCCTAATGGTGGAAATATCATTTTTAATCTTAAGTGGCACAAATTGAGGAAAACCTAGGGAAATACCATAATTGGGATTTTGGTTTTTCTTAGGGATATAAGGGCAATCTAGGATTAGATGTTAAATTAGCTAAGTGATTAAGGATACTTAGATAGGTAATCTAGGTATTTCATTTGTGCTAACTTACCATGATTGTTTGCCATATGCCATGTCATGACATCATATTTAATTTATGATCATTTGAAATGTCATGATAATGCTTAGGTTATTTATATGTCATGCTTTAGTTAAAATTCAAACTTTATGCCATGACATCATGACATTGGCACATGTTTTCATTTATGATACCATTTTATGCCATGTCATCATCTCTTGCATTAATAATCAATTGAATTGATTTAAGGATGAAAAACACATTTTGATATTGAGATCAAATTTGTGTTTAGAAAATGCATGAGAACTTAGTCTAAGTTGACCTTAACCCATATCTCACATCAAATTGACTTGAATGTGGTTTGATACACCTTAGATGTGTGTGAGATATTAGGATCATGAGTTAGGATCAAGGTGCATTGTCCTTGTACCTAGATGACCCTAATTCAAGAAATTAAGGATCATAGGGAAAGCTTGTGTACAAGTCATGTACATCTAGCCCTAAGATTATAGTCCCAAATTCAAATGGTTTTAAAAGCATTTTAAAATTGATTTGAAAAACCTTGATGAAGCTTTCCTAGTGATAGCATTCATCATTGAACATTGTGATACAAAGTTGAGTTAAACTTGAACTATTTCAAAGTTTTTAAACTTTGTATCAAGATTGAAAAATGGAAGTTATTTTCATAGAAAACTATTTTTCCATGATAGTATATGTTATGAGGAATGTATCCTCAAAATTTCACAATTTTTCGAATTTTCTGGAATTTTCTAGGAGTTTGAATTTCGGAAGGAAATTTAGAAATCGCTATCAGTCGGATCGGTGCGGGGACCGATCCAGAAGTCCTGATCGGTGCGTGGACCGATCCGAGCATGGATCGGTCATGGGACCGATCGAAGAAACCGAGAGCTTGGTGCGATCGGTGAAGGCTGATCGGCGGGGACCGATCCATGGGTTTCGATCGGTGGGACCGATTAGGGCGTCAATTTCGATTTTTCAGCTGTTGTCTGAAATTTCAGTTATGGAAATGGTGTTTTTGGATTTCTAAAGGTTTGGAACTCACAAAGACATTGTTGGTGCAATGGTCAAGGGGGAGTTGACCTTTAGGGGAGTTTTACCTAATTGTCAAGGGGGAGTTGACTTTTAGGGGGAGTTTTTACTCCTTAAGACTTTTGAGGATTAGTGATATGAGATTATCACTAAGTTGATTGTTGAGTTTAGTATCAAGGGGGAAATTAAGAGTTTCAATGAAAGGTATGAGACTTTCATTAGGAAGAAACTCTTGACCTTGATACCCTCCTTTTTCTTTTTGATGTGTGTCAAAAAAAAAAAAAAGGGGAGAGTGTTCATTGGAGAATTATTGGAGAACCCAAGTTAGGTTATCGGGTTAACCTAAGCTAGGGGAAGAATGTCAAGGAATGTTCAAGGAAGAACATTGGAATTCTTTTTGATGTGTGTCAAAAAGGGGGAGAATTATTGGAGAACCCAAGTTAGGTTATCGGGTTAACCTAAGGGGAGAATGTCCAGAGAATGCTCAAGGAAAGAACATTGGACATTGGAAGATGGTTGGAAAACCTAAGTTAGGTTATCGGGTTAACCTAACTTGATTATGGGTTTTGTCAAACATCAAAAAGGGGGAGATTGTTGGTGCAACCTTAGGTCAAGGTTGACCTGGTTGACCTGACTCGAGTTGACCTGACTCGAGTTGTATTTTGATGTTTGACTTAGGAAGATTGTCGGTGCAACCTTAGGTCAAGGTTGACCTAGTTGAGTTGCATGTTGATGTTTGACACTCGTGGAAGAGTTGTATTCTTGATATGGGACAAGAATAGATGTTTGGGAGATTGTTGGTGCAACCTTAGGTCAAGGTTGACCTGATTCGGGAAAAAGTCCAAGTATGGAAACTTGGCAACGGAAAAGTCCAAGCAGGGAGCTTGGCACTAGAAAAGTCCAAGTATGGAGACTTGGCACTGGAAAAGTCCAAGCAGGGAGCTTGGCACGCGAAGAGTCCAAGTATGGAGACTTGGCACGGAAAAGTCCTAACTGGGATGTTAGGCAGTGTGGAAAGTCCTGGTGAGTGAAGCCAGGCAGTGGGAAAGTCCTAACTGGGATGTTAGGCAGTTGAAAAGTCCTGGTGAGTGAAGCCAGGCAGTCGGGAAATACTGGTAAGTGAATCCAGGTGAAAATCCTAGTGAGTGAAGCTAGGTGAAGGTGAAAGTCCTGGTGAGTGAAGCTAGGCATTCGGGAAAATCCTGGTGAGTGAAGCCAGGTGAAAATCCTAGTGAGTGAAGCTAGGTGAATGAGAAAGTCCTAACTGGGATGTTAGGCAGTTGGAAAGTCCTGGTGAGTGAAGCTGGCAGTTGGGAAATCTGGTGAGTAAAGCCGGTGAAAACCCTAGTGAGTGAAGCTAGGTGAAAGTCCCGTGAGTGAAGCCGGGCAAGGAAAATCCAGATGGATCAAGGGTGATCGGACATCCGGTGATGGGAAGAAAGGTCATAAGGGTGACCGGATACTTGGTACGGAGAGAAAAGTCTAAGTGGGTCAAAGGTTGACCGGACACTTAGCGGGGAGTCCTAGCAGTCAAGGGAGTGACCGGATGCTAGGCGCAATATACCAACAGTCAAGATTGACCGGATGTTGGTTTGGACTTGGTTTGGGCGAAAACCATGAGTGGATCGATCCGGTGATCGATCCGGTGATACCGCGATCGGTCGTGGTGACCGATCAGGAGTCGATCGCGGAAGGGAGCGAGAGTTGGGATCGGTCCGGGACCGATCCAGCTGTGGCCTGATCGGTCCACAGACCGATCAGGAAACGCACAGAAAGTTGGGCACTTTCTGTGGAGCAATCTGATCGGTCTAGGGACCGATCAGCCCAGGGCCTGATCGGTCCCCAGACCGATCAGAAGGGTGGAGCCTGATCGGTCCACGATTCGACCGTTGAGTCACAACGGGTCGCTCCGTCTTCTCCGCTGGCTTCTGTCTTCACTGTGCAGGTTCGCAGGATATAAAAGGAGATCAAGGCTTTGGTGCTACTGCTTCTTCTTCTTCCTTCTTCCTGTTCTTGGTGCTACTAAGCTTACTGTTGAGCTTCTTTGAAGCTTCGCGTGAGCTTCCGGCTGGGTCACCTGCTGTTGTAGGCGCTTGGAAGCTGCTGCTTCTTCCAGTCGAAGAGAAGGCAAGAAAGTTTTCATTTGTATTGTACTTTATTTCTTGTTTTCCTTGTACTCTTTTCTTGCTGTTGCAAGAAGTTTCTGTGGCGAGGTTTCTCCACCCAGAAGGAGTGTTTTTATTAGCCGGTTTTCCGGGGACTCATCCACCGACGGATTGATTGGGTTCGTCCACCTTACGGACACGCCGAGGAGTAGGAGCATCATCTCCGAACCTCGTACATCGCTGTGTTAAGGTTTGATATTCTTCCTTTCGTTTCTAGTTTATTTTTCCGCTGCGCTAACGAATTGTAGGAAGAAACGAGCGATTTGGGGCGGCTATTCACACCCCCCTCTCTAGCCGAGTACGTAGGATCCTAACAATTTCAACTCCTAAATTCTGGAATTGAAGTGTGAAAAAACACATTGGCAATGAAGAGTATCAAATAGAGAGGAAAGTGTGTCAAGATTCTATGGTAGTGATTGAAGTGAAGAAGAGTTTGGTTTGATATTTTGTTCTGGCATCAACATATGGTGTTCTTTATTCCCCATGATAAATTCTTTAATGCATCTCAAATGGGTCAACTCATTAGGTTTATTCTTCCAATACTCTCATTTTCTCACTTTCTTCATTGAATTCTTTTCTTTTGCTTATTACATTCATTTCACTTAGTTTTTCTTAATTCCATTATAATTCTCAATACATCCTTTTGATTCATGTATGCTATGTTTTATGGTGGTGGAGAATTAGAAAATAAGCAAGCTTATGGTAGTGAAATGTTGTGAGTGACATTGAGTTGAGCTCCGCTTATATACATGCTTGGTTGCTACTTGGAACACCATTCTGTTTCCCCTGTACAAAAATTTGTACAAGCACAGAACTTAACCTAGCTACCCATGTGCTCTACTGAAGTTAAACTTGGATTGCAAACTATGCTTAACATTATTAATCCAAGTTGCTCTTCAGAAGTTAAACTTGGATTGGAAACGATACTTAACATTTTTACTCCAAGTTTAACTGATGTGATCTTCCTAAGTTAAATCATATTACAGAAGTTGATTAAATATCTATTTCAAAGATTGGCTTCCAGGTTAAACATGGCGAGGCACTAGGCCTTCTTGGTTATGAGATCATCCACCACTTCCTAGACAAAGTTTTTCAAAGAAATCTAATATTTAATTTCCTTATATAACTCTAGGTTTAACAAAAAAGAACAATCGAATCACAAGATCAAAAAACAAAACAAAAGAAACACAACATCGAATATCTAATCAAAAAATCTAGAATCACTAACCTCTTGTATTTGGAATTCATACAAAGAAAACTAGTATGATGCGGAAAAATATTTCTAGTTATACCTTTCTTTGTAAGCAATAACCTCTTGATCTTCTATCATATTCCTTTTCTTATCTCGGACGTCGTGTGGGCGACGATCTACCAAGATGAGAATCACCCAAGCTCCTTCTTCTCCAAGCTAGTTTCGGCCACCACCAAAAACTCCAAGAGTGTGTGGTTCGGCCACCACCACCAAGCTCCAAGGGATGCAAGAAACAAAGCCTCCTATCTCTCCTTCTTCTCCTAGCTAGAACTGGCCACCAACAAGAGCTCCAAGAGAGGGATGAAACCGGCCACTAAAGAAGAAGAGAAGAGGAGAAGAAGAAGCTCTAGGGCCGGCCACCACCAAGGAAGAGAGGGAGGAAAATAGAATAGAGTTATGTCACATGAAGGCACCCCTACCCCCTCTTTTATATTCTTTGGTCTTGGCAAATAAGGAGAATTTAAATAAAAACTTCCTTAATTTCTTTTCCATAAAAAGGAAAATTTAAAAGATTAAAAACAATTTCCTTTTCATAGATATCATGGCCGGCCACCTCCAAGCTCCAAACAAGGAAAGTTTTAATAACACAAGAATTAAAACTTCCTAATTTGTTTCTGGAAATTTATAAAAAATTTCTCTAATAATTTTTTCCTTCATGGTTGATTATAAAAGGAATTTTATAAATTAAAATCTCTCTATTAAAACATATGGATGGTTTCCAAAAAGGAAAGTTATCTTTTAAAATTAAAATCTTCCTCTCAATTTACAAATAAGGAAAGATATCAAATCTTTTCTTAATCTTTTGTAGAAACTTGTAAAAGGAAATATATAATTTTAAGACTCTCTTTTTAAAACATGAACATGGTTACAAAAAAGAAAAGTTCTATCAAAAATTAAAATCTTCCTTTTAACTACAAACAAGGAAAGATATCAAATCTTTCACTTAATCTTTTGTAGAAAACTATAAAAGGAAAGATTTAAATTTTAAATTCTCTCTTTTAAAACCATCATATCCACATAAGAAAAGATTTTAAAATCCTTTTAATATGATGTGGCCGACCACACCAAGCTTGAGTTCAAGCTAGGGCCGACCACACCACTTAACTCATCCTATTTACTTGGCCGGCCCAAGCTTGAGTTCCAAGCTTGCTTGGCCGACCCCCTTTAGGATGGGTATAAAGGTGGGTAAGAAGTGGGTATGTGGTGGGTATAAATCTCTATATACAAGAGGTTACGATAGGAACCGAGAGGAGGAATTGGTTTTAGTCTCTCGATGAAATTAAGCTTCCCATGTTTGCCCCAAACACCCAACTTAATTTCATCAATAATAATTTATACCACTAAAGAATTATTATTGAACTACCGCACCAATCCCAAATTACATTTTGGGCTCCTTCTTATTATGAGTGGGTTAATCTCCCTGTGTTTAAGATGTCGGATGCCCACTAATTAATTGAGTTACTGACAACTCACTTTAATTCATATCTTAGTCAAAGAGTAGTACCACTCAACCTTATTGTCGTGTCGGACTAAGTCCACCTGCAGGGTTTAACATGACAATCCTTATGAGCTCCTCTTGGGGACATTATCAACCTAGATTACTAGGACACAGTTTCCTTCTATAATCAACAACACACACTATAAGTAATATCATTTCCCAACTTATCGGGCCTATTGATTTATCGAGCTAAATCTCACCCTTTGATAAGTCAAAGAAAAAAATACTAAATATATGTGCTTGTTATTATATTAGGATTAAGAGCACACACTTCCATAATAACTAAGGTCTTGTTCTTTTATTAAGTCAGTATAAAAAGAACTTACCTTAAATGGTCCTGCTCAATACACTCAGAGTGTACTAGTGTAATTTATCAGTCAAGATAAACTAATACCTAATTACACTACGACTATTCCAATGGTTTGTTCCTTTCCATCTTGTCGTGAGCAACTGTTTATAATTTATAAAGAACTGATAATATGATCTTCTGTGTGTGACACCATACACCATGTTATCTACAATATAAATTAATCGAACAACTACACTTAACTTGTAGATATTTGACCAATATGATTCTTATTTCTAAGTAAATATTTATACAAAAAGCTAGACTTTTGTTATACATTCCAACATTGGTGAAGTACCAAATCAAACTCCATGCACTTGCAACAAGTTGTTTAGATAAAGAAATCAGCATTCCCTACTTTCCTTTTCAAACAACACCTGATTTCTGCATTTCATCAATTTTTGAAATCAGATTTCATTTTGTTTGCTTTCCTTAGTTTCTTTTTAATTCCAAAGTAATTTCAGCTTAGATTATGTAGAGTTAAGTTTGGAAGAAGCTTTCATTTAGCACTGAATCAATAAATAATCAAATTAAAGGTATTATTAAAAGCTTGGCACTTTGTTATTTCTATTTTCTGTTGATTCAATTTCAGAATGCATTGCCGAATTTTGTTTTTTGTTGTTCCTTTATATTCAACTGTCAAGGAACTCACTTCACTTCTTCTATAAAAAATCCAGAACCTATCAAAATGTTTCACTGAAATTTTAGAACTGTAATGTCCTATCAGGTTCTGGAAATTACACAACTTCAAGTAGTCAAGAGCTCTAATCAGCATCTTCCTACAAATAAGATTCTTTTTACAGATAGCACTTGTTGTCTCAACATCTTGAGGATTGTAATATTACCACCTTGATAAGGAATCGAAACAAGGTCTATGAAACATCATCCATAGCCGAATAATTTTTAGAAATATAGCTAAATTCTGATGATTTTTTTTTCTTAGTCCTAGAAATTGGAATTTGGCTTGAATTATGAAAAAACTCAGCTAAACATGGACTCTCATTTGGCACTGGAAAAATAGAAAGTTGAATTCCAATTGATGCTTGTTAAGAAACAGTATCTAGAGTTAGCACACAAATAAGTTCAGCTTCAAGATCAAACATATCCAACAGAATCTGACTCCAAGAAATCAGTTATGCATTCACAGATTTGCAGAATTCAAATTCTGTATTGCTAGCAACTCCTCCTTCTAACTTAGCTCTTACAAAAATCACAAAATGTCATGGGTGGATTGTGCTCACCAAAGATTTATTCAAAACTGAGATTCTCCAACAATTGACCACTTATCAAGTCCACCTTCCACAAATTGAGCTAAACTTCCTTCTTCCACTTGTATTTCTAGAATTTGAGACTTCTGTGCCCCCTTTTTTTTTTTTTTTTTCAAATCATTCTAATTTGTCGATGATAAAAATTGCTCTTAAAGTGATGTATTCAAACAAAACAATTTAGCTCCTCAACCAATTCAATAATTAGTTTCCTGGTTTCACAGGTTTTTTTTTCAACTAAGTCTCAGATCTTTCTATTGTCAATTGAAGCACTTGACATTTCCTTCACTTACTCGTTAATATTTTCAATAGCAACTAAGGAACTTCTCAATAGAAATCTCTGCAATTCATGAATTCAACATTAGATGAATATTACTTATGGATTATGAATTTTTTTTCCAACTTCTTACATTTCTTGGAGGTCCCTCTGTTGTTATTCTGATACAAAGGTTTATAATTCTAATTCATTTCTGTTGGTGCGGTTAGCACTAACGGTCTAACTCAAGTTTTGATGAATGATAAAATAGGTTAAGTTAGTTTTGTTGTGATCTAACACTCTGACCGAGTGTGCAGGAGAAGCCCAGACAGGTCAACGGGCTGACCTGATGTCTGGCACGAAGTCCAAATGGGTTGACGGGTTGACCGAACGTTTGACACAAAGTCCAGCTAGCTCGACGAACTAACCAGATAGTTGGCACGAAGCCCAGACGGGTCGAAGGGCTGACCGGACGTCTGACAGGTAAGAAAATGTAAGTCACTGGAGGGGAATGACTGTGAGGACGCATTCCCGGGAAGGGAACATTAGGCGTCGGTCCGACTTAGACCCATTTCAGATATCTAAGTTGAGATCGTGACTACATTCTGGTCTCAAGGAAACAGAATCTAGCTAATACTCTGCTTATTAACTCTAAACTATACTAACACTTTATTTTGCAGGATAATATTATTTGCATTTTGCCTCGAACTAACTCTTTCTTGCATGAGAAGGATTTTCTAGAGAAGAGTGGTTCGAGCGCCCGGGAGGGATCCGGGCGCCTAGAGGTGAAATTTTATCCGCAACGTCATTTTACCACATAGAGCGCCCTGGTTGGCTCAGCTACGTCATATTCAGGGCGCCTTGGAGGTTCCAGGAGCCCCGAACCTCCTATATAAGGAGGGTAAAGACTGGAGTCATTAGAATAACGAAAGATCTACTCCTCTGTGCTCCTACGACGCAGCGAAAGTTCTCTGACAAAAGTGCTATTTCTATTTCTATTTTTTTTTATTGTCGGCTTCTTTTTCGCTAATTAATTCCTGTTCTTAGTTTGTAATAATCTTTCGAACTATTAGTGATTGCCCATCGAAAGCACCCATGTGTGCGGGCCTTGGAGTAGGAGTTGCCAAAGGCTCCGAACCAAGTAAATCGTTGTGTTTGCTTTGGCTTAATTATTTTCCGCTGCCTACTATCGAATTTTTAATCGATATTTACCCCCCCTCTATCGAATTCACAGTCCAACAAGTGATATCAAAGCGGGTACCACTCTGATTTGGTGCAACCACCAATCAGACAGGGGGTGAAACTAGTTTCTTTTTTTTTTTCTTCGGGTTTCAGATTTTCGTAATTTTCCAAACTAGTACTATTACCTTTTTGGAAATTTTTTCGTCGCAATCAATCTGAATTGGTGTAACACTAATTCAGTTCTTAAATTATTTCTATCTTATCCCGCACTACTAATCCAAGACCTAGTTTTGGGATTTTTTTTCTATTTCTTTACTTGTGTGCAGGATGTCTCAAATTGAAGGCTTCAGCACAGTACATCCTCCCTTGTTCAACGGGGATGATTTTCCGTACTGGAAGAAGCGGATGGAGGTTTACCTAAAGACGGATTTCGACCAATGGTTCAGCGTCACCAAAGGCTACAAGGCGTCGGTCGACAACTCCGGAATCCCACTGGAACCAGAACAGTCGACTCCGGACATGAAGAAGAAAGCGTTAATAGACTTCAAGGCCCTAAATACACTACAATGCGGATTGACTAAAGAAGAACTGAACCGGGTAGGACCACATCAAAACGCTAAGGAGTTATGGGACAAACTGATCGAACTACACGAAGGAACAAGTGACGCTAAGGTAACGAAACGCGACCTGCTTTTAAATATATTATTTAACATTAAAATGCAGGAAGGAGAGACGGTGAGTCAGCTTCACGCGAGGATCAAGGGCATCCTCAACGGACTCCACGCAATAGGTCATCAAATGGAGAACCGGGATTTAATAAGGTATGCTTTAAATGTTTTTCCGCGCAATAATTTGTGGGCATCTATCGTGGATGCCTACAAAATTTCTAAAAATTTATCTAAACTAAAATTAGATGAAGTGTTTTGCGAATTAGAATTGCACGAGCAAACTAATGTCGAGGCCAAGAAAGGTGTAGCCTTGTTTGCAGGTTCATCCAAAGAAAGAACAAAGACCAAGCCTAAGGTTGAGTGTCACACCTCGGAGGAGTCCCTGTCCGAGAAAAATTTCGGCAGCATCTCCCCTGTACGGCGGACAATCTGAAACTTTTCTACATCCTCATATACCTCAGCCACATGCGGCTGGAATAAACAACAATAATAAATAGACAATCACCACGCAGTTAATATAATTCTCAACCTCTGGCTGGCACAACCACGCAGTAATAAGATGACTCGAAAACAACCCTACTCAACTACACTCGTAAAGCTCAAATCCGAAGAACTCACCTCTTCTCCCGTCCAGGCAGAAATGTAGTAGAATAAATCCAAATCACACCATAGATCCATCAAACGATAAGAATCCATACAATATCCATAAGTAAAACAATATAAGACTAAAACAAAGTCTGATAGAGAAACTAAGATAAAATAATAACTCAAGACTAGCAGAAGACTAGCTCTACGTGCAGATGGGGACTAGCGACTGGAACTGCTCCGGACAGTCTCAACCTGAAAAATATAACAACAATGGAGGCGGGGTGAGTCCAACACTCAGCAGGTACAACTGATATGCAAAATAAAGTAAATAACAGACAACACTAATCATGCGTACAGTCTCCTGAATACGAGAAGGATAAATGCAACTGGAACAGAAACAGGAGAAAACTGTACTAACCAGGATCAAGGTATAAAGGTAACTGAGTCATCAGACCGAGAGTGTCAATCCTGTATGCATGTCAATCATATGCATCCAAATAAATGCAGCAAGTAAATGCAGCAAACACAAACAATAAATGCATCATGCATATGATGCCAATGACATGGTCACCCCTAACGCCAGTCAGCCATCTCACACACAATGGTGAGTCCGAGTGGGTAGGGCTGTGACAACCGTACACTCTGACATCACTGCTCCTGATGAGTGACCGAGTGGATGAGATGCTGTCGGAGTACATACATACTCCTACCCCAAATCATAAATGGGGGAGCGCAATGCTCTCATCTCCCGGTACACGATGACGGGGAGGACTCTCTGCCGGCTACCACGTTGAGTCACACTTGTTGGTGCAACCTTAGGTCAAGGTTGACCTGGTTGACCCGACTCGAGTTGACGTGACTCGAGTTGTATTTTGATGTTTGACTTGGGAAGATTGTCGGTGCAACCTTAGGTCAAGGTTGACCTAGTTGTGTTGCATGTTGATGTTTGACACTCGTGAGAGAGTTCTATTCTTGATGTGGGACAAGAATAGATGTTTGAGAGATTGTTGGTGCAACCGTAGGTCAAGGTTGACCTGGTTGACCTGATTCGGGAAAAAGTCCAAGCAGGGAGCTTGGCACGCGAAAAGTCCAAGTATGGAGACTTGGCACTGGAAAAGTCCAAGCAGGGAGCTTGGCACGGGAAAAGTCCAAGTATGAAGACTTGGCACGGAGAAGTCCTGGTGAGTGAAGCCAGGCAGTGGAAAGTCCTAACTGGGATGTTAGGCAGTTGGAAAGTCCTGGTGAGTGAAGTCAGGCAGTGGGAAAGTCCTAACTGGGATGTTAGGCAGTGTGAAATCCTGGTGAGTGAAGCCAGGTGGAAAGTCCTAAGCGGGATGTTAGGCGGGGAAAGTCCTAAGCGGGATGTTAGGCGGAGGAAAGTCCCTGGTGAGTGAAACCAGGCAAGGGAAAATCCGGATGGATCGGGGATGATCGGACTTGGTGTTGAAAGTCTAAGTGGGTCAAAGGATTGACCGGACACTTAGCGGGAGTGCTAGCGGTCAAGAGAGTGACCGGATGCTAGGCATGATGTACCAACAGTCAAGGTTGACCGAATGTTGGTGTGGAAGCCTTAGGTTTAGGGTTGAAAGGTTTGGATCTGCCGACCGATCCAATGATACATGGCTCATCGACGGTGCGATGACCGATCGATCGATGCTATCGATGGTTATCGATCGATGGAGACCGATCGGCGAGATCGATGGCGGCGGAGAAGAAGCTTGATCGGTCCGTAGACCGATCAGAGGTTCCTGATCGGTCGTGGACCGATCGGGAGTTTCTGATCGGTCCATGGACCGATCAGACGAAGCATAGGCTTCTTCACGATTGGTCCGCAGCCGATCAGGATGTTACTGATCGGTCCACGCATCGATCGGTTCTAACTGCGACGCAAGCGGCTAGTTTCTTCATTGTTTCTTCTTCGCGGTATAAAGGGGCTAAGAGCTTCTACAGGGATTCTTCTTCTTCTTCTTCTCTCTTCTGCAAGTCGCTGTGCTCGAGCTTTGTTGAGCTCGCTTCCGAAGCTTGGCGTGAGCTTCCCGACTTTTTCGATTGCTTGTTGCATCTGTCCGTGGAGTTGCTACTTCATCCGGGACCTCAGTCGACGAGGAGGCAAGCTTGTTTGTTTTACATTCATTTTGTTCTTGCTATTCTCTTGTACTCTTAGCTTGCTGTTGCAAGTGATTGTGGCGAGGTTTCTCCACCCACAAGGAGTTGATATTAGCCGGTTCTCCGGGGACTCATCCACCGACGGATTGATAGGGCTCGTCCACCTTACGGACACGCCGAGGAGTAGGAGTATCAACTCCGAACCTCGTACATCGCTGTGTTAAGGTTTGATTTTATTCTCTTTCGTTTCTTTGTTGTATTTTCCGCTGCGCTAACCTAATCGTAGGAAGAAACGCGATCGATTTGGGGCGGCTATTCACACCCCCCCTCTCTAGCCGAGTACGAAGGATCCTAACAAGTGGTATCAGAGCGAGGCCGCTCTTCATCGGATCAACACCCGTGGGAGCAAAGCTAGAGATGGATCAATTCGGAGAAGACATCACGATTCCACCCTTCTACAACGACAACTTCACATATTGGAAGGTAAGGATGATGTATTTTCTTAGGACTAATATGTTGAACTGGTTTTGTGTACAAGAAGGGTTTTCTCCTCCAATGGATAAAGAAGGAGAGCCTCTAGAGAAGAACAAGTGGACGAAGGAACAAGTCCACCAATCCACGATCAACAATGAGGTAACTAAAACAATTGAATTTTCATTACCTACTAATATTTTGTGTAAGATAGGTAAATACAACAATGCCAAGGAATTGTGGGATAACTTGGCCAAGTACCATGAGGAGAGCTTCACTTCAAGCCATGAAGAGGAGCCTAGTGAGCCAAGTAGCTCACATCATGGAGGGAGCGAATTGGGAGTTGAGGGCTACTCAACATCCAAGGAAGAAGAGGAGGAGAGTTCCTCTTGCTCAAGTTCGGAGCAAGAAGAAGAAGTTTCCACCTCCGGAAGGGTTGAAGAAGAAAGCTCATCTCCATCCACAACCCTAGGTAACTCAAACACTGTGATTTCAAGCAAATTACACATAATGTGTTTTGAGTGTAGGAAACATGGGCACTACAAGAGTAAGTGTCCAAGGAGGGTTAGGAAGACTCCACCGGCACCAAAAGTCAAGGGAGCCGGAGTCCCGACACGCAAAGGCAAGGAGCACGTGGTATGCTTCCAATGCAAGCGAAGGGGACATTATCGGAGTCATTGTCCGAGGGGGAGGCAACCTCACAAGGGCAAGAGACCGAGCACTTCTATAGGGGGAGCTAAGGCAAACCCTAAGGTATCATTTAAGTCTCATTCGTGCAATACTAGTAAGATGCATGCTAGAAATTTTATTGCACTAGTCAATAATGATAAGCATGATAACATTAGAAATCGATACACATGCTTAGGTGCCAAACATGTGAGCCTAGATAAGGATAACACTAGGAAAGCCAACCCTAGAATTACCTCATCTAAGGTTAAGGAGAACCAAGGTAGGAATCCCAAATCAACTAGACACATGCCTAGGAATGCCTCAAAGAAAAATGACAAATCAAAAATTGAGATACTAGAGAAGGAGAATCAAGTCTTGAGGTCAAGACTTGATAATTTAGAAAAGGCTCTTAAAAACATGGAGAAGTCATCTCTAGGGTTTAAGGGTCAAAAACCAATGTCCAAGGACAAAAAGGGTTTGGGTCACAAACCTAAGTCCCAAATGGTCAAGCCCACTTATCACAATGTTCCATTCAATTATGGAACAAAACCTAGGGCTAGGAAGACCATTACCAAGGTTACAAGGGGAGTCACCCCTATAGTTGACCTTGATGAGACCCAAATGACCAAGGCTTCAAAGCCTAAGAGGGTCATTAGGAGGGTTGCTAGGGAAGTTATCCCTAGTGAATACTTAGTGAACCCAATGAGCTCTAATAGGTATTGGGTTCCTAGGAGCATCTTCTCTACCCCATAGATGGGTTAGAGAGTGTCAACTCCAATAAGAAGGGTAGTTAACCCAACTTTGAGGAAATTGACACTCAAGGAGCATTTTCAAGGTTTTGTTAACCTTTGAAAATGAAATAGAATTACTAGTTACTCCTTAAAGAGTAAATTGTGCCATATTTGAAAAATATCGATTTCAATCTTATTTGGCACAATTTAAGAAAACCTAGAGAAATACCATAATTGGGATTTTGGTTTTCTCTAAGGGATATATGGGCAATCTAGGGTTAGATTCTAAGTTAGCTAAGGCTAAGGATACTTAGATAGGGAATTTAGGTATTTTATTTGTGCTAACTTCCCATGATTGGTTGCCATATGCCATGCCATGACATCATACTTATTTTATTATCATTTGAAATGTCATGATAATGCTTAGGTTATCTATATGTCATGTGTTAGTTTCGTTTCAAACTTTATGCCATGACATCATGACATTGGCACATGTTTTCATTTATGTTATTAATTTATGCCATGTCATCATCTCTTGCATTAATGATCAATGAAATTGATTTAAGGATGAAAACACATTTTGATATTGAGATCAAATTTGTGTTTAGAAAATGCATGAGAACTTAGCCTAAGTTGACCTTAATCCATATCTCACATCAAATTGACTTGAATGTGGTTTGATACACCTTAGATGTGTGTGAGATATTAGGATAATGAGTTAGGATCAAGGTGCATTGTCCTTGTACCTAGATGACCCTAATTCAAGAAATTAAGGATCATAGGGAAAGCTTGTGTACAAGTCATGTACATCTAGCCCTAAGATTATGGTCCTAAATTCAAATGGTTTTAAAAGTATTTTAAAATTGATTTGAAAAACCTTGATGAAGCTTTCCTAGTGATAGCATTCATCATTGAACATTGTGATACAAAGTTGAGTTAAACTTGAACTATTTCAAAGTTTTTGAACTTTGTATCAAGATTGAAAAATGGAAGTTATTTTCATAGAAAACTATTTTTCCATGATAGTGTATGATATGAGGAATGTATCCTCAAAGTTTCGTAATTTTTGGAAGTTTCTTGAATTTATTAGGAGTTTCTGAATTTCGGAAGGGGAAATCAGAAATTGATATCAGATGTGGTGGACCGATCCGAAGGGAGTTGGTCTGCGGACCGATCCAGAGTGTTGTGGATTGGTCCGCAGACCGATCCAAGAAGATCGAAAGCTTGATGCGATCTGGTGAAGGACGGATCGGTCCGGGGACCGATCCAGCTCCGATCGGTCCGGGGACCGATCGGGAGGTTAGAATCGATTTTTCACCGGTGTCTAAAATTTCAGTTATGGAAGTGGTGTTTTGGATTTCTAAAGGTTTGGAACTCTAAGACATTGTTGGTGCAATGGTCAAGGGGAGTTGACCTTGAGGGGAGTTTTACCTAATTGTCAAGGGGAGTTGACTTTTAGGGGAGTTTTACTCCAAAAGACTTTTAAGGATTAGTGATATGAGATTATCACTAAGTTGATTGTTGAGTTTAGTATCAAGGAGGAAATTAAGAGTTTCAAATGAAAGGTATGAGACTTTCATTAGGAAGAAACTCTTGACCTTGATACCCTCCTTGTTCTTTTTGATGTGTGTCAAAAAGGGGAGAGTGTTCATTGGAGAATTATCAGAAAACCCAAGTTAGGTTATCGGGTTAACCTAAGTTAGGGAAAGAATGTCAAGGAATGTTCAAGGAAGAACATTGGAATTCTTTTTGATGTGTGTCAAAATGGGGGAGAATTATTGGAGAACCCAAGTTAGGTTATTGGGTTAACCTAAGGGGAGAATGTCCAGAGAATGTTCAAGGAAAGAACATTGGACATTGGAAGATGATTGAAAACCTAAGTTAGGTTATCGGGTTAACCTAACTTGATTATGGTTTTGTCAAACATCAAAAAGGGGGAGATTGTTGGTGCAATATCCCTTAGGTCAAGGTTGACTGGTTTGACCAACTCGAGTTGACGTGACTCGAGTTGTATTTTGATGTTTGACTTGGGAAGATTGTCGGTGCAACCTTAGGTCAAGGTTGACCTAGTTGTGTTGCATGTTGATGTTTGACACTGAGAGAGTTCTATTCTTGATGTGGGACAAGAATAGATGTTTGAGAGATTGTTGGTGAAACCTAGGTCAAGGTTGACTGGTTGACTGATTCGGAAAAAGTCCAAGCGGGAGCTTGGCCTTGGAAAAGTCCAAGTATGGAGACTTGGCACTGGAAAAGTCAAGCAGGAGCTTGGCACGCGAAAAGTCCAAGTATGGAGACTTGGTATGGAAAAGTCCAAGCAGGAGCTTGGCACGAGGAAAGTCCTAACTGGATGTTAGGCGGTTGGAAAGTCCGTGAGTGAAGCCAGGCGGGGAGAAAGTCCTAACTGGGATGTTAGGCGGTGTGGAAAGTCCTGGTGAGTGAAACCAAGGCGGTGGGAAAGTCCTAACGGGATGTTAGGCGGTGGGAAAGTCCTAACTGCGGGATGTTAGGCAAGAGGAAAGTCCAGTGAGTGAAACCGGGCAAGGAAAAATCCAGATGGATCGGGGATGATCGGACTTGGTGTTGAAAAGTCTAAGTGGGTCAAAGGGATTGACCGGACACTTAGCGGGAGTGCTAGCAGGTCAAGAGAGTGACCGGATGCTAGGCATGATGTACCAACAGTCAAGGTTGACCGAATGTTGGTGTGGAAGCCTTAGGTTTAGGGTCGAAAGGTTTGGATCCGCATCGATCCAATGATATATGCTCATCTGATCGGTCGATGACCGATCGATGACCGATCGATATCGATGGTTATCTGATCGATGCGAGACCGATCGAAGCGAGATCGCGGCGTGGAGAAAGAAGCCGATCGGTCCGTAGACCGATCAGAGGTTCTGATCGACCGGACCGATCGGTTTCTGATCGGTCCATGGACCGATCGAGAAACATAGGCTTCTTCCCGATTGGTCCGGACCGATCAGATGTTACGATCGGTCCGCGCGATCGAGTTCTAGCTGCTGACGCAACGGCTAGTTTCTTCATTTCTTCTTCGGTATAAAGGGCTAAGAGCTTCTCAGGATTCTTCTTCTTCCTTCGGAAGTTCTCTCTGCTCAAGCTTCGCTTCCGGTGCTCGAGCTTTCGAGCTCAATCGCCTGAAGCTTCGCGTGAGCTTCCCGGACAGTTTTTCTGAGCTTCTTGTTGCATCTGTCCGTGGAGTTGCTACTTCATCCGGGACCTCAGTCGACGAGGAGGCAAGCTTGTTTGTTTTACATTCATTTTGTTCTTGCTATTCTCTTGTACTCTTAGCTTGCTGTTGCAAGTGATTGTGGCGAGGTTTCTCCACCCACAAGGAGTTGATATTAGCCGGTTCTCCGGGGACTCATCCACCGACGGATTGATAGGGCTCGTCCACCTTACGGACACGCCGAGGAGTAGGAGTATCAACTCCGAACCTCGTACATCGCTGTGTTAAGGTTTGATTTTATTCTCTTTCGTTTCTTTGTTGTATTTTCCGCTGCGCTAACCTAATCGTAGGAAGAAACGCGATCGATTTGGGGCGGCTATTCACACCCCCCCTCTCTAGCCGAGTACGAAGGATCCTAACAACACTACCCATGAGCGGACCAACGGAGCCAAACAAAGTCCAACTGCCTTCCGGCTACAACGCTGCTACACTAAACCAACGGAGCCAAACAGAGCGGAACTGACTGCCGGCTACCACGCTGAGTCACCAGACCAACGGAGCCAAACAGCAGAACTGCCACACACCTGTCTGATATACCACTAACCCATGAGTGGTGGTGTGTACAGATACATGTAACTGGCGATGTGCTCGACAATAATGGAGCAGACAATCGCACAGCATGCAATCATGCAAGATGATGCATGATACTAAACATGGCAATCTAATGAACAACACAGCAATAATCATATGAATAAATACAAAGTGTGTACCACAAGACGATGTATCAAATAGAAGGTACACAAGTCAGATAGGGCATCAAATAAGCCCTAGGTCCTGAACATATTGTATAAATTGGTCGTGTCACTACCTCTAGAGCATGCATGATCAGGTAAATAATAACATGCAGTACATAATAAATAAACAAGCAAATATGTATCAGATCATGTAGTGACCAACCGAAATAAATGGGAAATACAATCATTGCTATTTGTTAAACACTTTATTATGCATATCAAAAGACATAAGTCAAAGTACCCGCCTCCGACAAAAGAAAGGTCCAATTCCGACTCCGAGATACTCGTCTCGCGTCAAAGTCCTGTAATACATAATATACAGATTTAGTTAATTACATATAAATTAATTAGCTAAATCAAATCCTCAAACCCACCTAATTCAACACATATAATTTAGCTATTCAACTTGTATCAAACAGCTAAATCAACTACTTATCTAACAAGAACCCTAATTCACACATAATTCAATATATGTACCCAAATTAACCGTTCTTGTTAACTCTGTTGATGATTCCAACTTCACAGAACAGTACCTCACCTTCTGAATTCCACCTTACTGCTCGGATCTATCTTCACAGCCTAAGCTAGTTGCTGTCAAAACAAAGGTAACTGCTGGAAACCTAAGTAACGCTGTCCAGATCAAAGAGATCAAGAAATCAACCAAGAAATCTTTCTACCACTACAATCCAACAACAAAACATAGTTTCCCTTACCTCTTCGATCACAGCTAGGGCACAGTAACAACATAGACAGCACAACCGTGAAGAGTAAAACTAGGGCACAGATGAAACTCAATCGCCGGCGCTAGGGCACAGGCGACAGCGGCGCTGGTTCGGGTCGAGAGACGGCAGCGACACCGAATACAAACTAAGGCAGAGGAGTTTGGCCGGCGCTATCGGACCAGTGACCGGCGGAGGTGGATCAGCGTCGGCGACGTCTGTTGTCGCTAGGGCAGATAACAGGTGGCGCCGTGAGATGGGAGTCATGGGCTGAGCACAGAAGAAAAGATCGGCAATCGGCTGGCTTCGTGCGGAAGAAAACTCGACCGGCGACGGATCTAGGGCACAGCCAAGTGGAGGCTCGGATGAGGCTTCGGCGCTAGGGCAGCGGCAAGGGACCGGCGGTGTCGCGCGGGCACAAGCACAGAGAGGAGAAGGCGTCAGCTTCTCCCTTGGTTCGGGGCTTATACACACGTTGGAGAGGAGGAGGGAACCGCCGAGTGGCCGGCGGTTAGGGCAAACAGTCGAGCACAAGGAAGAGGCGTCGGCGCGAGGAGAAAGGGTGTGCTCGAGTGCGCGAGTGAGAAAAGAAACGGCGAGGAAATAAAGAAAAATATAACGAAAAAGAAAAAGAAAAAGAAAATAAAACTTTTCCTCATTAAAACAGGGTAACCTAAACAGGCTTTCCCCGGGTCCCGTTTTATCCTCGTTAACTTGTCCGTACGAGCTCCGAAAAATTCCCGAAATTTTTTCAAAAATTCCAGAAAAATCCCTTATTAATATTCGCCTATTTTCCGGTATTTTACATTGAGGATGAGTCTGACCATGATTCTGAAGACGAAGAGTACCTGGTGAATCTGGTAAGGAAAATGTTCTCCAGGAGAAAGAAAAGCTTCAGCAAGAAGGACCTGTAAAAGATCAACTCCCCAAACAAATAGAGAAACGTGACCTGCTTCAGATGCAACAAGAAGGGCCACTACAAGAACGAGTGCCCGAAATTGAAGAGCGACAAGACAAAGACATCCAAGAAGAAGACTCTCAAAGTGACTTGGGACGACTCTTTCTCGGACAAATCGGAGACCGAAGATCAGGAGCACTATAGCCACCTCGCACTGATTGCCCTCGAAGAAGAATCAGACGAAGAATCGGAAGACGATTCCGAACCCAAATTGAGCCACGAGTCTGTACTCGTTTTCGAAGGTCCCAACTAGGTAAACTTTAATTTGAATAGAAAATTCTTTAAAATTATTGCATGTCTGAATAGTAAATTAATTATATTAGAAAAAAAACAAATTGCTCCTTGAGGAAAATCAAAACTTCAAGGAATAAATCAAAAATTCAAATCCAACTCAAGACTCAACACTTGAGGAGGAAAATTTTAAAATAGAAGTTAATAAATTAAAAGATCTCTTAGAAAAATTTACAATAAGATCTAAGAATTTAGATCTAATTTTAAATAATCAAAAGACAATCTACAACAAAACCGGACTTGGCTACAAGTCAAGTTCGAATAAAACATTTAAATCGTTAATAACCCAACACAAACAATCAAGTAAAGCTTGAGTTCCGAAAGAGTGCTTAACCACGCAAGTAGGACTTAACCAATACTACGTACCCAAAGAAAAAATATATTATGTAAAATCAAATAAATCAACTCAAAAACCAAAATACAAACCTAAACAAAAAAAATTCAAAATCTAAATATTTTAAACCCCGCCAAGATTTAGAATATCACCAAGTCAATTATAACTATAAAAAGAACAGACATAAACCAAGAACTAAAAATAAAAAATAAAGGCCAATAATTCAGGGGGAGTCTCCAGAATAGCTGACACCTCCAAAACTAACCTACCCGACAGGGTAACCCAAACTAACCTACCCGTCAGTGTAATTAGGACTAATTAGAGAGGGACCAAGTTTAACTTGGCCTATGGTACTAGTGAAGTTTTGGATGATAGTACATTAGAGAAACTTAGTCTATGCATGTCTAGGAAGATATGACTTCGACCTGGTGCATTTGGCTAAGTGGAACTAACCGAAGCTACCCTTTATGGATCCTAATCAGTTAGACCAAAGTTTTGAATTAAGTTCAGTGGGTAGGACTATTTGGAAAACCTCGAAGGCATGATTACTCTAATGATGTCCAAGTGACTCACCATAGCCCAGAAGTTTATCCGAAGAATATCTATTTGTTGAGCCCAAAGCTAAACCTGAATCTAACACAAAGTTAAACAAAACCCTAAAACTGAATCTAATTCATCTCACAAAATTATAGAATTCCCTGATTGAAAACGTACATCGGGTGAGATGACTAAGGACTCAAAAAAATAAAATAAAATAATTATTAAATTAAATTAAATTAAATTAAATTAAAATTAAAATAAATTAAATTAAAATTAAATTCAATTCTTTTAAAACTTCTTTAAAAACTTTAAAAATTATTTAAAAAATACTTTTCATACTTTAAAAATTATTTTAAAAACTTTAAAAATAATTTTAAAAACTATAAAAAATATTTTTAAAACTTAAAAAAATATTTTAAAATTTATTTTAAAAACATTAAAAATTATTTTAAAAACTTTAAAAATTATTTTAAAAGTTATTTTAAAATTTTAAAAAATTATTTTAAAAATTCTTTTAAAAACTTTAAAAAAATATCTTAAAAACTTTAAAAATTATTTTAAAAATTCTTTTAAAAAACTTGAAAAATTATTTTAAATTTTTTTTAAAAACTTTAAAAATTATTTTAAAAGTTCTTTTAAAAACTTTAAAATTTCTTTTAAAAAAAACTTTAAAAATTCATTTAAAAACTATAAAAATTATTTTAAAAGTTCTTTAAAAACGTTAAAAAATTATTTTAAAAATTCTTTTAAACACTTAAAAAAATTATTTTAAAATTTATTTAAAAAAAATTGTTTTAAAAAATTTAAAAATTATTTTAAAAGTTCTATTAAAAACTTTAAAAATTATTTTAAAAACTTTAAAAAATTATTTTAAAAACTTTAAAAAATTATTTTAAAAAATTTAAAAAATTATTTTGAAAACACTTTTAAAAACTTTAAAAAATAATTTTAAAAATTCTTTTAAAAAAAACTTTAAAAATTCTTTTAAAAACTTAAAAAAATTATTTTAAAAACTCTTTTAAAAACTTTAAAAATTATTTTAAAAACTTTAAAAAATTATTTTAATTTTTTTAAAAAAATATTATTTAAAAAATTCTTTTAAAAACTTTAAAAATTATTTTCAAAACGTTAAAAATTATTTTTTTAAAAAAAACTTTAAATAAATTATTTTAAAAATCTTTTAAAAAATTTAAAAAATTCTTTTAATAACTTTAAAAAATTATTTTAAAAACTCGTTTAAAAACTTTAATTTTTTTTTAAAAACTTTAATAAAAAATATTTTAAAAACTCTTTTAAAAAAATTTAAAAAATTATTTTTAAAACTTTAAAAAAAATTATTTTAAGAACACTTTTAAAAACTTTAAAAATTATTTTAAAAAATTTAAAAATTATTTTAAAAACTTTAAAAATTATTTTAAAAAAAAAATTTAAAAAATTCTTTTAAAAACTTCAAAAATTATTTTAAAAATTATTTTAAGAAACTTTATAAATTATTTTAAAACTTTAAAAATTATTTTAAAAGTTCTTTTAAAAACTTTTAAAATTATTTTAAAAACTGTTTTAAAAACTTTAAAAATTATTCTAAAAATCCTTTTAAAAAAAACTTTAAAAATCCTTTAAAAACTTTAAAAATTATTTTAAAAATCCTTTAAAATAACCTTTAAAAAAATATTTTAAAATTTCTTTTAAAATTTTAAAAATCATTTTAAAAAGTCTTTTAAAATCTAAAAAAAAAACCAGTGGCGGGCGCCCCTGCTATTCCCTTCCGGGGCGCTCGGAAGGGACTCCGAGCGCCCAGCCCTAGTTGATCGCGGGCACCCGAAAAGGGTCCGGGCGCCCGGAGCCCCCTATATATAGGGAGGCAGGGGCGCCCTCTCCCTTTGCTCTACATCTTCTTCACTCTTGTCAAGGCTCTTTTCGAGCTTTACCGCGAGAGTGATCAAAATTAAAATTTTATTTCATTTTACGGTTATTACGCTGTTGCGAATCAACCGAGGTTGTCATCTCTAAAAATTTTACTCACGATGCCTCGGTAAATTTCTTTGTTCCTCCTAAGTTTCCTTTAAATACTTCATTGATTTTTATTGCTTAGTATAGTATTTTTATATAATGTAGAAAACGTTCTAGATCTGGTGCTGGGCCCTCTACTGCTAGTATTGATCCTAGGTTCCCTACTGACGAACTTAGGATTAGATTTGAGTCGACCATCTATATGACTATTAGGACTAAGTGCTTAGATAGAGAGTTTTTCTTGCGTTCCTGTGTTCCAGCTGTAGAGGTCATTAACCATTATAACTTACGAAACCTTGTTTACTGTACTAGTTCAGTAAACATAAGTTTATGTGCTGAATTTTATAATAATTTAGTTAGGGTAGATGATCTTACTTATACTACTAGAGTAGCTGGTACGGATATCACATTATCTTCTACCACTATTCAGGACTTTTTAGAGTTACGACCATCTACGTGCCCTTTTCAGTGTTACCCTCCTAGGGATCTACCATTTGGCGATCCTTACTCACACGTCACTCTAAATACGATTTACTCGTATTTTTTTTGGAGGGGAGCGAGTACCCACTGTGACTATGTTTAGGTCAGTTGGCCTTCGAGGTCATGATTATGTACTCTATAGGATTTTAGTCTTCTGCATCTTACCACTGTCCACTCACGACATAGCGATGATGCGTCCATTTCATTCCTTTCTCTTGTATGCCCTTTGCCATAAATTAGACATAGATATCAGTTTACATATCTTTTAGACCATTATCCACTCAGCTGGAGTCACTACCAGCTCTCGAGTTCATATGCCGTATTGTCATATTTTGACGACATATTTCGCCTCCCTACGTATTAACGTCACCCGAGGTGATATTCGAGTCATGTCTGAGTTTGACATCTTAGGACCTAGGAGCTTCTCTCTAGGAGGTGTCCATATAGATGATGAGTGTGTCCTTGTTAGAGTGTATACTAAAAGCCTAGCTTTTGTAAATATTTATTTTAAAATAAAGAATCACATTGGTCAAAAATGTCTACATTTATATGCTAAGTGTAGTTGTTCAATTAATTTATATTGTAGATAACATGGTGTGTGGTGTCACACACAGAAGGTCATGTTATCAGTTCCTTATAAATTATAAACAGTAGCTCACGACCGAGATGGAAAGGAACAAACCATCAGAACAGTCGTAGTGTAATTAGGTATTAGTTTATCTTGACTATATAATTACACTAGTACACTTAGAGTGTATTGAGTAGGACCATTGAGGCAGTTTCTTTTTATACTGACTAAATAAAAGAACAAGACCTCGGTTATTATGGAAGTGTGTGCTCTTAATCCTAATATAATGACAAGCATATATATTTAATATTTATTTCTTTAATTTATCAATGAGTGAGATTTAGTTCGATAAATCAAAAGGCCCGATAAGTTAGGAAATGATATTACTTATAGTGTGTGTTGTTTATTATAGAAGGAAACTATGTCCTAGTAATCTAGGTTGATAATGTCCCCAAGAGGAGCTCATAAGGATTGCCATGTTAAACCCTGCAGGTGGATTTAGTCCGACATGACAATAATGTTGAGTGGTACTACTCTCGGAGCTAGATGTTAATTAAATGAGTTGTCAGTAACTCATTAAATTAATAGACATTCGATATCTTAAACTTAGGGAGATTAACACGCTCATGATAAGAAGGAGCCAATAATGTAATTTGGGATTGGTGCGGTAGTGCAATAATAACTCTCTAGTGGAATGAGTTATTATTGATGAACTTGAGTTGTGTATTCGGTGCGAACACGTGATACTCGAGCTCGTCGGGAGGCCAAAACCAATTTCTCCTCTAGGTCTCTGTCGTAGCCTCATTAATGCCTCATATCCACCCATGAAAAGCCCATCTTGGTGTCCAAGAGGGGGCCGACCCAAGGCTTGGTGACTAAGCCAAGGGCCGACCACTACTTTCTCAAAGGGGGGCCGACCACAAGCAATATGAAGGGGGTCGGCCACATAATTCAAAGTATGAGGGGTGTTTTGAATTTTTAAAATATTCTGTTTGTAGATATCTACAAGTTTTGAAAGAGAGATTTTAAAATTATAAAACTTTCCTTATTTGAATTAGGCCACATGGTTTAAAAGGAAGTTTAAAAGTTTTAAAACTTTCATTTTTTAACCATCCTCATGGTTTTTATGATTTCAAATCTATGTAAGTAAAAGAATAATTTATATTTCATACATCCATATCAAATTGTCACCTAATTTATATCATAACTACTTTTATAAATGAACGAGTGTAGAATATCAAATATGAAAGATTCTAGGATAATCAATCTTATATCTAGACCTTTTCGTTAGATAACAGTGCACTCGGTTATTATGCTAATGACTTTAAATTGCACGTGGCACAATGAGATTCACGTAGGTTAATATATATATATATATATATATATATATATATATATATATATATATATATATATATATATATATATATATATATGCACTCGGTTATTATGCTAATGACTTTAAATTGCACGTGGCACAATGAGATTCACGTAGGTTAATATATATATATATATATATATATATATATATATATATATATAATGATTAAAAGTTTGCATAATTAAATTTATTTAGTTAAACTAATAAGAATATAATTAATATATAAGGAAATAAATTTATAGAATTTATTATAATTTTATGTATTTTTTTTAGAATTTAATATGAATATTTGGATATTTTTATAGGGATAAATGGATAGGGCTTAGAAAAGCTTATTTAGAATACATATTTAAAGTGGGAGTTATTGAAAATTAAACCTAAGTTTATACTCAAACACCCTAAATCTAATTCCTCCACCACTGTTCATCTACGCGGCGCTGTCCTTCACCACGTGCGCGCGGGTCCGCCGCGAAAGCTACCGCTACTCTCTGTGCACCCGACTTCGGGAGTCCAGATCCTCTGCGCCCGCCTCCCGTGCGCCCTCTGCGCCCGTCGCTACGCGACAAAAAATCCACGCGCTAAGCACGTGCATTTCTCTGCTCCAGTAATAAAACCCAGTTCCAACGCATACCTATCACTTCCTGCTGATCGGTCTGTTGACCGATCAGCAAGAATGCTGATCGGTCAGCAGACCGATCAGCAGGAATGCTGATCGGTCAGCAGACCGATCAGCAGGAATGCTGATCGGTCTTGCTGACCGATCAGCATTCCAGCAGGAAGATATTTGCTTCCATCTGGTGATATTATCTTCACAGGCCTACAGGAATTCCATCTGGTGAGATGTACCTAGGTTCTTCTTGAGAACTTGTTCCGTCGTCCAATAAGGGGATTACATCTTTCATATTTTAAGAATTGATTGATTATCCAGACTTCTGTTGTCATGAAATGAGCATGTTGATCAGTTGTCTGTTGCTTGTTCTTAAGGACTATAATGTTGGATGACGTGTAGGTTATTGGGAATTTCAGAATTTTTATGGATTCTAAAGTATGTCTTTAACATTTACTTAGTTTCCACGGCTTCTTTCTATAGATTGGTTCAGTAAGTTATTTAAGATGTATCAATTTAAAGTCTTTATCATCTTTCTCTATTAAAAGGTTTTTAAAGCATTAAGTTGCTGTTTGTTTATCTTTGTACTGCTGCCACTGATAGTGTGCTAAAAATATGCATGACAAGGTCTTAATCTATTAGTACTTACTTTACAGATCCCTTGGCCTACTTCATCCAAAAGAAGAAACCTTATCTAGGCACTCCATTTTAGGGTCTAATGGGCTTTGGGGTCCCAATTCAAGACCAATTACTGGTAGAAGGGTAAAATCCTGCTGGAATGCTGATCGGTCAGCAAGACCGATCAGTATTCCTGCTGATCGGTCTGCTGACCAATCAGTATTCTTTCTGATCGGTCAACAGACCGATCAGTAGGAAGTGATATGTGTGCGTTGGAGCTGAGTTTTATTACTGGAGCGGAGAAACGCACGTGTTTAGCGCGTGGTTTTTTTGTCGCGTAGTGACGTGCACAGAGGGCGCACGGGAGGCGGGCGCAGAGGATCTGGACTCCGACTTCGGGCGTTGCGACCCCCTTTTCCCTTTGTCACAGAACTAGTTGGGCAGCTGACCTCCGACAATCTTATGCCATGCGATTAGCTGAAGGTCATTACCCTATTTTTTATGTTGCATCGGTCTCCTTGTGCGTGAGACGTACTGTCCTTCTGTTCAATCACTACCCCAGCTGCTACCTCCACTGACTACACCAGAAATCCTCACCTATCACTATGAGCAAACATCCTATTGGCCTTGCGTGCTCACATCGAAGTTGCCCACAATGCCATCCAAGAATTGCCGTCGCCTGCTAGGTTTCCTCTGCTTTTCCCATTATCGCATGCCCGCCATTGCTGCCGACGGTCATTACCTTGTACTAAATTCAAAAAAAGTTAATGGTTCCAATTTTTCACTAAAATTTTCAATCTATGACCGAAAATCCATTTTTTACCTTCTCAATGGAAAGAAAAGGGGAGTTTTTAAAGGTGTGATAACCAATTGAAGAGAATACTTGGATAGGCTTGATTTCAAAACTTAATTTTCAATCATTAAATCCTCAAACTTAGAATTTTCATTATTTTCTTAAGCATTTTTCTTTCTAGGTACATATTGAAATTGATGATTTGTTTTGAGTATTTTTCTTTTTGGACACATGTCTAAATTGCTTAGAATTCTTGCCTAGATCCTTTTCTTCCTTTCTATTCTTAGGTAAGGTTGTTTTAGCATGATATGTTCTATAATTTTCCTTAGGATTATCATGCTTCTATTTTCATGATAACATGCTCTAAAGTCATAAAATTAAAATTATTTTTAACTTCTATTTTATCATGACTTAAATAAGTACTATTAACTAATGGTACCTTAGTTTTGTTCTTTGAAGCTTCCCTTGACTTGAGGTTCTTCCTTTGTTATTGGTCGGAATCCTCCCTTTTAGATATTGGTTCCGATAATGTTTCTTTTGATTTTAAGAGAAACACACAATGTGCTCCCTACCTTTTCGTATCATGGGGCCGACCTCTTTAGATTTCTCTATCACTTTGGGTGCCACTTTAGTTTTCTTCTTTACTAATCTTGGATACTTACTCTTGTAGTATCCATTCTCCCTACACTCAAAACATATGATATATTTTTTATTCTGAGCAATTGAAATTGTTATATCTTTTCTTGTAGGGGTGGCACATGATCCTTCTTCATTGGTTTCGAAAATTGAGGGTTCTCCTTATTTCAGTGTCAATAAGCTCTCTCCCTCAATCCTTGAGACGGATGCTTCTTCATCTTCATGCTCAGATGTTGAACACCTCTCAACTTTGAATCCTCTCATTCTTCACTCAAAGAGTCTCCCTCTTTGAATTTGTCTTCATTTTGCATTGAGGAAGGATTTTCATGGAGCTTGGCCAATTTGCTCCACAATTCCTTGGCATCTTGATATATGCCTATTTTACACAAGATCTCATTAGGTAAAATATTAAATAGTAATCTAGTTACCTTATCATTATCCTCAGATCTTTTGACTTGCTCTTCGTTTCACTTCCTTTTCTTGAGAAGCTTCTCTTTGCTATACATTTGAGCTTAAAATCCCTCTATTAGAGAAAATCATTGTTCTATGTCCATCATGAAGATATTTTTGACCCTTTATCTCCAAAGATTGAAGCTTCCCAATCCAAATGGTGGAGGTGCTCGGGTGCGTACCTAAATCCATTTCGGTAGTCCATTTTGAAGTTTGAGGTCCTTCAATGATTAGTCTTTTGACTTGTTGAAATCTAAGGATTCAAGGCTTCACCTTCTTCTTTCTTTAGCTCTTTGCTCTTTATGATGATTAGTCCAAAGAATAGTGACCTTACTTTGATACCACTTGTTATGACACTTGGGAGTGAATAGCTCACTTTGCTTCTATAAACTTGATTTGCAGTGAAAAACATGAAGTAAAAAATTTCAATTGTCAACACTGTTGATTTTACTTAGAATTCATTGTTAGTGCAGAATGCGCTGATAATTGAACTTGTATTTTGATATATGACAAAGAGTTTAAAGTTAGAAACCATGTATTTGATATTCTTCTTAAGTGTGCAGACTCAAATTCCTTGATGGATCTAGAGGACCAGACACCAAGCAGAAAGCCTAGATGGGTCAGGAGTACCGAACTAGTAGAAAGTCCAGATAGGTTAGAAGGACCAGATATCTGGCAAGAAATTCGGTGGGTCAGTGTATACCAAACATCGAGGTGAGGAAACACGGGTGCGTTAGTGATCGACTATCAAGCATTAAAGTTTGACATATGGTAAGTGAGGTAAACTCCTGGAGTGAGTGCAGTGAGGTCATGCTCCACAAGGACAAACCCTAGGTGTTGATCCAACTGAAGAAATCAAGAGATTTCAAAGTTGTGATTAAGACAGTCCTAACTATCTTTATCATGCGTATATCTATTCTAACCTTATTTTGCAGGGTAAATGCTATATTTATTCTAACCTTATTTTGTAGGATAAAATGCTCTAACTCTATTTTATAGGTGTTGCATCAACATAAAGTGAGATTCAGTCGACGGATTCACAAATTGTTCCATTGATGGAATAGAGTGTTCAATTGATGGATCAGGCTCATCCAACGGATCAGACTAGAGTAAACAAGGGAAGTGAGGTTCAGTCTACAGATTAGGTGGTTTAGTCGACGGAACAACTTGATTTATGGGATCTAATGGATCGAATCATAGCAAACAAGGAATGGCAGAGGTTCTATTGATGGATTAGGTGTATCAGTGATGTGCTTAGATTATATACACTTTTATGCATATTTTAACGCACATCTACTTGTATTTCATTAGCATAATCTATGTTTATTACACTATATTTTATTATAATGTCATACTTCCATTAAATTCTATTCAGAGATATGCTCTTTGCATATTTTGATTGACAGGACGTGATTTAGAGCAAAAATGGAGCTTAAATGAAGTCTAGAGCTTCCAAAATACCCGAGCCGTGCTTATGAGGCATGGATGTGTGAAAATATGGCACAAAACAAGGTCCACACAGCCTGGTCGTGCCTAAAAGGCACGACCGTGTTAATTCCACACGACCATGTCATTATCAGCTATGTAGATCAAAAGTAAAATAGTCATAACTTTCTACTCAGTTGGAGTTATGAGTCATTCTAGATATCAAAATATAGATAACTTCAAGATCTACAACTCTTATGAAGACTTCACCCAGAGAAAACTAGGTCTTGAAGGTCTAAAATTCGTTTCTATGAGACACGACCTTGGCACATGGCCATGCTAAATCCTGCTTTTTATGCACTGTATATCAAGAGTACAATAGGCATAACTTTCTTCTCCGTTGGAGTTTTGGCTGTTCTTTATATTGAATTGTAGCTAACTTCAAGATCTACAACTTTGATGAAGACATCAACTCAAGAATACCACAATAAGAGGTGCTAAAATAGCCTATAAGGCTAGGCCGTGTGAGCCACATGACCATGTCATCCCACCAGCACAACCAGAGCTAGGTCGTGTGAGCCACACGGTCGAGCACCATTTCTAGAGAGCAAGAACAGCTAGGCCGTGTGAGCCACACGACCGTGCAATATTTCTAGAGGTCAAAAAGAGCTAGGCCGTGTGCACCACACGAGCATGTAGCCCATCCAGAACTAAAGCAAAATATGGCCGTGTGAGCCATATGGCCATGTCACTAGTCCAGAGAAGAAACAAGACATGACCGTGTGGGACACAAGGCTGTGTGGATGAACCGTGGCATGACCTGTGTCTAAGCCTATAAACGAGGTTTTTATCCTCTTTCCATCCATCTTTGGCTTGGGGCTCTTCTCCATTGCTTGGGGGAAGGGTTCTCCCCTTTGGGGAGGTCCTAAATCTTCCATCTTCTCTAATCCATCATCCTCCGGAGCAAGGGAGCACTTCCAAGGACGCTACGCCTTAAAGATAAGCATTCTCTTTTCTCTATCTCCATGTTGTATATTGCTTTACTTATTGTCTTTGGTTGTAATTCCCTTATAATGGAGTAGATCTCCAGATCTAGGATGTAGAAAGTAGTTGTGATGTGTTGTGATGTATGAACTATGTATTTGGATATTTTCCTATGCTATGAAGTGTTTATATAATATTCTATTGTGTATTGTGCCTTGTATATGTTTGAAAAAATATGTGTGAGGATAATTCATGTAGATATAAGGGGTTTATCTTTATATTAAGGTTATTACTAGATTGGATAATCGGGGGATCCTTGTGACAGAAGGATACCATTCAACCGAACATATTATGCTCTTCGTGACAGAGGACATCGATACTTATCCAATTTCTAGAGTTAAAAGATCTTAACATAGGGACTGATCCTTGTTCAGAAGATTAATTAGAGTTTAGAGGGTTCTCCCAAATTAATATTAGGGAGTGATCTGTGTAATCTAGGAACGTGTATCGAGGGCCCTAGTGACAGAAGGATAGTCCTATAATCAGACTTTCTAAATTACCTCATCTACTTAATTGCATTAATCTACCATTAGGAAGTGACTTGTGTAATCTAGGAACGTGGACCGAGGGCCCTTGTGACAGAAGGATAGCCCTATAATCGGACTTCCTAAATTACATCTTCTACTTAGTGGCGTTAAAACTTGGGTAGACTCTTTGGTGCAATCTTCGCGAGGTTAAATCGAACTCTAGTTAGAACTCCTACACGAGTGTAAGCTTGGAGTTAGGGAGATGATCAATCCATAGGGGCTGATCCTGTCTGAGAAGCTGACCGTGAAGGAGATCCGGAAGAAGGAAACACACCGTACTGATGAAGAATAATGCCGGTAGAACCTCGACCCGAGAAACCCAAAGCGGATCGGAAGAAAACCAGAGTCACCGAAGGAAATATGATAAGTAGGAAGAAATCCCCGTCCCGATAGGAGAAAGTCGAACTCTCAAGCTCCCGAGGCTCCCTGCGCACAAGAGACCAGCCAACACTATCGTCAGTGACCTAAGACCGGGGTGGGAATCCCTGGCTAGGCCCTCCGACGCTCAAGTTAGTGATCTCTCTTGATGTCAAGGAAGGAAGAAGAAAGAAGATGAACAGCAGCCAGAAAATTAGGGTTGTGAAAGTACCCAATGATGTGAACTTACCTTGCCAACGGAGAGGATTCCCCCTTTTATACCACTTCATGTGACCTCCGTAGCCATGAAGTGGACCCCGGTTTGTTAGAGTTCGTTATGAGATGACGTCAGCTGCGCACTTGCGGAAGATAATTTTTAAGGAATCTTGTTTGTACCCCAGATGTACCTTCTTTGTCGTTTAGCGCCTGCAAGACAAGCTGAAAGCATATTTCCCGCCAAAATATATATTCTCTATCATGAATTATTCTATTCGATATATTCATGTATGATTCTTCTTCATGTGACTTCTATTTGTATCTTTGTTGTATCAAAAAATAATATTTTATTCAACATATTTCTAAGGTATTCATTGAAGGAACCGTGTGGGTTCTTTGCTCGAAAGAACCCTTTTGACCGATATTGGTCTATTTTTGCTCTGGAGTATGTATCGGTCGTTATTGGCTTACCTTCATACGGCAAGCATGTATCGACCGATATTGGCCTACATTCGTTCGGCAGGCATGTATCGATCGATATTGGCCTACCTTTGTTCCGAAAGTATGTCTCGGCCGTTATTGGCCTACCTTCATACGGCAAGCATGTATCGACCGATATTGGCCTGCCTACGTTCGGCAGGCATGTATCGGCCGATATCGGTCTATCTTTGTTCTGGAGGTATGTCCCGACCAATATTGGCTTACCTTCATACGGTAGGCATGTATCGACCGATATTGGTCTGCCTACGTTCGGCAGGCATGTATCGGCCGATATTGGTCTATCTTTGTTCTGGAGGTATGTCCCGACCAATATTGGCTTACATTCATACGGCAAGCATGTATTGACCGATATTGGCCTACCTTCGTTCGGCAGGCATGCATCGGCCGATATTGTTCTATCTTTGCTCTGGAGTATGTATCGGTCGTTATTGACTTACCTTCATACGGCAAGCATGTATCGACCGATATTGGTCTACCTTTGTTCTGAAAGTATGTTTCGGCCGTTATTGGCCTACCTCCTTTGACTCTTTCTTCCTTTTCTTCCCTCATCTGAAGACCCTTAAAACCTAACCCACATCACTAGCCTTCCCCTTAAGTCTAGTCGAAGGAGGTGTAGACGACTGACTAGACATAAGTATGGTCTTGTCTTTTCCTACCCATGACTCTGCTCCAGATTTTGAAATGACCTCACAGATTTTGTGTACCACTGTCTTAATAAATTAAGTATAGCAATCCTGTGAGCCTTTTTCTCCTTTAAATAGGGCTACAACCTTCTCTTCACCCACAACCCCTCTCAGTTCTTTTTCTTCCTTGCCACTTTTTATTGCTAAGGCCATGGTCGTGGATCCTCCTTTTTGGAGGCAACTTTTGTTGGACCAGGTGAGATCTATATATGAGTTTATTGGGATTTTTGCTCCGGTTACTCCAGGGGTTCAAGGGATCGTCTTAAGAGAGGAAGCTTCACAGTTCAAATCTTCTATCCAAAGATGCAGGTGCTCTGGAGGACCCAAGAAACTTCAGAGAAATTTTTACTACTTATAGGGGGGCAACCAAATGATCCATGGGTGTTGTGTGAAGGGCACAACACATGTTACCCTTGGGCTAAACTTGATTGCCCCACTCGCTGAGCTCACACGGCTTGAGAGGGGAAGTGGTTTTTTACATTTACTTTTCCATCATGGAATGAATCAATGTTCCCCTGTCTCGTTGCCCTTGAGCTTTTTTTTTTTGTTGCTTTCTTCGTCCAGGGTAAAATATTGCCTCTTGTGTGCCTTGATAAGTTCGGACGAAGTGGGCTATTTCCATCTCCGCTCCATGGTAAGTTTGACTCTAGTGGTGATTGAAATTTTCCGAAGGCTCTAAGAGCTTGTGCTTGTAATATTTGCTATCCATTTGAGGTTTGTTGTTCCTGAGGAAATGTGACGCTATGTATTTGATCAGATTCTAAGTGTAAAGACAAATTTTTGTATCTAATCAAAGGCTTTTACTGAATTCCTCTATTATTTATAATGTGGTGTTGTGTTCATTATTTCTTCATGTATCCTATGTATCATTTATCATAGCTAAGGTTATCTTAACTATTAGTATAGTTTGATATTATAACCAATGTTATATCAACTGATGTTGTCTTATTGACTGAAGTCAATATCATACTTATCTAATATGACCACAATTACCCTTGTTAAAAATATTTTCAATAAATACTACGTCATATTCTACACGGATAGACTAAAATTTGTCACTCTTCTAAACTTTTATTCTTAAAATATTTTTGTCTTTAGTGTGAGTATGGTCAAAAGTTCTGTCCTTTCTATTTTATTATGCCCAGTCGTTCACGTCTTCTTTCGAAACTTTCTAATTAGTAATTGGCTTTCCATCGGGTGAGAGAATGTTCGAGGCACTACCAACCCCCTTGCGATCTGGTTTGTCACATCCGATGTAAATGACCTGACACTTACCTTTTCCGACCGCCACGTCGCGCGAACCACTCGCTCTTTTCCCCTAATCCTTAGCATCCGTTGGACTAGAAAGCATTTTATTTTGTCTATAGTGGTATATTTGTCGAACCCTAAACCCTTCGTCTTCTTCTCAACCTCATTTCTCCTCTGGCATCATTCTCTTGTTGTCGTCTGCAACCGAAAAAACTTCGTATCTGCTACTTCTTGACGTTCCTCTTTATTGCCCCCAGTAAGTAATCTATTGTTTCCCTAGCTTATACCTTTGTCCATGGCTGAGGAAGAAATTGCTCCTTGGTATGTCCATATGTCTTCTATCTTTGATAAGAATGCTAGATTATCCATCCGTCGTCAATATGAAATTCCTAAGGAATATAGAATCATAATCCCAACACCGAAGGATCGACCTCATCATCCTCCTGATAACTGCGTGACTTTTTTCAGAGATCAGTTGATAGGGGGTTTAAGGTTCCCTATGTTGATACAGTCTGACCTGGCTGTTGTTTTGATGTTGACACGGATTTAAGTTTGTATCAGATGTTAATTAAACTCGGTTTGATTAATGATCAAGGTTGATCAAGTGGAAGGGAAAAGCCCAAGTTGGAAACTTGGCACGCGAAGTCGGAGAGGGTTTGGTAGCTCGTTCTCCGGACTAGGTCGAAGAGGGCTTGGTAGCTCGTTCTCCGGACTAGGTCAGAGAGGGCTCGGTAGCTCGTTCTCTGGACCGGACGAAGTCGGAGAGGGCTCGGTAGCTCGTTCTCCGGACTAGGTCAGAGAGGGCTCGGTAGCTCGTTCTCTGGAACTGACGAAGTCGGAGAGGGCTCGGTAGCTCGTTCTCCGGACTAGGTCAGAGAGGGCTCGGTAGCTCGTCTCTGGACCGGACGGAGTCGGAGAGTGCTCGGACTAGGTCGAGAGGGCTGGGGAGCTCGTTCGCTGGACAGAGAGGGACCTAAGTGGACATTCCATGGTACATTGGATCGGTCGGCGGACCGATCGATGTCATAAGACGATGGATCGGTCGGCGGACCGTCGATGGCAGTTTCCATGGATCGATGCATGGACGATCGAAACACTTGCGAGTGTAATCTGATCGATGCGGTGACGGATCGTGAAACACTCGATGCTGCGAGTGTAATCTGATCGATGCGGTGACGGATCGAAACACTCGATGCATCGAGTGTAATCTGATCGATGCGGACCGATCGGAGATGCGATGCGAAGAAGAAGGAAGGATGGGTCATGGAGACCGATCCAGTGCGGCTGATCGGTCTCCACGACCGTCGAGTAAGTTGGGGACCGATCAGGATATGTCTCGATCGGTCCGTCGATCGGTGACCGATCCACACAGTCGATTTGTTCGATGTTTCGCGATTCCTCCACGCATCGGTTGCCTGATATATGTGATATAACCCTCTGTGCTGTTAGCTTTTGAGTTTGCAGGATCACAGGTATCATTCAGAGCTTAATTTCAAATTAAGTCCATAAGAGGAATACGACAAATGGCCTTTCTACTGTGATTCGCGGCGCATGGTGTATTTGAAGCAACAACGGCTACTGGTGTGATCTGGCTGCGATCCGCTCAACTCCTGGTGATTGGTTCGAGCTCAGAAGACACCAGTGAAGACTGTGATTTCATTGGTGTGAGTTCAGAGAACCAGGTAAGGAGGAAGAGGGATTGGCTGCAGCGATGATTCTGTGCAGTTTGACCACGATTCGTGACAGCGGAGAACAGGGGCTTAAGAAGCAGTAAAAAGAGAGGAAAGAAAAACAGGAGAAGCAAGCAAGAAAGTGAAAAAGTTCTGTTGATCGTTCTTGAGCTCTCGTGTGAAAAATTGTGATCTGTGAGTTCCTGTTTCCACTGATCCTCGGGTGGTTGTAAGCATTAGTTCATTCTTCTTTGCCACCGAGATCTGTAAGTCTTGTGCTTTAACATATATATTTCTTGAGACTGTGTGGAGAGGTTACTCCACCGAGAAGGAGGATCTTTAGCCGGAATTTATCCGGGGTGCGATCTACCGAAGATCAAGGAGTCGTCCACCTTACGGACACGCCGAGGAGTAGGGGCAAGTTATCCCCGAACCTCGTAAATCAGTGTGTTAGTGTGCTTGTTTCCTTCTTGTTTTAGTTTTCTAATTCCGCTGTGCTAACAAGTTTTTGTAGAAGGTTTTTGTTTAAGTTTTTAAGAGGCTATTCACCCCCCTCTAGCCATCTAAGATCCTAACAAGTGGTATCAGAGCCTGGTGCTCTTCATCTGGACTAACATTCCAAGGAGCAACAAGATGGCCATGAAGGAAGGATTCAGCACCAACAGACCACCCTTCTTCGATGGAGCAGATTTTCAGTATTGGAAGAGCCGCATGGAGTATTACCTCAAGACTGATATCTCCATGTGGTTCTCGGTCAAGGAAGGATTCACACCACCAAAGGACGAAGAAGGTAAGGAACTCGATTCATCAAGGTGGTCTACTGAACAAACTCGTAAAGGGCAAGCCGATGCCAAGGCAGTAGTCACCTTACAATGTGGGATTGCCAAGGACCAACTCGTCAAGGTAGGTCCATTCTCGAGTGCAAAAGATTTATGGAACAAGCTTATCGAGCTCCAAGAAGGAAATCGAGATTCTCGGATAGCCAAGAGGGACCTATTCTTGAATCAACTACAAAATCTCACCATGAAGGAAAATGAAACGGTAAGTGAACTACATGGGAGGTTCAAAGAGATCATCAATGGTCTCCATTCCGTGGATGAACACGTGGAGAATCGTGATCTAGTAAGGTACGCTCTTAAATCCTTTCCAAGGAATGCCTTGTGGTCATCTATGGTAGATGCCTACAAGGTTTCCAAAGATCTTTCCATTGTTAAATTAGACGAATTCTTTTGTGAAATGGAACTTCATGAACTTGCTAACAAAGGTCAAAAGGAGAAAGGTATAGCTTTGGTTGCAGGAGAAAAGAGCAAGGATGGGAGAAGAAAGAAAGAAAAGAAGAAGGAGAAAGAGATTCCTTTATCTTCATCCTCCTCCGAGTCCGATGATGAAGGTGGATCATCATCAAGCGAGATGGCAAATTTTGTGAGGAGGATCATGAGAAGAAGCAGGAGATACAAAGGTAAAACTGTAGATCAAAATATTGATAAGTCTAACATTACTTGCTATGAGTGTAGCAAGAAAGGCCACTACCGGAGTGAGTGTCCAAAACTCAAGAAGGAGGAACGGGCCAAGAAGAAGGAGGAAAGGGCCAAGAAAAAGAAAGCCCTCAAAGCCACATGGGATGAATCTTCCTCAAGCTCATCGGAGGAGGAAGAGAAGAAGGAGAAGAGTACTCGGCAATTGGCACTCATGGCAAGGGAGGAGTCTGAGTCCGAGAGTGATGACTCAAGCACTTCAGCCGCGGCTTCATCATCTTCGGATGATGAAGAGGTAACCTCTTCTCACTTAGAAAAATGTTATAAGACTATTACACATTTGTCTACCTTGCTTAAAAAATCAAAAACAGAAAATAAATCATTAAAAGAAGAAGTAGAGAACTTGAGAGCTCTTAGGGAAGATGAGGTTGATGACCTACATCTAGAGCTCCTTGAGGATGAGAACAAGGCCTTGAAGGGTGAGGTTGAGAAACTCAAGAAAATGCTTGAGAAATTCTCAACTAGCTCTAAGACCCTAGACATGATTCTAAATGCCCAAAGGGCAGTCTACAACAAGGCTGGATTAGGATACCAACCTAAGGAGTCTAGCTTTATTTCTTTAGTGTCAAGAACCCAATTTCATAGATCACATGTTTCTAGGGTTCATGAGACTAGGAAGAAGGTAACAAAAGCATGGGTGCCTAAGTCTTTCATTGTAGATGCATTAGGTCCCAAGATTTGGGTACCTAAAATATCTATCTTTCGTGTCTTGTAGGCATTGGTAAAGGGGGAGCGTCTATCAACTTGGTTTGTTGATAGTGGATGCTCCAAGCACATGACCGGGGACAAGTCACTATTTTCTACCATTCAAAACAAAAATAGAGGTAATGTGTCATTTGGTAACAATGGTAGTCTTAAGGTTATAGGAGTTGGAGACATTCATATATCCGAATATCTCCAAATCAAGAATGTCCTTCTAGTCAAGGGGATGACTTTTAATCTCCTAAGTGTCAGTCAATTGTGTGATACGGGTTACACAATTGAGTTTCATTCGAGTCAATGTCTAGTCAAAAACATTGACACACTTGACACAGTACTAGTAGGCACAAGGGTAGATAACATTTATCAAGTTTCTTTTAAAAGTGCTACTAATGCTCTTGCTAAGTGTTTCATGTCAAAAGAAGAAGAATCGTGGCTTTGGCATAGGAGGTTGGCTCATGTGAACATGAAGAATATCCGGAAGCTGGTCAACAAAGGTTTAGTGAGAGGCTTACCAAGCATCAAGTACCAAAAGACCAAATTGTGTGATGCATGTCAGAAGGGTAAGCAAACTAAAGCGCCTCATAAAGGTAAAAGCGCTGTAAGTACAACTACTGCCTTAGACTTATTACTTATGGATTTGTTTGATTGCAGTAGTGTTATTTCATTAAATGGAAGTAGATACTGTTTAGTGATTATTGATGACTTTACTAGGTTTACATGGACCTTCTTTTTGAAAACTAAGGATCAAACCATAGATATTTTTATTTCCTTTTGTAGAAGAACTGAAAATGAAAATCAACAACAATTAAGACCATTAGAAGTGATCATGGTGGGGAATTTCAAAATCATAGGTTTTTAGAATTCTGTCAAGAAAAGGGATATAGGCATGAGTTCTCTACTCCAAGGACCCCACAGCAACCGAGTCCTACAAGAGGCTGCACGAAGTATGCTCAATGAGTACTCACTACCGAGTTACTTATGGGCTGAAGCTGTAAATACAGCTTGCTATGTGCAAAACCGAGTCCTAATACATAGGTTTTTAGGAAAAACTCCTCATGAACTTTGGTTTGGGAAACCCCCTACAATTAAACATCTTAGGGTGTTTGGTTGTAAGGTGTTTATTTTGAACACTAAGGACCATCTTGGAAAGTTTTCGGCCAAGGCTGATGAAGGGATACTGGTCGGGTACTCGCTCACCAGCAAAGCCTATCGAGTCTACAACAATAGGACTAAATTGATTGAAGAGTCCTCTGATGTAGCTTTTGAAGAAATCCCTAACTTAAATGATCAATCAAGGGATGTAGGAGAAATTCAATTTGAACTTAGAAATCTAAGTTTGAATGATCAAAATGAAGAACGAATCGAAGTTGACTCTGATGTTGATGAGCAAAGGCAACAAAGAACTCAATCTGATCCTTTGCCTGATATTGAGTCCTTGCCTGTGCCTAGTGAGACCATTCATGAGGCACCATCAACACCAAGACAATCTAGGATAGCCACTAGTCATCCCCAAGACCAAATTGTGGGAGACATCCAACAAGGGGTTAGGACTAGGTCATTCTTTAGAAATGAGTCTAATGAAGTCGCATTGATTTCAGAGATTGAACCAAAATTAGTTGATGAGGCATTGCACGATCCTGATTGGATCTTAGCTATGCAAGATGAGTTAGGTCAATTTGAAAGGAGCCAAGTGTGGGACTTAGTTCCTAGACCTAAGAAGACCACCATTATTGGAACTAAATGGGTCTTCAAAAATAAGTTAAACCAAAAGGGAGAAGTCGTAAGGAACAAGGCGAGACTTGTAGCCAAGGGCTATAGTCAAGTCGAAGGTCTCGATTATGATGAGACTTATGCTCCCGTGGCCCGATTAGAGTCCATTCGTTTGATGCTAGCTTTTGCTGCACATAGAGGTTTCAAGCTCTATCAAATGGATGTTAAATCTGCCTTCTTAAATGGCTTTGTTAAAGAAGAGGTCTATGTTGAACAACCACTAGGGTTTGTGAATACCGAAGTTCCAAACCATGTGTACAAGCTCAAGAAAGCACTTTATGGGCTTAAACAAGCACCACGAGCTTGGTACGAAAGGTTGTCAACATACTTACTAGAAAAGGGTTTTGTGAGAGGCCAAATAGACCCAACACTATTTCTACGTAGAGATGGTGAAAACATTTTTGTAGCCCAAGTGTATGTCGATAACATAATTTGTGGCTCAAACAACAAGGGCTATTTGAATGAATTTATCACTCACATGGAAAGTGAGTTTGAGATGAGTCTAGTAGGAGAATTGACATTCTTCCTTGGACTTGAAATCAAACAAACTCGAGATGACATTTATGTTCATCAGACAAAATACACTCAAGAGATGCTCAAGAAATTCAACATGAGTGACTCTAAGGAAGTGTCCACTCCAATGGCGACAAACACTCGTCTTGACAATGATGAGAGTGGGAAACCAGTTGATCTAACGCAATATAGAAGCATGATCGGTAGTCTTCTATATCTCACAGCTAGTCGACCGGACATACTTTTTGCTGTGGGCATGTGCGCTAGATATCAAGTTTGTGCCAAGGAATCTCATTTAACAGAGAATTCTAAGATATCTCAAGGGCACAATTAGAGTAGGACTTTGGTACCAAATTGACGGAGTCTTTTGATTTGATAGGCTATACCGATTCCGATTATGCTGGATGCAAATTGGATCGGAAAAGCACTAGTGGGGGTTGCCAATTTTTAGGTTCATCGTTGATTAGTTGGTCAAGTTGGAAGCAACATTGTGTTGCTCTCTCCACGACCGATGCTGAATACATTGCCATGGGAGAGAGTGTATCACAATTGTTGTGGATGATTCACACTCTAGAAGATTATGGACTTTTTCATATAAGGGAGTGCAAGTGTTGTGTGACAACATTAGCACAATAAACCTAACGAAAAATCCAGTCCATCATTCTAGGACCAAACACATTGAAGTGCGTCATCACTTCATTAGAGATCACGTAGCTAGGGGAGACATTGCACTCACATATGTTGAGTCAAAGTCAAACCTAACCGATATTTTCACCAAACCCCTTCCGGAAAATGAATTTAGTCATTTAAGGAGGGAATTGGGAATGTGTTTGGGTCAATAAGTCATTTTGACCACATCATGATCAATAAGGACAACTAAAACTACAAGAGAAATTGGGAAATTAATTTGGGCAACTTGGGAACATCTCACACAAACTATAAGGTTTAACAAAATGTTTTTGTTTGCTAGAAATGGGGTGAGATGCTAGGATCAACCAAATTATTCAAAATGTATCATGCATCCCTTGAATAATTAGGTTGAGGAGACATAAATTGAGTATGGGGAAGACCATTACATAATTCATGTGTATTTGGTTCCTAGATCTTACTCATATATTCCAACCAAGAAATCTTGGTTGGACTTTTGCCTAGAAATTATCTAATTATGGTTGATGGTTGATGTGTTGATTGATATTGTTGTTTGATTCATTTCATGACTTTGATTGATAATAAGATAGGTTGTTAAAGGAAATAACAGCAACTTGGATATATTTTGACAAACTTGAAACTGATCATAGCAATCCTAAGTCTTAATTAATACCTTGTTTCACTATAGGTAATAGTTTTATAACAGCAACTTTCTGAGATTGGAATCCTAAGATTCCAAATGTCTGAGTTTTTTGGTTTTAAAGTCTGAAACTTTGGGCTCTAAATAAGCTCAGACCATTAGAGCTCATCATTAGGAAATATTCATTGGTATCACTGAATATAATTTGTGGGCTTTTCAGATCCTAGGTTCTGAACTTGGAAGTTGTTGAACCACGTTTCAGAGCTTTCGATACGAATTTCAGAAGTTGAAATCACTGATTATCAGACACTGATCGGTCCAGGGACCGATCAGGATGGTATCTGATCGGTCTCTACGACCGATCAGGTGAGTTCTATCAGGGTTCTGGCACGCATCCACCACTGATCGGTCCGGGGACCGATCAGGAGGTTCCCTGATCGGTCTCCACGACCGATCAGAGGCTCTGGCACACATCCACCCCTGATCGGTCCAGGGACCGATCAGGAGGCTCCCTGATCGGTCTCCACGATCGATCAGGACACTCCCTGACCGATCATGACGTTACCTGATCGGTCAGGATTTCTCCTGATCGGACAGCCGTCCGATCATTTCATCAATGTTTACCCATCAGTAAACCATTAAAAACTTCCCGATCTCTTCTTTTCCTCTTTCACGCGGAACCCTAGCCGACTTCTTCCCTCACCTCACTCCTTCTCTTCTCGTTGCACGCGGACCTCTAGCCGAACCCTAGCTGAAGCTCTAGCCCTCCGAAACTCTAGCCAAAAGTTCAATGGCACCAAGGTAACTTTCTACCTCTTTAGAACTTTGGCAGTTCGGTTTCTTTTCTCACCATATATATTTTTTTTGGTGCTGGTGGCTCCGGTGCTCACTCATTGCCCCATTTTACCACTTTGTTAACCCTTAGAAAGAAAGCAGTGGGTGAAGGGACCTCTAAATCTAAGTCACCTGAGAAATCCAAGTCCCAGGCACCCTCCCGACCTCAACCTTCCTCTTCTTCAAGATTCCCGAACCGCCAGTTTGAGCAAGCATTTCAACAGAGGACATTCAAGCTGCTTCCATGTCGATCTGTGGATCGAAAGTACATGGATGAATTTTGTCCTTCTATGTCCGAAACCCTAGCCTATTATAAACTTGACTCGGTAGTCTACTTAGAAAGGGACATCAACCTTGACCTAGTTTCTGAGTTCTATAACAATCTTCATCAGAACAGTGATGGTGTTTATAAAACCCGAGTCGCTAAAAGAACTATCGATTTCTCCATCAGAGAATTCTTTGGGTATTTAGGTTGCCGAATGTGTTCAGGAGATCCTTTTCCTATTTATCCTGATTTACCAGAGTCATTACCTCCTCCACTTGATGTATCACCTGACTCTATCTATGAGTATTTCTTTGGACACCCTAGACCTGATGGACTAGATGAGCTAGATGTTGACTTCCCTACTTTTGCAGCCTTGAGATTATCTCCTCAAGACTACATTCTTTTTAAGATTGTCACGAACTGCCTTCTACCTATCACATCTAAACCATTATCTGAGATCCGATCATATCATTGTCTTATGCTTTATGGTTTACGTCGGCGTCTCAATTTTGATATCATGTCGAGCATCTACTCTTCGATCATCTCTTATTCTCAGCCTAGCAGCTCCACTGTTTATATGCCTTATGGGCATATAATTACAGATTGGCTCGAGACCCTTCAGATTGATGTCTCTAAGGGTAGAATAGTCAAGATGGTCAGACAGGATTGCAGACTTGGGAAGCGGGCATTTTCCAAGTCTGGAATCATAGGACAAAATGGGGATGTTCGGTGGAAGGATGGGAGAGCACTAGGTGAGTTACCATGGGGACCTCCACGACAGGTTGCTCCTGTTGCTGCTCCTCCTGCTGCTGACGATGGAGAGGCCGATCCTGATCTGCGCTGGCAGATCGCCGAGCTGGAGAGTCGCTTTGATCGACACGATGAGCTACTTGCTGCTGAGCTCCATGGACTGCGTGTTCGGATCGACCAGTGCTATGATGACTTGCGCAGTCAGCAGCTGGTGACGCAGCAGCTACTTCTGGGCTGGATGGCCAACTACCCACCTCCAGTATGCCGCCTCAGGATTACGTGCCTCCCGCAGATGATGATGATGCTCCTCATGTTGAGGACATTGATTGATACATTCTGTTTGACTGTCTGTGTTTTGGATGCTATTCTGTTGTTTATTTTTGTATGACCTGGATATTTACTTATTTCATCTATTTATGCTGCTCATTTTCCTGTTTTTCTTTATGTGTCATTTCCTATTGGCTATTAATATGCTGTTCCTATGCCATGACTTGATTGTATCTTATCTCTTTCTTACTGTCATATTATACACTTAGAGGGAACTCTAGGTGCAAGACAGTATGGGTTAAAGGGGGAGCCTTTTGAGTTTTGTTACCTCATTTGCACCTTTTCGGTGTTTGACAAAGGGGGAGAGGATACCTAAGTTTAGAGATGTATGAAGGCTTGATTTTAGGGGAGAAGATTGTTGGTGCGGGAAGCATCCGACGATCGAACCTAAGTTTTGATAATGGCAAAGGATTCAAAGTTAAGGTGCTTTGTTATCTGACAGCTTTTGCTGAGTGTTTCAGGAAAGTCCTAACTGCGGTTAGGCAAGGTAAAACCCTAGGGGGTGGTAACCCTAGGTCATAGGGGGTGGTAACCCTATGCGGAAAGTCTTGGCAGGTCGATGGCTTCAGGCAAAAGTCCTAGGGGGTGGTAACCCTAGGTGGAAAGTCCTGGTGTCGCGAACCAGGTGAAAGTCTGAACTGGCCGGTGAAGCGGATGTTCAGCAGAAAGTCCGGGAGCATCGAGTGCCTAGCAAAAGTCCAGTCGATCTGGAGGATCGTACTGGCAACAGGTAAAATCTCCTGAGAGGAGTAGGTGAGGACGCGTTCCCGTAGAGGAATGGCGTCGGATCGACCTAGGGTTTCGGTTGGAAACCCGAAGTCAGACGTCAGAGACTATCATAATTTCATATTCATACTATTATGTTGTGTTAACTTTGTGTTGCGGTATCTTTGGATTAACATACTTGCGGTACCAAAAACACAAAGAAGGACTCGGATGAGCGTGTCCGAGGCGCCCATGGAGCTTGGAGGCGCCAGGAAGAGGCCAGCGAGGCAGACTGGAGGCGCCTTGAATGGGGTTCAAGGCGCCTTGAACCGAAGGTTGAAGGGCATAGGTCAAGGCGCCTTAAACCAGATAGAGTTCGACCAGGTCCGTGTGATCCACGCGGGTGACTCGGCTCGTTCAAGGCGCCTTGGTGAGCAGTGTAAGGCGCCTTGAACCCCTTTATAAGGGGTCTCGACAGCAGCTTCTAAACACAACTTCCAAGCAATCCTTGTGCTGCGTCTTGCTCATTCAACGACCCTGAAGTGTTGTTACAAGTCCACGACGACCAGGAGCTTGAGATTACGATTCTATCGTCGGTAAACTTGTTTTTAATTATTGTACGATTGTAAATCTTGTACTCTTTTCGTACTTATAAGTGTTGCTAAGCGATCAAGGATCGCGGGCCTTGAGTAGGAGTCGACCTAGGCTCGAACAGTAAAACTATCTGTGTCCTTCTGTGATTGCATTCTTTACTTCCACTGCGTATATTTACTTTGGTAGTTTTACGTTTCCGATACGATAAAAACCATGAGCGCTATTCACCCCCTCTAGCGCGATCTCGATCCAACAATTGGTATCGAGCGGGGTCATTTTGAATTGGTGCAACCACCTTTCAAAACAAATTTTTCGGATTTTTTTTTCGGAGTCGAATTAGAATTTAGCCTTATAGCTATATTCTAATTTTTGTTTCCTCGAATCGACTTTTGCTCAAGTAGGTGCAACACCACTCGAGTTCGTTTTTATTATCCTTTACTCTCGATTACTAATCCAAGACTCGGTCTTGGAATAGATTTTGTTGTTTTGTTCTTTTAGATCTAAAATGGCCCAACAAGAAGGATATAGCACCGTTCGTCCCCACTATTTTCGGAGAAGACTTCGGATTGGAAGGCGAATGGAGATATATCTGAAGATCCATTCGATACGGATGATCATCAAAACAGATGGAACCGCCCGGTATCTTGACGGTAAGCCTACACCCGTGAAAATTGGGAGCCAGATTTATCAAAAGGTGGAAGCGACGCAAAAGCCACCGCACCATCCAATGTGGTCTTACCAAAGAAGAGCTCAACAGAGTCGGTCCATTCTCCGCAAAAGAACTCCGGGAAAAGCTCATCGAACTCCACGAAGGCACTGATGACACCAAGGTAAGTAAAGAGATCTTTACTTAATAAATTATATAATCTAAAAATGCAGGAAGGCGAAGGCGAGTTCTCTTCACGCAAGAATACAAGACATCCTTAACTCTCTTCACGGAATTGGCCAGAAGATAGAAAATCGGGACGTAATAAGGTATGCCCTAAACTCGTTTCCAAGGAATACATTGTGGGCATCAATGGTAGATGCCTACAAAGTTTCCAAGGATTTATCTTCTTTAAAACTAGATGAACTTTTTAGTGAATTTGAACTTCATGAGCAGACTAATGCACAGCCTACCGAGAAAGGTATTGCGTTGGTTGCAGGTACAAGCCGAACCCGGGAACCGAGACCTCGACGGAGAACCGAACCAGCATCGGAAGCTGAACCAGACTCTGATGATGAAGAAGGTGACATTACAACCGAGCTGGTAAATCTCGTGAAGAAGCTCTACAAGACGAAAGGATTCGACAAAAGAGATCTGAAGAAGGCAGTAAAATCAAAGGAAGGCCCACAAAATACAAAGATGAAGTTTGAAGTTACATGCTACGGGTGTAACCAAAAAGGGCACATCAAAACCAACTGCCCTAACCTGAAGGAGGTCAAAAAGCAAAGAAGGAAAAAGGTCCTTAAGGCAACATGGGACGAATCTTCATCGAAGGACGACGACGACGAGCTCGAACAAACGAGTCTACTTGCATTAATGGCCCGGGACCAAGTCATCGAATCCGGATGCGAGAGCGAGTCTGAGGCAGAGTCCGAGCAAAGCCACGGATCCAAATCCGTTTCCGAAGGTCCAGACCCCGCTGTAAGTATCTCCCGGTTGAACGTTTTAGTTAGCTATTTATTGCGCAAATTAGCTAAGTCAAACCAGAAGGTTAAGTCACTTCTAAAGGAAGTAAGTGTCCTTAAAGAAGTGGCTAACACCAAACCCTTACCTGACCAGAGTCAGACTGAATTTCCAACTCAAGTTCAAAAACTTGAGGAAGAAAATTCAAGTCTAACAAATCGGGTTAAAGATTTAGAAAATACCTTAGAACGGTTTACTTTGGGCTCCAAGAATTTGGACTTGATTCTTGGGACACAAAGAGCCGTCTACAACAGAACTGGGCTGGGATACAAAAGTAAATATAGATCTTATTTATCATTAATAAACAAACAAAGTGTTAAATCAGTCCAAGCATGGGTCTCCAAGTCTAACTTGGTCAATCAAGTTAGACCTGACCAATACTGGGTTCCAAAGGATCAAATATACTACCTCGATAGACCATATCGAGGCCATGATCCAGGGGGAGCAAAACGAAAAACAATCCTAAAAATTTAAAATTCAAAATTTAAAACTAAAATTAAACTCAAAATTCGAAATTTAAAATTAAAAATTAAATTCAAAATTCGAAATTTAAAACTAAAATTAAATTTAAAATTCAAAATTCAAAATTAAAAATTAAACTCAAAATTCAAAATTTAAAATTAAAAATTAAATTCAAAATTCGAAATTTAAAACTAAAATTAAATTTAAAATTTAAAATTCAAAATTAAATTATCAATTCAAAACTCAAAATTAAAATCAAGTTAAGATATTCAAGAGTCGAAATTAAGTTAACACTGAAAATAAAAATGGAGGATCCAGACTCGCTGGCACCCCCAACTAAACTACCCGGCAGGGTAACTAAACCTAATCTACCCGAAATGGGTAAAACAAGAGTAGATTACCCGGCAGGGTAATTAAGGTTAGATTAAAACGGGCTAGGTTTAACTTGACCCACAGTACTGGTGAAATTTTTGGATGATAGTACGTTAGGGAAGCTTGGGCATCGCATGTCTAGGAAGATATGACTTCAACCTGGTGCATTTGGCCAAGTGGAAAGCTACCCTTAAATGAATCCTGACTAGTTAGACCAAGGATTGGTATTAAGTTCAATGGGTAGGACTATTTGGAAAACCTCGAAGGCATGGTTACTTTAATGAGCTCCTTGTGACTCACCATAGCCCAGAAGTTTATCCAAAGAATGCTTACTTGTTGAACCCAAAGCCAAACCTGAATCTAACACAAGTTAAACCAAAATCCTGAATTCAACAATAAATCATCTCACATCAATCATAGGATTCCCTGATTGAAAACTTAGATCGGGTGAGATGACTAAGTTTTAAAACTCAAATCTCAAAATTTATATGAAACTCAATTTCAAAATTATTTCAAAACTCAATTTCAAAATCATTTTAAAACCCAATTTCAAAATTATTTTAAAACTCAATTTCAAAACTCAATTTCAAAATTATTTTAAACTTAAATTTCAAAATTATTTTCAATTTCAAAACTCCTTCAAAATTTATCTCTAACAAGTTTACTTCAATTTAACTATCGTGAAATCCATTAAAACAATTCAACCACTTCCTATGTAGGAATTGGATCAATGGATGTTGGATAGTGGCTGCTCCAGACACATGACTGGAGATAAATTGAAGTTTACTAAACTCACATACAAAAACTTAGGATCAGTTGCATTCGGTAACGAAGGTCAACTTAAGGTAATCGGAAGAGGTAATATCGAACTCAACTCCGATTTTATTATTCGAAAAGTCCTTTTAGTTGAAAATTTCAAGTTTAATTTACTAAGTATAAGTCAATTGTGTGATAGCGGATACTTAGTAACTTTTGACAAAACCAGGTGTTTAGTTAAAAACATTGAAAATCCTGAAATCTTACTTAAGGGACTTAGGATAAATAATATGTATTCAATTAATCTACCAACATCCTCAACAAAGTATTTTCTAACACAAGAAGAGGAAACTGCTTTGTGGCACAGAAGATTGTGTCACACTCACACTAGACTCATTTCAAAAATGAGTCATAATGGTCTAGTTAAAGGTTTACCAAACCTAAAATTCATTGAAAATTCAATCTGTAATGCTTGTCAACAAGGAAAACAAACTAAGTCAACACACAAATCAACAAATCTTGAAAGAACCAGCTCCTTACTTGAGCTCCTTCACCTTGACTTATTTGATTCACATGGAGCTAAGTCACTAAGCAAGAACCAGTATTGCTTAGTAATAATTGATGACTACTCTAGATTTTCATGGGTAAAATTCCTAAAAACTAAAGATGAAACCTATGAAATATTTAGTAACTTTTGTAAATTAATAGAAAATGAAAAGATACTAAAATTAAAAGAATAAGAAGTGATCACGGAGGGAATTTGAAAATCATAAATTTACCCAATTTTGTAAAATAAATGGATATCAACATGAATTTTCATGTCCTAGAACCCCCAACAAAATGGTCTGGTGGAACGTAAAAATAGAACCCTACAAGAAGCCGCTAGAACCATGTTAAATGAATATAACTTAAATCACCAATTCAGGGCAGAAGCAATAAATATTCAAAACCGATTTTGATCAACAAATTTCACAAGAAAACCCCTTATGAACTATATTATCATAAAATTCCTAACTTAAATTATTTAAAAGTATTTGGATGTAAAGTTCACATTTTAAACACTAAAGATTATTTAAGAAAATTCACACCCAAATCTAACAAAGGAATATTTTTAGGATACTCCTCAAACAGTCGAGCCTATAGAGTCTACAATCAAAACACCCTAAAAGTTGAAGAAACAACTAATATAATATTTGATGAAGAAAATCTACCAAATATAAATGAGAATGTTGATATTGATCCAAGAAATATAGAAGATGATGAAATTCAACCAAATCTTCATAAACCAGAGGAACCAGCCCCTGACCCACTTATCAGACCAACTAGGGTCAGTACCTCTCACCCATCTGATCAAATTTTGGGTGATCCAAATCTAAGGGTAAGAACTAGATCCTCCTACAGAATTCACAGTCAGATTGCCCTAATTTCTAAAATCGAACCAAAAACAATAGAAGAAGCACTACCTGACCCGGACTGGATCATAGCTATGCAGGAAGAGTTAGCCCAATTTGAGAGAAATCAAGTCTGGGAACTTGTATCTAAACCCTCAAATAAATCAATAATCGATACAAAATGGGTATTTAGAAACAAGCTAGATGATCAAGGCGAAATAATTAGAAATAAGGCTAGGCTTGTAGCTAAAGGATTCAGCCAAGTTGAAGGTTTGGACTATGATGAAACCTATGCCCCAGTAGCTAGACTAGAATCCATTAGAATGTTGTTAGCCTATGCAGCAAACAAAGGATTTAAACTATACCAAATGGATGTCAAGTCAGCATTCTTAAATGGATTTATTAAGGAGGAAGTATATGTAAGCCAACCCGGATTTGAGGACTTAGGATATCCTAATCATGTATTTAGGTTAAAAAAGGCCTTGTACGGACTTAAACAAGCCCCTAGGGCATGGTATGAACGATTGTCAAATCACTTAATATCCAAAGGTTTCAACCAAGGTCAAATAGATCCAACTCTATTTGTAAAAACTGTAGACAAAGACATCTTCATAGCTCAAATCTACGTTGATGATATAATTTTTGGATCAAATAACTCTAAATTTTTAAAAGAATTCACTAAATTAATGGAAAATGAATTCGAAATGAGCATGGTTGGTGAACTTAATTTTTTCTTAGGCTTACAAATAAAACAAACTAAAGATGGAATATATATTTATCAAACTAAATATGCAAAGGAATTAATTAAAAAATTCTGCATGGAAAATTCAAAAATAATAAATACACCCATGGCAACCAACATTAACATAGACTCTGACCCTGAAGGCAAACCAATAGACCCAAAGTACTATAGGAGTGCCATAGGAAGCCTGCTTTACCTAACTGCAAGCCGACCCGACATATTATTTGCAGTTGGTATGTGCGCAAGATACCAGTCTTGTGCAAAAGAGTCACATTTAACCTATGTTAAAAGAATACTTAGGTACATTAAAGGTACTCTAAATATAGGACTCTGGTACCCTAGAACTTGCACCTTTGACCTTCTTGGCTACTCTGACTCGGATTACGCCGGATGCAAGTTAGACAGAAAAAGCACAAGTGGTAGTTGTCAATTTCTAGGACAATGCCTAGTAAGTTGGTCAAGTAGAAAGCAACATTGTGTGGCTTTGTCTACCACTGAAGCTGAATATATAGCCTTAGGTGAATGCACATCTCAATTGCTTTGGATGATGCACACTCTTAAAGACTATCAACTGAACTATCATAACACAAAAATCTCAATTGATAATATAAGTTCCATAAATTTAACAAAAAACCCAATTCATCACTCAAGGACTAAACATATAGAAGTAAAGCACCATTTTGTAAGGGATCATGTAGCTAAGGGTGACATTACACTCAACTATGTTGAGTCAAAATCAAATCTAGCTGACATCTTCACAAAACCCTTACCTGAACTTGAGTTCAGTGCACTTAGAAGACAAATAGGAATGTGCTGGGTAGAATAGACAATGTTTGGTTATCATTTGCTTTTAAATTTCTAGGAAAATACTTATTTCAAAATTCCAATTTCTTAGAATTTTCAACATTTGGAACTAGCCTAAGTTTTCCCCTAGAAATCATGTTCCCCTAGATTAAAGCCAGAGCATCTCACAAACACCTAGGTCTACCTTACTTGTGTTTGAAAAACTTAGAATGGCGTGAGATGCATAGGGTACAGCCTGGACTCAGGAATGCTTATATTTGTGCATCAATATGAGTCTGGGCGTTAAACACATCATAAATATTAATCAAGTCAAGTCTTCCAGCTCTAGACAAATCTAACTGGACCAAATGGACTTAATTTGACTAACCATGTGAAAGCTACTGCCCTCTAGGCAATCAGCAAGTAGCTAAAGGTTAGACAGTTGGGAAAAGTGTGTTTCAATTTAAGCATGATTATACTTTACGGTTCTAATCAAATTACTTTACCTGATTATTTTAGGACTCTGATACTTAATCAAATTAAACTTAATAATTTAATTTGACTCATGCTTGGACTGAAAACAAACTCCTACTACTCCCTCTGCCCTAAAAATAAATATTTTGTTCACAATGAGTATTCAAAACTCATTTACAGTTTTTTTCAAAAACTTGACCATGAAATTGAATATTCAACTATTTTTCAAAGCTAGTAAACTAATTATAACATTTTAAAGTGACCTCAAATTTTATAACTTCTAAGCAAAACTTTTTATTAAAAACATCTTATTGAAAATTCAAATACTCATATCTTCAAACTTAGTTAATTTTAAGAATATGTTTACTACACTTAGTTAGATTGTACTCTAAACTTAGCTATTTGGCAAAATATTTTCTCAATACAAATCATTTTGAAGCTGAATATATAGCTAAGTATTTTCAAATTTAGAAAATTCCAAAACTCAAAAAGCTAAGTCGTTTTTTGTTCTTTTTCCCTCTTTTGAAAATTTTCCTTCAGAAAAATACAAATCTACTTTCAAACTAGTTTATTTTTTGATATATGGCAAAGGGGGAGAGTAGATTTAAAGTTAATGGAAAAATCAAAGTATTTAATAAAAGCAGAGAGTAGGTAAATTAAAGTTAAATTCAAAGTATTTGATAAAAGGAGGGCTTTTATTAAGGGGGAGTCTAATATGTCAAAGTTCAAAGTTTCCAGCTTATTAAGGGGGAGTCTAATATGTCAAAGTTCAAAGTTTCCAGCTTAACCTCTATTGCATTTGAAGTTTATTTACTTAAGCTTGGTTAACTTTATGCAGTTATTACATATGTTGTTTTTCTTAACTTTGAATTACGTGTTGCCATAATCAAAAAGGGGGAGATTGTTGGTGCGGGAAGCATCCGACGATCGAACCTAAGTTTTGATAATGGCAAAGGATTCAAAGTTAAGGTACTTTGTTATCTGACAGCTTTTGCCGAGTGTTTCAGGAAAGTCCTAACTCAGGTTAGGCAGGTAAAACCCTAGGGGTGGTAACCCTAGGTCATAGGGGTGGTAACCCTATGCGGAAAGTCTTGGCGGTCGATGGCTTCAGGCAAAGTCCTAGGGGTGGTAACCCTAGGTGGAAAGTCCGGTGTCGCGAACTGTGTCGAATCTGGCCGGTGAAGCGGATGTTCACAGAAAGTCCGGAGCATCGAATAGCAAAAGTCCAATCGATCCGGAGGATCGCACTGGCAAGGTAAAATCTCCGAGAGGAGTAGGTGAGGACGCGTTCCCGTAGAGGGAAAATGGCGTCGGGTCGACCTAGGGTTTCCGGTTGGAAACCCGAAGTCAGATTCGAGACTGTCATAATTTTATATTCATACTATTATGTTGTGTTAACTTTGTGTTGCAGGTATCTTTGGATTAACATACTTGCAGGTACCAAAAACACAAAGAAGGACTCAGATGAACAGTGTCCGAGGCGCCTCCATGGAGCTTGGAGGCGCCTCGGGTGCGAGCCAGGAAGAGGCCAGCGCAGCAGACTGGAGGCGCCTTGAATGGGGTTCAAGGTGCCTTGAACCGGAGGTTGAAGGCGCCTTGGATAGGCTGAAGGCGCCTTAAACCAGATAGAGTTCGACCAGGTCCGTGCTGATCCACGCGGGTGACTCGGCTCGTTCAAGGCGCCTTGGTGAACAGTGTAAGGCGCCTTGAACCCCCTTTATAAGGGGTCTCGACCAGCAGCTTCTAAACACAACTTCCAAGCAATCCTTGTGCTGCGTGCTGCTCATTCAACGACCCTGAAGTGCTGTTACAAGTCCACGACGACCAGGAGCTTCGAGATTACGATTCTGTCGTCGGTAAACTTGTTTTTAATTATTGTACTGATTGTAAATCTTGTACTCTTTTTCGTACTTATAAGTGTTGCCCACCGAAAGCGATCAAGGATCGCGGGCCTTCGAGTAGGAGTCGACCTAGGCTCCGAACGAAGTAAAACTATCTGTGTCCTTCTGTGATTGCATTCTTTACTTCCGCTGCGTATATTTACTTTGGTAGTTTTACGTTTCCGATACGATAAAAATAGCCGCGAGCGCTATTCACCCCCCCCTCTAGCGCGATCTCGATCCAACAAAGATAACGGGAAGGATCTTGATTCCCGTTATTGACTTAGTGGTGTATCCATCTTAGGGGGAGGATCTTGATTCTCCTAAAATTATGATTCCCCTAAAATTATGAAAATAAGAACATTTCTGATCTAAACTTAAATCGTATTGTCAAACAACAAAAAGGGGGAGATTGTTGATACAGTCTGATCTGGCTGTTGTTTTGATGTTGACACGGATTTAAGTTTGTATCAGATGTTAATTAAACTCGGTTTGATTAATGATCAAGGTTGATCAAGTGGAAGGGAAAAGTCCAAGTTGGAAACTTGGCACGCGAAGTCGGAGAGGGCTTGGTCGCTCGTTCTCCGGACTAGGTCGGAGAGGGCTCGGTAGCTCGTTCTCCGGACCGGACGAAGTCGGAGAGGGCTCGGTAGCTCGTTCTCTGGACCGGACGAAGTCGGAGAGGGCTCGGTAGCTCGTTCTCCGGACTAGGTCAGAGAGGGCTCGGTAGCTCGTTCTCTGGACCTGACAAAGTCGGAGAGGGCTCGGTAGCTCGTTCTCGGACTAGGTCGAGAGGGCTCGGTAGCTCGTTCTCTGGACTGAGTCGAGAGGGCTCGGTAGCTCGTTCTCCTGACCAGGCCGAGAGGGCTCGGTGGCTCGTTCTACGGACGAGGTCCGAGAGGGCTCGGCAGCTCGGACTAGGTCGAGAGGGCTCGGGAGCTCGTTCTGGACCGAATTAGGTCGAGAGGACCTAAGTGGACATTCCATGGTACATTGGATCGGTCGGCAGATCGATTCGATACTATAACGTGATGGATCGGTCGGCAGATCGATCCAAAGGAAACCGTGGCGAGTTTCCATGGATCGGCCCGCATCGATCGTGCTCAAGAGCACATCGAGTGTAATCTGATCGTGCGGTGACGGATCAGGAAACACTCAGTAGCACATCGAGTGTAATCTGATCGGTCTGCGGACCGATCAGAACCAGGGAAGATCTGATCGGTCTGCGGACCGATCAGGAGATGCGATTGCGAAGAGAAGAAGGAAGGATCAGTCATGGAGACCGATCCAGCTGCTGCCTGATCGGTCTCCACGACCGATCAGGTAAGTTGTGGACTGATCAGGATATGTCCTGATCGGTCTGTGGATCGGTCTGGTGACCGATCCACACACAATCTGTTTGTTTGATGTTTCTGCGATTCCTCCACTGCATCTGATTTGCCTGATATATGTGATATAACCCTCTGTGCTGTTAGCTTTTGAGTTTGCAGGATCACAGGTATCATTCAGAGCTTAATTTCAAATTAAGTCCATAAGAGGAATACGACAAATGGCCTTTCTGCTGTGATTCGCGGTGCATGGTGTATTTGAAGCAACAACGGCTACTGGTGTGATCTGGCTGCGATCCGCTCGACTCCTGGTGATTTGTTCGAGCTCAGAAGACACCAGTGAAGACTGTGATTTCATTGGTGTGAATTCAGAGAACCAGGTAAGGAGGAAGAGGGATTGGCTGCAGCGATGATTCTGTGCAGTTTGACCACGATTCGTGACAGCGGAGAACAGGGGCTTAAGAAGCAGTAAAAAGAGAGGAAAGAAAAACAGGAGAAGCAAGCAAGAAAGTGAAAAAGTTCTGTTGATCGTTCTTGAGCTCTCGTGTGAAAAACTGCGATCTGTGAGTTCCTGTTTCCACTGATCCTCGGGTGGTTGTAAGCATTAGTTCATTCTTCTTTGCCACCGAGATCTGTAAGTCTTGTGCTTTAACATATATATTTCTTGAGACTGTGTGGAGAGGTTACTCCACCGAGAAGGAGGATCTTTAGCTGGAATTTATCCAGGGTGCGATCTACCGAAGATCAAGGAGTCGTCCACCTTACGGACACGTCGAAGAGTAGGGGCAAGTTATCCCCGAACCTCGTAAATCAATGTGTTAGTGTGCTTGTTTCCTTCTTGTTTTAGTTTTCTAATTCCGCTGTACTAACAAGTTTTTGTAGAAGGTTTTTGTTTAAGTTTTTAAGAGGCTATTCACCCCCCTCTAGCCATCTAAGATCCTAACACCCTATCCCCTCTTTCTTGATTGAAATAAGTCAATATTTCGACATTCCCCTGCAACAATTTGCACCTAATGCTTTTCGTTATCTATGTGGCACTTACATGCTCTTCCGTTTACGAGACATTCCTCCTACTCCTCAGAATTTCTTCATGTTTTCCTACCCCAAACTCTCTGAGCCTGGTGTTTTCTTATTCCAGTCGTGAACTAAAATGGTTCTTTTTGGTGATATGCCATCGTCTCTCAAGGCCTGGAAATCCCGTTTTTTCTTCCTAAAGTTTCAGCTTCCCCGATTTCTGCTCCTGAGAAGGATGATATTCCTCCTGCGTTTTCTGCTCCTTTGGCATTGGCCTTGCCCCCCTTGGCCTCTAGGTCTCGAGCTAAACGGACGCCTTGTCGAAGATCTTCTCCAAATATTAGTCCTTCAGCTGTTGAATCCCCCTCCCCTGTCTTACCATCGATTCCATCTACTTCTTTTTCTGCTCCTCTTGTTTCTGCTTTTCCTCCTATTGCGTCTTCTTCTTCTTTTCTACCTCCTGTGTCCTCCATTCCCCGACCTTTGTTCAGACAAGCTTTGGGTCTTCCTTCTCAATTGGGACGACCCTCTGAACCGTCTAGCTATGGCTCATTACAATTACAGGGCTTACTGGCTGAATCTTGGTCACAAGGTCAAGAGCAGCTAAGGGGCCTCAGTCTTCCTCATCGAGCTGATCGTCACAGCCGCCAGGCAATAGCGGTAAGCATTGCTGGTTACATGCTATCAATTTTGTCTGCTGATTCCTAATTACCTTGCCTTTTTGTTTAGTTACTTGCCTCAAGTTTACAAATTGACCAGCTACTCGTAGCTAAAGATCAGGAGAACCAGAAGTTAAAAACTCAATTGGAAACATTGAGGGCCGTGCCTCCTTCTTCTACTAGTGACCTGCCGCGATTACAAGAGAAGGTGGCCTTACAGGATCAACAGTTGGGGATCCTAAAACAAGAGTTGGAAGAATGCCAGCAACTATTAAAAGACAAAGAGCTGGCTAGAAAAACCTTAGAATTACAGGTGGATCGACTGCATTCCGGTCTTCGATTGGAGATCGCTCTAAAAGAGAAAGCTCTCTTAGATGCTTCTCAGAAAAGTCTTATCTTAGAGAAAGTAGAGAAGCTTCATAATGCCTGTCTTTCTGACCAAGCTCAGGACCTGGCTTCTCATGATTTCACTATTCTACAGGAACAAGAGCTGAGGAAAGCTCAAGATAACGAATTATCACTGCTCCAGAAGGAATTGGAACAGCTAAGATCAGAGAAGGATGTTTTAAAAGAACAAAACACAAAGCTGCAAGCTGATTTCCAGAATTATAAGGAGCAGGAAAAGAGTCGGTGGGAAGAATGGCGACAAGCTTACTTACAGTCCCCAGCATTTGTCCGGGATTTTGTTCGTAGGATAGTGGGTGCGCTAAATCATTCCGTATCGGGAGTTCTCCAACAGTTAAAAGAGGGTGGATATCTACCGAGGGAACCTCCCCTTTCTTTCATAAATCGCCGCAGGCTTAATGAAGAACTACCCTCAGATTTGAAAGGCCCTTTTCCAAATGTTTAAGGAAATTATTCATAAAAACTTGTAAAGTAAGAACTGACAGTGGGAAAAAGTGCAGTTGATACTGAGTAATTAAGTACTTGCAAGGTGTAAGAAAACTTTAACACTTACTTGCTTCTCCTTTATGCTAGTTTAAGAATTCCCCTTCCTGACATGCTTTTGATTGCTAAATATAAACTTTATTAGAAAATCCCTTGTTCATCTTTCAGAGTTAAGCCTTGTCTTGATGGATTCTTCCTTAAGTAACATCCGGTATGCTTTGTATCTCCCCGAGGATGAATGATCTTAGTTGAGATTGGATACGGAATTGTATAAAATTATTGATCTTCAGGCTGAGTATAATATCCTAGCCGGATTTTGAATAAAGACTTTCATATATCTGGGCTCCCGTATAGAATCCCATCTCAATTCCTGCTTAATTAGGCTTCGAAGCCCGGAGATTCCCTGATTAATTATGCCTTGCGCTAGTTTGAAATCTCTGATTTCTTCTGTGAAATCCTGCCTGATGTATTTCATAGAATTTCCCGATCGACTCTGGTTTATAGTCTCCGGTTCCTCCTATGAAGACCCGACCGAATTACTTCATAGAATTTCCCGATCGACTTTTTCTCTGGAATAGTTTAGAGTCTTTGGTTCTTCCTATGAAGACCCGTCCGGGTCACTTCATAGAATTTCCCGATCGACTTTGGTTTATACTGGTTTATAGTCTCCGGTTTCTTCTATGAAGTTCCGTCCGGGTTACTTCATAGAATGTTCCCGATCGACTTTTTCTCTGAATAGTTTAGAGTCTCTGGTTCTTCCTATGAAGGCCCATCCGGGTTACTTCATAGAATTTTCCGATCGACTTTTTCTCTGGAATAGTTTAGAGTCTCCGGTTCTTCCTATGAAGGCCCGTCCAGGTTACTTCATAGAATTTTCCGATCGACTTTTTCTATGGAATAGTTTAGAGTCTCCGGTTCTTCCTATGAAGGCCCGTCCGGGTTACTTCATAGAATCTTCCGATCGATTTTTTCTCTGGAATAGTTTAGAGTCTCCGATTCTTCCTATGAAGGCCCGTCCGGGTTACTTCATAGAATTTTCCGATCGACTTTTTCTCTGGAATAGTTTAGAGTCTCCGGTTCTTCCTATGAAGGCCCGACCGAATTACTTCATAGAATTTCCCGATCGACTTTGGTTTATACGAAAGTATAATATTTGGGCTAACCTTATGTTGGCTTGTAATTCCTTGAGGGGAGCTGAATAGGCCTTTAAGATTTCCCCTTATTTTACTGCTTGAAAAATAGAAAGGAGGTTTCTCCTGATGCTTATCAATTTGTATGAACCACATTTATTTCCTGTGTCAATATTTATCTTGCTTGACTTTCATCAAAAGAAACAAAGTACATAAACTGCAAGTATCTCAATTCGCCACTGTGAACATATTTAAAGTAGTAGGATCAAATCAGGCTCGATAGGGTTGCAAATGATTAGCGCTCCAAGGGCGTTCCAACATTCTTCCTTCGGTATCTTGGAGATAGTATGAGCCTGACACGAGCTTTTCTGTTACTTTATAAGGCCCTCCCCATTGCGGTGCCAACTTACTGACATCTCCCACAGGCTTAACTCGTTTTCCAAACCAAATCCCCTACTTGGAAGAATCTGGGGATGACTCTTTTGTTATAATTCTGTCTCATCCGCTGTCGATAAGATATAAGACGAGTAGCAGCTTTATCTCTTATTTCCTCGATCAGGTCCAGCTCCATAAGTCGTCGATCTCTATTATCCTCATCATATAATTGTCTTCTGTCAGACTCTACTCCTACCTCAATGGGGATTACTGCTTCTCCTCCATAAACTAACTGGAAAGGAGTGATTCCTGTACCTTCACGAGGTGTAGTACGATATGCCCAGAGAACACTGGGTAATTCGTCTACCCAGCTACCTCCGACATGATCTAGCTTAGTTTTCAGTCCTCTAATAATCTCCCTATTAGTTACTTCTGCTTGACCATTGCTCTGCGGGTAAGCTACAGAGGTGAATGCTTGGGTAATCCCATAACTTTGACACCAGTCTAGGATTCTATCGCCTTGAAACTGCCTTCCATTATCAGAGACTAACTTATGAGGAATGTCGAACCTGCAGATTATATTTTTCCATAAGAATTTAATGACCGCGTCTTCTGTAATTCTAGCAAGTGGTTCTGCCTCCACCCATTTAGAGAAATAATCCACAGCCACCAACAAGAACCTCCTCTGTGCAGCAGCCATAGGAAATGGACCCACTATGTCCATACCCCACTGATCAAAGGGACACGAGACTATAGAGGTTCTCAATAACTGGGTAGGGTGATGTAATATATTCTGATGCTTTTGACAAGAAATACAAGTTCTTACCAGTTTAGCGGCATCTTCATGTAGAGTAGGCCAGAAATATCCCGCTAAGAGGATTTTACGAGCCAAAGATCTTCCTCCTATATGACTACCACAAGAACCTTGATGCACCTCCTGTAAAACAAATTGTGTATCTTCTGTGCCCACACACTTGAGCAAGGGTCTGGAAAAATCCCTTTTATATAATTGCTCCCCCACCATAGTATATTGAGCAACTCGTTTCTTGAATACCCTGGCTTGTTCTGTATCTTTCGGAAGAAGACCTTGCTATAAATATAATATGATTTGAGTTCGCCAATCACCCTGAATTTCTATATCGGTTTATCTCTCAATACAGGAAATTAACAGAGTCTGTTCCACTGGTCGATCAAGACTCCATGGCACTACAGCAAAGGCTAGTTTAGCTAATTTATCTGCCACCTGATTCTCAGATCGAGGAATTTTTTGTATGTTTACGTCTTGGAATTGAGACTTCAACTTATCGAATGCTTCAGCATATAACTTGAGCCTGTCATTATTGATTTCAAAATTACCTGATAATTGTTGAGCTGCTAGCTGAGAATCAGAATATATAAGGACTCGAGCTGCCCCTACATGCCGAGCAGCTTGTAAGCCAGCTATTAAAGCTTCATATTCTGCCTCATTGTTGGTAGCTCTATAGTTCAACCTGATGGAAAGTTGGAGTCTATCTTCTTTCGGGGATATAAGGAGAATACCAATTCCACTGCCCTCTCTAGTTGCAGAGCCATCCACATAAACCTTCCAGGTATCTTCTTCTTTTGGGCCCTGAACCTCTATGATGAAATCTGCTAGAGCTTGCGCCTTGATGGCTGAGCGGGGTTGATATTGAATGTCATATTCCCCAAGCTCGGTTGTCCATTTAATTAAGCGTCCCGACGCCTCGGGGTTGAGTAATACCCGTCTAAGAGTGCTATTGGTTAAGACAATAATCTCATGTGCTAAGAAATATGGGCGCAACCTCCGAGCAGTCAATATTAGAGCATAAGCTAATTTTTCTAGTGTAGTGTATCTACACTCAGCTCCCTTTAATAAATGACTAGAAAAATATACAGGTTGTTGCTCTTTTCCTTCCTGCCTGACTAATATAGAACCCACGGCGCTTTCATTAGCCGACAAATACGCCCACAGAGTTTCTCCTGCTATAGGTTTAGCCAATACAGGGAGGGTAGCCAAATAATCTTTCAATTCTTGGAAGGCCTTATCACATTCCTCATTCCATTGAAACTTATTAGCCTTTCTAAGTATTTTAAAGAAATGGAAACTACGATCGGCTGATCTAGAAATAAATCTAGACAAGGCTGTGATTCGGCCTGTCAATCTTTGAGCTTCCCTTATGTTGCGAGGTGGCTCCATGTTCTGTAGTGCCTTGACTTTGCTCGGGTTGGCTTCTATCCCCCTCTCGGACACCATATATCCCAAGAATTTTCCTCCTTTCGCGCCGAACAAGCATTTGTTTGGATTTAATTTGAGCCCATACTGTCTTAATGTCTTGCAAGTTTCTTCCACATCCCTGCACAGATCAGCAGCTTGAAGAGACTTAATTAAGATATCATCAACATATACTTCCATATTCCTACCAATCTGCTTCTGAAAGACCCTATTCATAAGCATCTGATAGGTTGCTCCTGCATTTTCTAGTCCAAAGGGCATAACATTATAACAATAAGTGCCTTCAGGTGTTATAAAACTAACCTTTTCTTGATCTTCTTTGGCCAAGGGGACTTGATGATAACCTTGATACGCATCCAACATAGAGATATATTCGCATCCGGCAGTGGAGTCAACCAGCTGATCGATTCTGGGTAGTGGATAATAGTCCTTTGGGCAAGCTTTGTTGAGATCCCGAAAGTCAATGCACACTCGCCATTTATTCCCGGGTTTAGAGACTAATACCACATTGGCTAGCCAGCTTGGGAATTGAACTTCCCTGATGTATCCGGCTTCCATAAGCTTGGCTATTTCTTCCTTGATAATCTGATTATGTTCCGCACTAAAACTCCTCTTTCTTTGCATGACTGGGCGGGCATCCGGAAAGACATGCAAGGAATGTTCCATGATAGCAGGAGAAATGCCCGAAACTTCTTTGGGAGTCCAGGCAAACACATCATTATTCTTCTTCAAACATTGCACCAACTCAGCTTTAAGATCAGGATCAAGGTCGGCTGCAACATAGGTGGTAGCTTCTGGCCGCTCGGTCTGGATCTGAACTTCTTCCTTTTCTTCATAAACCAAGACGGGCTGCTTTTCCCGAATGGCATTAACTTCCATTCTTTGAATTTTCCGGGCGATGTTAGCCTCAGTCCGAAAGATTTCTACATAACATTTCCGGGCTGTCTTTTGATCGCCCCGTACTTCTCCGACCTGATCCTCCACAGGAAACTTAATCTTCTGACAGAAAGTAGAAACGACCGCCCTGAACTCATTCAGGGCAGGCCGACCCAATATCACATTATAAGAAGATGGAGCATCTACCACCATAAAATAAGATCTCCTGGTTCTCACCAGGGGTTCCTCCCCCAGAGAAATGGCCAACTTTATTTGCCCCAGAGGTTGCACTTCATTGCCTGTGAATCCATACAGAGGAGTTGCGATCGGTTGAAGTTCCATTGGTTCAATTTGCAGCTGATCAAAAGCCTTTTTGAATATAATGTTGACAGAGCTGCCCGTGTCTATGAAGGTACGAGCGATGGCGTAGTTAGCTATCACAGCTTTGATGATTAATGCGTTATCATGAGGTATCTCTACCCCCTCTAGATCTTTGGGCCCGAAGCTTATTTCAGGACCGGCCGCTCTTTCCATGCTGCACCCTACTGCATGAATCTCCAATCTTCGGGCATGTGCTTTTCTGGCTCTGTTAGAATCCCCATCAGTGGGTCCGCCCGTAATCATGTTGATATTGCCCCTAGCAGCATTGTTTCTATTCTCTTCCTGACGGGTTATTGTGGTTTCAGAAGGTGCTTTCTCGGATACTTGGCTAGTACCCGCCGGGACCGGCATTGCTTCTTAACGAGTTCCATCCGGGTGATATTCCGGCTTGAGCGGACTCTGCTGCCTAGGGTACGGTTGCCGGTAATAGTTCTGTCTCTGATATCGCTCTTTATTGACTCGTCTATTTTTCAAAACGAAACAGTCATCAGTGTGATGACTGCTAGTTTTATGATAAGTGCACCATCTCCTTGGTGCCTCTGGCTGCATCTCTACATGCTGTACAGCTTGTGGACGATAATCTGGTTGTCGATGAGGTGGATGAGTTATTCTAGGCCCTCTTGGTGAGGGTACTGGGGTCGGAGCTTTCTCCTTAGCGTGAGTAGGAGAAGAGGGAACACCTTCTTTCCTACGAGCAGCTTGGGCTTCTTCTACGTTAATGAACTCAGTAGCCCGCTCAATCAAGGAATCAAAATTAACAGGAGGATTTCTTACCAAATCTTTAAAGAAATCATTATCATTTAGACCCTGAGAGAAAGCACTTACTAATATTTCAGTAGTAGCATTAGGTACATCTATAGCTACCTGATTGAACCTTTTAATATATGCCCGGATGGATTCTTTAGATGTTTGCTTAATTGAGAATAGGCTCCACGGGGTCTTATGATACCTTTTGTTGCTGGAGAAATGATGTAGAAAGACTTTCTTGAAATCTTTAAATTTCCGAATAGACTTTTCAGGTAACCTTTTGAACTAGCGTTGTGCTGCTCCTCCAAGAGTAGTGAGGAACATCCGACACTTCACCCCATCAGAGAATTGTTGCAACAAGGCTACATTCTCAAATTTCAACAAGTGATCTTCTGGATCTGTGGTTCCGGTATATTCTCCAATTTGAAGATTCTGATATCGCTTAGGAAGTGGGTCATCTAATACATTTTGTGAAAATGGGGAGATGACCTTTTCTGGTGAACTATCACTAGTTATCGTTTTGACTTTACGCTTCTCTCTGTCCGGTACCTCGCCAGAGGACTCTTGGAATATAGGCTTCTTACCCCCTGGATCTAAGGGAGTGCGAAGGAAGGCTCGTGGACGCCTGGTTGGAGAAACAATAACTGGAGGAAAATATAAATGTTCTTCTTCTTCTATCTCCTTTCCTTTCCGAGGTTCAGTAGTTGATATCGCTGGATGATGAGCCGTCGGCAGAGTGGCCCCAGTATGAGCTTGCAGTTGTTGTTGCTGTTGTTGTAGGACTTTCTGAACATGAGAATTAATGAGGAGATCCAAATCCTCGCGACTGATAGTAAGTAGGTTCGACTTCCCAGCTTCTTCCATCACGTAGTCTCAGATTCAGGTGAATTTCCCACAGACGACGCCAAATTTGATCCTGTCTGAGAAGCTGACCGTGAAGGAGATCCAGAAGAAGGAAACCCACCGTACTGATGAAGAATAATGCCGGTAGAACCTCGATCCGAGAAACCCAAAGCGGATCGGAAGAAAACCAGAGTCACCGAAGGAAATCTGATAAGTAGGAAGAAATCCCCGTCCCGATTGGAGAAAGTCGAACTCTCAAGCTCCCGAGGCTCCTGTTGGTTGCTACTCGGAAAGCCTATAGGTTCCACTGTACAAAAATTTTGTACAAAGGTCTGAACCTTTTCCTAGCTACCATGTGTTCTTTTAAATTAAATTTTGGATCTCCTGCGGAACTTAACACGTTTGATCCAAAACTTAATCTATTTGTTCTTTTAGGTTTTGACTTGGATCTCCTGCGGAACTTAACACGTTCGACCCAAGTCTCCTTAAGTTATTAATTCCATTAAATATCAATTTCCATAAAAGGTTCCCAGTACTGACGTGGCGAGGCACATGACCTTCTTGGATATGGGAGCAACCACCACCGACTAGACAAAACCTTTAATAGAAAGCTAATATTTAATTTCCTAAAATAACTTTAGGTTAACCAAAGAGAACAATCAAATCACAAGGAAAAGAAAGAAACAAAAGAACACAACTTCGAAAAACCATATTCGAAATACTAGAACGTAAGCCTCTTGTATTTGGTATTATTTCCATAAATAACTAGCATGATGCGGAAATAGAAATTACTAGTTATACCTTGTAGAAAAACCTCTTGATCTTCTACCGTATTCCTCTTCTAACCTCGGACGTTGTGTGGGCAACGATCTTCCAAGATGAGAAACCACCAACCACCTTCTTCTCCTCCAAGCAAGGTTCAGCCACAAAGGGAAACTTCACCAAGGAGGAAAAACAAAATACTAACCAAGCTCCAAGAGATGCTAGCTTTCTCTCCTTCTTCTTCTTCTTCTCCGAGTAGTATCCGGCCACCACAAGAACTCCAAGGGAGAGGAAGAGGTTCGGCCACCACAAGAGGAAGAGAGGGAGAGGGTAATGGCCGGCCACAACACCAAGGAAAAAGGGAGAGAAAACAATAGAGGTTGTGTCTTGTGAAGGCACCCTCACCCCTTCTTTTATATTCCTTGGCCTAGGCAAATTAGGAAATAAATTTTCCTTAATTTCCTTGACTTGATTTAATTGAGAGAAATAAAATAAAATTTCCCCAATTAATTTCAAGTGGCCGGCCACATCATTGGAAGGCAAAAGAGGACAAGTTTTAATCAACAATTAAAACTTCCTAATTTGTTTCCGGAAATTTTTAAAAAATAAAATTTCTCTTTAAAATCTCTTCATGGTTAATAAAAGGAAATATCTATAATTTTAATTTTATTAACATGTGAATAATTTTAAAGAGAAAATAAAACATCTCTCCAATCTACAAATAAGGAAAGAGATTTAATCTCTTTCTTTAATCTTTTGTAGATCTTTTACAAGAGAGATATTTTAATTTTAATTCTCTTTAAAATATATCTTCCACATAATAATAAAAATTAAAATTAAATTTCTTTTTTATTTTATTTGGCCGGCCCTACTAGCTTGGGTTCAAGCTAGGGCCGGCCACCCCAAAGTATACCTAGGCCGGCCCTAGCTTGATTCCCAAGCTAGCTTGGCCGGCCCCCTTTGGGTGGGTATAGAAGGTGGGTATAGGTGGGTATAGTACTCTATAAATAAGAGGCTACGATAGGGACCGAGAGGAGGAATTGGTTTTGGTCTCCCGATAAAATTAAGCATCCCGTGTTCGCCCCGAACACACAACTTAATTTTATCAATGATAATTCATTCCACTAGAGAACTATCATTGAACTACCGCACCAATCCCAAATTACATTTTTGGGCTCCTTCTTATTATGAATGTGTTAGTCTCCCTGTGTTTAAGATATCGAATGTCCACTAATTAAGTGAGTTACTGACAACTCATTTAATTAATATCTAAGTCCAAGAGTAGTACCACTCAACCTTATTATCATGTCGGACTAAGTCCACCGCAGGGTTTAACATGACAATCTTTATGAGCTCCTCTTGAGGACATTATCAACCTAGTATCACTAGGACACAGTTTCCTTCTATAATCAACAACACACACTATGAGTGATACCATTTCCCAATTTATCGGGTTTATTGATTCATCGAACTAAATCTCACCCATTGATAAATTAAAGAAATAAATATCAAACATATGTGCTTGTTATTATATTAGGATTAAGAGCACACACTTCCATAATAACTGAGGTCTTTGTTCCTTTATAAAGTCAGTATAAAAGGAACGACCTCAAATGGTCCTACTCAATACACTCTGAGTGTACTAGTGTAATTATATAGTCAAGATAAACTAATACCTAATTACACTACGACTTTCTAATGGTTTGTTCCTTTCCATTCTGGTCGTGAGCTACTGTTTATAATTTATAAGGTACCGATAACATCATCTTCTGTATGTGACACCACATACTATGTTATCTACAATATAAATTAAATGAAAAACTACAAACAAATGTAGATAATTAGACCAAATGTGATTCTTTATTCATAATGAATGTTTACAAAGCTTAGGCTTTCAGTATACACTCCAACAGCTCCCTGCGCACAAGAGACCAGCCAACACTATCGTTAGTGACCTAAGACCGGGGTGGGAATCCCTGGCTAGGCCCTCCGACGCTCAAGTTAGTGATCTCTCTTGATGTCAAGGAAGGAAGAAGAAAGAAGATGAACAGCAGCCAGAAAATTAGGGTTGTGAAAGTATCCAATGATGTGAACTTACCTTGCCAACGGAGAGGATTCCCCCTTTTATACCACTTCATGTGACCTCCGTAGCCATGAAGTGGACCCCGGTTTGTTAGAGTTCGTTATGAGATGACGTCAGCTGCGCACTTGCGGAAGATAATTTTTAAGGAATCTTGTTTGTACCCCAGATGTACCTTCTTTGTCGTTTAGCGCCTGCAAGACAAGCTGAAAGCATATTTCCCGCCAAAATATATATTCTCTATCATGAATTATTCTATTCGATATATTAATGTATGATTATTCTTCATGTGACTTCTATTTGTATCTTTGTCGTGTCAAAAAATAATATTTTATTCAACATGTTTCTAAGGTATTCATTGAAGGAACTGTGTGGGTTCTTTGCTCGAAAGAACCCTTTTGACCGATATTGGTCTATCTTTGCTCTGGAGTATGTATCGGTCGTTATTGGCTTACCTTCATACGGCAAGCATGTATCGACCGATATTGGCATACATTCGTTCGACAGGCATGTATCGATCGATATTGGCCTACCTTTGTTACGAAAGTATGTCTCGGCCGTTATTGGCCTACCTTCATACGGCAAGCATGTATCGATCGATATTGGCCTGCCTACGTTCGGCAGGCATGTATCGGCCGATATCGGTCTATCTTTGTTCTGGAGGTATGTCCCGACCAATATTGGCTTACCTTCATACGGTAGGCATGTATCGACCGATATTGGCCTGCCTACGTTCGGCAGGCATGTATCGGCCGATATTGGTCTATCTTTGTTCTGGAGGTATGTCCCGACCAATATTAGCTTACCTTCATACGACAAGCATGTATCGACCGATATTGGCCTACCTTCGTTCGGCAGGCATGCATCGGCCGATATTGTTCTATCTTTGCTCTGGAGTATGTATCGGTCGTTATTGACTTACCTTCATACGGCAAGCATGTATCGACCGATATTGGTCTACCTTTGTTCTGAAAGTATGTTTCGGTCGTTATTGGCCTACCTCCTTTGACTCTTTCTTCCTTTTCTTTCCTCATCTGAAGACCCTTAAAACCTAACCCACATCAGGGGCATTAACTAGCATCGCAACGAAATCCAAATCCTAGTATCTATTCCCCTTCATTCACTTACGATTTTTACTCTCTCTTCTCTCTTTTCTTTCTCTCTAGTGTTTTTGAACCATTTTAGATTGTCTAGATAATTCGCTGTGTAAAATTAATTAGTGCTTAATCAACAATTCCTATAGGATCGATAATCTTTTGTATTACTGATGACGTAACTATGCACTTGCAGTTCGTAACAAGTTTTTGGCGTTGTTGCCAGGGACTGTTTTTTATTAACATTATTTGATTAGTATATGAGTTACTCTAGATATTTTTTTTTCCTTTTGCCTTTTCTTTCTTGTTTCTATTATGCACTTTCTTTCTTGCAATTTAAATTCTGCATTTTTGTTCTTGTTTTTCTTATAGCATTTTATTTCTTGTCTTTGATTCTTCATTTTTGTTTTTTTCTCATAATTTTTTTTAGATATCATGAGCACTAACATGTCAAACAGACCTTTGAGAGAATTTTCTCCGTATATTTCTATAAGATTTTTATCTCCGATTGTGCAACCTCATATCGAAGCAGAGAGTTTCCAACTAGACCCAGAGTTAATCACCATGATACAAGGTCACAAATTTGGGGGAGAAATATTAGAAAACCCATATTTCCATATTGAAGAATTCCTGAAGCTTTGTGATATGGTAAACTGTGAGAGTATCTCAGCGGATGCAGTTCGATTAATGGTATTTCCTTTTAGTATTAAAGATCGGGCAAAGACTTGGTTTAATTTTCTCCGTCCTCAAAGCATCACAAGTTGGAAATAATTAGAGTAGCAATTTCTGAATTATTTTTTCCCTCTAAGCAGAATAGTGTATAATAGGAATTACATCATAAATTTTACTCAAGCAGACGGAGAATCACTATTTGAAGCATGTAATAGGTTCAAGAGTCTACAAAGATAGTGCCCTCATCATGGTTTGGAAAAATGACTGACCTTACACATATTCTATAAGGGAATTTCTTTCTCAGACAAATGTTTATTGGATTCATCAGCTGGAGGTTCTTTTATGAACAAGAGTGTGGACAAAGCATATACATTAATTGATCAAGTGATATTGAATCTCCAAGAATGGTAAGATAAAAGTTGGATGGAATCTCCCTAAAAAATTCATGAAGTGCAAGCCATAAATACAAGAGTGTCTGTCAAACAAATTGCAATTCAACCATCCAAGAGTTTTGAAATTCACAAGTCACAAAATGAGGGGTCCAAACAATTGGAGGCAAAGATTGATAACATAGTTTCAAAATGGTTCAAACATGATCCCCCTCCTATACATACAAGATCTAGTGAAAATGGTAATGATATTAAGTTGAGAAGTGACAAGAATTATGAAGAACTTTTGAAAAAGGACTTGTACAAAATTGAGGAGAAGAACAATAGAATACCTCAAGAACTCAGTTCCATTACTCTAAGAAGTTCCCAAAGGCCACAAGTACCTTTCCCTCAACGATTGATCACACCAACACTAGATATGCAAGTTGGACCTCCTCCGTAAGCTCAAAGGGAATATGGGAAAAAGGAAGTTCAATCTTTTCCAACACCTTCACTAAGGGTTCCTTTTCCACAAAGTCTAGTGAAGGTCAATGAAAACAAAGATTTTAAAAAATTCTATGATTCTAATATGGTTGAGTGCAGATTTTTGGATGTATATAAAGATGAAGAATCTTCAGATGAGGATTGTGACGATAATGCAGTGGATAACAAGTTTTCAGATCTACCTCCAAGTTTTACAGGATGTTATGATGAAATTGAATTTTTAGATGATTAATGTAATGAGGTAAATCAACTTAAAAATGCAAATGAAGTCAGTGATCCTCCTATAGTTGATTCTCCTATTGAGGATATTGATATTGGTTTATTTTTTGATATTTGTGTTGATGATAATGATATGGAAGGAAGTGTAGGGAGCTGTGGTGTGGAAGCAGCATCTCATGAATCACCTCCTTTGTCCACATACTCCTTGGAGACTATGAGAATTGCAAGGATTGAACATGTTGTGGACCAATGTGTAGGGACTTATGCAGAGTTAGCAGAGTCTCAAGAATCACCACCTTTAGTTGCAACATCACCTGAGCCAGAGCTAGAACCATTATTTGATTCAAAAGAAGTCACATCCACTGGTTTTGGAACTTTCAGGTACCTTTTAGCAATGCATGGTTAGTAATTACTGCGAACTTTTAGAAAATATCATAGAGGTACCTATGCTTGATTTTGTTAGATGTGATTCCATTACTTATAACTGCATAACTAAACTTGATATGGTTTTGGTTCTTGCTTATTTAATATGTATATGGGTGGTATGTTTTTCCTGTGATTGTGCAGGTTTTCAAGAGGTCAATAATTAGAAGCTCACACTGAACCATCTCCGATCGCCGGAAAGGATTCTTAAGGAGACGAAGATGAAGAGAGCGAAGATACACTACGTTATTCTTATAATGACAGCTCTCTTCATAATAAATTAGGCTATTGGAAGAAAAGTCCGGAAGTTTCTCACCCTGGCCAGATCACGATTTAAGCAAGTCAAATAAGGGGTCGAGCTAATGACCTTAAACAAGCGCTTCTTGAGAGGCAACCCAAGTTCAATCTTGTTTTCATTTTAGTTTTAGTTTCCTTCAAGTTCATTTTTAGTTTCTTTATTCATAATAAATCATGCCCTCTACTTAATTTTTCTAGTCTATCTTATTTTTGTAGGATTTAATGCTGTTTGGTTTTAGGTTAGTGTTTGTCATATTTCTTAGTTTTTACACATTTTTTTTTTGAAAATTTTCCTATTTACATCATTCATCACATCATAATTGTTTGTTTCTTAATGCAAAATACTAGCATGTTTCATCTAGATATTTATGTTGTGTGATTTGGTATGTTAGTATGTCTATTAATCTATGTTTTCCTATCTATAGTAGCATGAAGTGAGCATTGTTATTACTAGAAGAATTTGAATATTGGCATAGTTTTAGGATCTCTTCACATTATGTTTGACTTTGATGGTAGATATTTTTGAAAATAGTCATGATTCATAGAATCGAACTAGTACTCTTGCTTCTATGGTGACCTTTCAACTATATTTTGGTTACTGGATAAACTCAGATCATGCAAGCTCATTTGGAAAAATCAGTCCCTAAAAAATTGATGAATGAAGGTTTGTTCAAGTTTGATACTTTGCAAACATTCAAAGAAAGAAAAAAAAATAAGGGATAAAAAAATAGTTATCGTGAGTGGAAACTAGTAATTCACCCCTTTGAGACTGAGTTAGGTTACTGGAGAAATGAATGCTATGTTTCTCTTGATATTGAGTATTCCTTTGAGACCTTGTATAAATGATGAATAGCATTTTTGTAGGGAATGAACCTTGCGTGTGGCAGGTAAGTGTCTATCGCCGGAAGTATGAAGAACACGATTAAATGAAAAATTGACTAGGCTTAGAGATTGACACTTGAGAAAGTTTAGCCACTTATCACACTGAGCACGGAGAACTTCTACTTAGGCCACACTCATATAATTTTTGTATCATGCTCATCAATGAAACTATATGATAGGTTTATATTGATTCATTAGGGATTATTACATGTCATCTACGCACATAAATCTAGATTGTGGGTTATGCTTGAGGACAAGCAAAGGTTTAAGTCTGGGGCTGTGATGTACGTAGATTATATACATTTTTATGCATATTTTAACACACATCTACTTGTATTTTATTAGCATAATTTATGTTTATTACATCCTATTTTATTATAATGGCATACTTCCATTATATTCTGTTCGAAGATTTGCTCTTTACATATTTTGATTGATAGGATGTGATTTAGAGCAAAAACAGAGTTTAATGGAGTCTAGAGCATCCAAAATATCTGGGTTGTGCTTATGAGGCATGGATGTGTGAAAATATGGCACAAAACAAGGTACACACAGCCTGGCCGTGCCTAAAAGGCACGGGCGTGTCAATTCCACAATGGCATGTCATTTTCAGCACTACAAACCAAAAATAAAATAGTTATAACTTTCTGTTCGATTGGATTTATGAGCCATTCCAGATATCAAAATGTAGATAACTTCAAGATATAAAACTCTTATAAAGACTTAAATCAGAGAAAACTACGTCTTGAAGGTCTAAAATGTGTTTCTATGAGACACAGCCTTGGCACATGGCCGTGTCAAATCCTACATTTTCTGCACTATACACTAAGAGTAAAATAGGTATAACTTTGTGCTCTATTAGAGTTTTAGACTTTTCTTTATACCGAATTGTATCTAACTTCAAGATCTACAACTTAGATGAAGACCTCAACTCAAGAATAACACGATAAGAGGTACTAAAATGGCATACAAGGCTAGGCCATGTGAGCCACACGGCCGTGTCACCCTACCAGCACAACCAGAGCTAGGTCGTGTGACCCACACGACTGAGCAACATTTATAGAGAGCAAGAATAGCTAGGCCGTGTGAGCCACATGACCATGCAACATTTCTAGATGTCAAAAAGAGCTAGGCCGTGTGAGTCACACGACCGTGTAGCCCACCCATCCTCATCGATCCGTCCTTCTCCGGAGCAAGGGAGCGCTTGCAAGGACGCTATGCCTCAAAGATAAACATTCTCTTCTCTTTGTCTCCATGTATTGAGTTGTAGATTGCTTTACTTATTGTCTTTGGTTGTAGTTCCCTTGTAATGGAGTAGATCTCTAGATCTAGGATGTAGGAAGTAGTTGTGATGTGTTGTAATGTATGAACTATGTATTTGAACATTTTCCTATGCTATGAAGTGTTTATATAATATTATATTGTGTATTGTGCCTTGTATGCGATTGACAAAATATGTGTGAGGATAATTCATGTAGATATAAGGGATTTATCTTTATGTTAAGGTTGCTACTAGATTGGATAATCGGGGGATCCTTGTGATAGAAGGATACCCATTCAACTTGACATATTATGCCCTTCATGACAGAGGATATCGATACTTACCCAATTTCTAGAGTCAAAAGATCTTAACATAGGGACTGATCCTTAGAAAAATTAATTAGAGTTTAGAGGGTTCTTCCAAATTAATTTTAGGAAGTTATCTACGTAATCTAGGAACGTGGACTGAGGGCCCTGGTGATAGAAGGATAGCCATATAATCGGACTTCCTAATTTATCTCTTCTACTTAATTACATTAATCTACAGTTAGGAAGTGACTTGTGTAATCTAGGAAGATGGACCGAGGACCCTTGTGATAGAAGGATAGCCTTATAATCGGACTTCCTAAATTACCTCTTCTACTTAGTGGAGTTAAAATTTGGGTAGACTCTTTGGTGCAATCTTCGCGCGATTGTATTGAACTTTAGTTAGAACTCCTACACGAGTGTAAGCATGGAGTTAGGGAGATGAACAATGCATAGGGACATTAACTACCATCACAACGAAACCCAAATCCTAATATCTATTCCCCTTCATTCACTTACGCTTTTTACTCTCTCTCCTCTCTTTTTTTCTCTCTCTAGCATTTGTGAACCATTTTAGATTATCTAGATAATTCACTGTGTAAAGTTAACTAATGCTTAATCAACAGTCCCTGTGGGATTGATAATCTTTTCTATTATTGACGACGTAATTGTGCACTTGCAGTTCCTAACAATCAGGCGAAGGAACAACATAATTTCTGGGATCAACCAGATCTGATTGCAGCACATAAGGAAAGATCAAAGATCCATTGACGGATATATCATTCATTTGATGGAAAGGATCATTCGATGGAATAATTTATCCTTCGACTGAATGAAGCTATTAAAGAAGGGCTTGGGATTTAAGCTCAGTACTACTTCTTTGCTCAAGTCAATTCATTCCATTCTTTATTCCATCGCTACTTGTGCAAGCTCTACTCCTACGACGCCTGAATGCTCACTAACAACCAACACTTCTTCCTATTCAATTGTTGTTGATATACTGTACTTAAAATTTATTGTATTTGTATTGTACTTGTACTATCATTTATTTAGTGGCTTGCCTAACGAAATCGATTGATGATCGCGGGCCTTAGAGTAAGAGTCGCCGAAGTCTCCGAACCAAGTAAAATATATTCTTGTCTTTTGTCTTTCTCTTCTTACTTTATTCTGCTATGAACTCTAGTTTTTTTGAAAGGGTTTCAAATGGAAAGAATTATTTTAAAGCGACAAGATTCACCCCTCTCTCTGTTGGGATATGTTTGACGTGGTGTATGCTAAAAACATGTTTTGTAAATATGCATAGTGGAATACTTAATGATAAATAAACTAATTTATTACACCACACACACCACACGCATGCAAGATACAATTACTTATACAAGATCATAAAACAAAATAAAATCGAATAATAATTATTTTAGGTATACCTTACATATGACCTGTAATGAGAAGGGCATCAAGCTTTTACGACATTATCGAACCTCGCCTGTATTCGTATCCACGTCGAGCTCTTCAAGACAACTCCAAGAGAACAAGCTTCGCCTTCGGAAGGTACTAGCCACGAGCGAAGGAGAAGGATTAAGAAGAGGAAGAAGAAGCAAAAGGAAGATCTTCTTCCTTTGGGTGGCTCACGTCAACAAGAGGAGATCCTCTTGTTGTGGTCGGCCGCAAGAGAGAGGGAGAGGGCGAGGGATAGAGAGGTATTGGATTTAGGTTTCCAAAACCTAAGCAAGTCAATAATGAATTATGTATTAATTCTCTATTAACCATATCAATATATAGTCATCTTTAATGTGTTGGATTAGAAAGCCCAAATTCAACCCATTATGTATTAACAAAAAATTAGCTCATTAACCCCTTGGTTTGGTTCACAACTAAATCAAGTTGGTTCATAAGTAAATCTAGTTGGTTTATGGCTAAACCAAATTGATTCATGACTAAACCAAATAGGGTCCAACTCTTTCATAAGAGATGTGGCCCATCCGCGCTTCCATTTTGACAAATATTTCAATATTTGTTTTATATATGGTGTAACCAAACATTTATCTCTTGATCTAAGAATCATATTCTCTAATTTGTTTTATGTCTTTTAGAGACTTGTAGTGCGCGTGTGACCCAATAGGTTCCTAGTTTATCTGGGTTGCCCATAATTAACTACTTTATTATGGAACGATAATGAGTGACACCTATTAGTACATTATGATCCCCAATTAACAAAAAAATCATAGTTGATCTCAGAACTAATTCTGAACCCTTCAGCAGCCATAGTGAGTCGTACCTCGTTCCTTTCACTCATCTTATACCCACTTGGTTTAGGACATAGTTTATGTGTCTGCCCCCACTAGGCTGACTATGTTATACCTAGCGTAAGTAATACTTCCTCATTATGCGGATTCAAATTACTTGTACATGTGTACAATAGTCCTATACTCTTAACATGTAATGCTTTGACCAAAGACTTTGAGTAATAATCCTAACGAGTGGCCATAGGGTATACGTCTCCTCACAAGAAGTGGTGAATCCTCTGTGAGTTATCCAAACACCTTCGGGCACTTTGACTTATACCTAATTATCTCAGGTCTACACCTCCAAGAGATGTTTATCTAAGATGTTAAAGTATAAGTCTCCATGACCAAGATGACTTGTATACCTCAAGTCGAAGGCAACTTACACTCGAGCTGCAGTAAGAACTTCACAAACATATCCATATATGTAGAGAACCATATGAAGTCTTATAGGAAGTCACTCCAATGAACTAGTTACCATAAGTAGCACTCACATTGAACTCTCGACATCCCAATGTCTCGAGCTACTGAGAAACAGCTGCTTGGCCGAACCAAGAAATATAATCCATGCCAGTCTTATAAAATTGATGATGTCCGAATGCACCAATTTGATAATCACAAGTAGAGATAATCACAAGTTGTAATCCAATAAAAAATTCTCTCATGCTATGAATTGTATTGTGGGCATTTAGTAAATGAGTTTAAGACTATTCAAACATATATTATGCACTCAAATAGTGAATCTATATTTATCAAATAAATAGTAAAATCATAAGATGATTGTCTTAGGATTGTTGGTCCCCGTGGTTATTTTGATGTGATCAACCAAGTTAGGTTAAGTCCTGTTTAGTTTTGATCTATGTGTCTAAGTGTGCAGGAGCTTAGGAGCGTAGGTGTTGGGATGTATACCATAAGCCTAGATTTTGTATGAACATCTATTTTTAAATATTTTGAAATGATAATCACTTTGGTCAAATGTTTGCATTTTATATTTATATATATTTTGATGCAGTTGTCCATTTAATTTATATTGTAGATAACATGGTGTATGGTGCCACACAGAAGATCATGTTTTCGGTTCCTTATAAATTATAAATAGTAGCTCACAACCAAGATGGATTGGGACAAACCATTAGAACGATTGTAATGTAATTTGGTATTAGTCTGTCTTGACTATAAAATTACACTAGTACACTATGTGTGTATTGAGCAGGACCATTTGAGGTTGTTCGATTTGTACTGACTATATAAAAGAACAGAACCTCTGCTATTATGAATGTGCGTCCTCTTAATCCCTATATAATAACAAGCACATATACTTAGTATTTATTTCTTTAACTTATCAAAGGGTGAGATTTATTCATTAAATCAATAGGCCTGATGAGTTGGGAGATATAATATTATTTATATGGTGTGTTGTTGATTATAGAAGAAATCTGTGTCCTAATTATTTTGGTTGATGATGTCCCCTTGAGGAGCTCATAAGGATTATCATGTAAACCCTGCAGGTGGACTTAGTGCAGCATGATAATAAAGTTGAGTGGTACTACTCTAGGAATCAGATGTTGATTAATTAGGTTGTCAGTAACTCAATTAATTAGCGGACATACAATATCTTAAACACGGGGAGATTAACGCACTCATGATAAGAAGGAGCCCATATTGTAATATAGGATTGGTGCGGTAGTTCAATAATAACCCTTCAGTGGTATGAGTTATTATTGATGGACTTGAGTTGGGTGTTCGGCACGAATACAGGAAGCCCAAGCCCATCAGGAGGCCTAAACCAATTCCTCCTCTAGGTCCCTGTTGTAGCTTCTATATAAAGGTTCGCATCCACCCATCTGGTTTGGTTTTGTTAAACTTGATTTGGTTTAACTTAACTTGGTTAAACTTGGTTTAACTTAACTTAGTTTGGTTTAATTTAACTTGATTTGGTTTAACTTGGTTTGGTTTAAATTGGTTATAGAAAGAGAGATTTTTTTCTAAATAGAATTCTATTAATTTTTCTTTTTTGTAACCGACGGCAAGTCTATAAAAGGAGTAGGTTGTGGCCCCTAAAACCTAATTTTTTTCCTAATTCTATTTTCCCTTGCTTGTGGCCGGTGGCACCTCTCTCTCTCCCTCTAGGGTCGGCGCCCCTTTCCCCCTCCTCCTTGCTTAGGGTCGGCGCCCCTTTCCCCCTTCCTCTCCTAGCTAGGGCGGCACCCCTCCCTAGCAATCTATTGGTGGCCGATGGCAAGAAGAAGAGGAAGAAGAGAAAGAAGAGGAAGAAGAGGAAAGAAGAAGGAAAAAGATTAGAAGGTGCCCCATCCTAGAGCCTCCTTTTGTAGCCGACGGTTTGGAAACTGAGAAGAGAAGGAGGGTGGTGTGTCTTGGTAGATCGTCGCCCACACGACGCCTAAGAAGAGGAGAGGAATACGGCAGATGATCAAGAGGTCTTTAGCTACGAAGCAAGGTACAACTAGTTCTTAATTCCGCTGCGTAATTAGTTAGTTTTCTTTGTATCATTTTTTGGAATACCAACACAAGAGGCCAGCGATCTTGTACTTCGGTCAAGGTGTGCTTTGATCATTCAAGAACTTGCTTGATTGATCAAACACATGTTTGATCGAACATGCGGGTTGATAGGAATAGTTCTGTACTTGTACAATTTTTGTACAGTAAAGTTTAAACAAAATGGAATTCCAGCGCCCTTCAGTAGGAAGTCGAGCGGAAGATGTAGCTAGCGAGAAGGATGACACTGGAAGGGAGCCTACGGGCTCGGTGCGTCCGAAGGACGAAAGAGTGGCGGAAGAGTACACCGATGGACGAGAAGAACGTGTGCGACGTTCGAGGGACGAGAAGCCGGGGCGAAAGCCTACTCGAGGAGAAGGCCAGAAATTAGGTTCGGGTGAGCCCTATTTCGGTTGGCCGCAATCACCCAAGCAATCGGTACTTCGGAAGTTGAAAAAGAGAAAAAGAGAAGCTGAAGCTATTTATACCCTACAGAATTGAGGGCGCCCTCATGGCGTTGAGGGTGGCCTCCATGGCATTGAGGTTGCCCTCCACATTGAGGGTCCCTCTATGGCGTTGAGGGCGCCCTCAACCCAGTCTTTGTGTCCGTTGGCATTCGGATAAAACTTTATCCACTTATCCCCTTGGAGGCACCCTCAAGACTCGAGATAGGATTTTTTAAGAGCTATATAAAGGCCGCTGGAGCTAGGAAATAATGATTCAACTTGGTATTAAATTCCTAGCAACTCTTAGAGCTTTCTTAGTGTGTAAAAGGCTTCTCCGCCTACAGTAAAGGAGACATTTCTAGTGGAGCTTTTCAACTGCCTTGGATTAATAACCACCTAGGTTGTAACCAAGTTAAATTTCTTGTCTCTTCTTTTCTGTTCTTTTATTTTATTATTGTTGCTGTTTTAGAGTTGAAAGAACGAGGAGGGCATTTTCTTATTGTAGGCAATTCACCCCTCCCCTCTTGTCGGCCTCGCTGCACCAACAAGTGGTATCAGAGCTAGATCGCCTCAGAAGGACTGACCGCCAACTGAAGCATCAAGATCAAGACGATGGCCGGTGCAAGTATTCATCCCCCGAAATTCGACGAAGACTTTGCTATATGGAAACGTCGGATGGAGGTATTCTTCAAAACAAAATTTGATATTCTTTTAGTTATGAAATATGGTTTTGCAGTCCTTAAATACATGGAAGAATACAATTGGACGAAAAAGGAACAAGCTAATTTCATGACCAATGGAAAGGCAGAGTTCCATCTGCTCAGCGTTCTGCCACCCCATGAGGTAAGTCGGATCAGAAGTTACGACTCTGCTAAAGACCTCTGGGAAATATTCCTGGAGCTCCATGAAGGCACCTCAGAAGCAAAGTTAGCAAGGCGCGACATCTTCCGGACTCAGCTTACAAATCTCCGGATGAATAATGGCGAGAAGGTAGTGCAACTCCAAGCAAGAATCAAGAAGCTAATAACTCAACTGAACAACCTTGGAGAATCAGTAACAAATAGAGACTTGATTCGGTATGCGCTCAACGCCTTCCCAAGAACTCTAGAATAGGTGTCCTTAGTAGATGCATACTACATCTCTAAGGACTTTGAGGTAAGTATGCTAGAAAATTTATTTTCTACATTTGAATTTCATGAATCTCGAATTCCAGAACCTAAACAAATAGAGAAGTCAAATCTCAATGTTGCCCTACAAGTTGAGATGGACGATCCCGACTCTGAAGCATCAATCGACGAAACTGAAGCGGCATTATTGATAAGAAAGTTAAATAAGTTTATTAAGACTAATAAATTTAGATCGAAGTCGAGAAACTATCAACGCAACAGAAGAACGGTCCGATGTTACAACTGCAACGAGGAAGGGCACATCAAGGATGATTATCCAAAATTAAAGAAAATGGACAAGGAGAAGTCTCAAAGACCGACGCCCTCTAAACGCAAGAGCCTGAAGGCTACATGGGATGAATCATCATCCTCTGAATTAGAAGTCGAAGCCTTCTCAAGAGTAGCACTGATGGCCAACCATCAAATTGAAGAAGAAACTAGCTCAGAGATGAGCATAGAGGAGGGGGGAGGATCATCAGAAGAAGAAAGTTGCGATGAAGGGGGAGCATCAGAAATTGAGGTAAGTAAGGTACGTACTCTAACCCCTAAACAGTCTTTTCATTTTATCAAAGTTCTTACAAAAGACTTAGTAAAATCAAAAAAAGAAATTGTTGACTTAAAATTAATGTTAGATAATTTAAAATCAGAAAACAATAATTTGAAAATACAAATTTAAAATATGAAAACTGATGCATGCTTTAAACCAAACAAATTTCAAAAATCAAAGCTTAGAATTTATGGAAAGTTGAATTGGTATATTAGAAAGTATCAGGGACAACTTAGAAAAGTTTCCAAAAGTTATGTACCTCCTAAATACCTGATTAATCCAGTAGGAACGAACCTATACTGGGTTCCAAAATCTTTTTTAGATTAAATTTTTGTAAGTTAGTGCTTTCAGCAAGAAAAGTTAAATAGTTAATTTTTTTATGAGGCTTTGTCTAAGAAAGTGGTTCTTGCTCCAATAACCAAGAATGCCTAATGCCTCACCACTGTCTGGAAGCCAAAATATTGAAATAAAATGTTTAATTAACTTACTGATAAAGCATGAAAATAGAAAATAGATAATGCTTTAACAAGTTTTTTTTAACATTTTTTTTAGAAATTTCTCAAAAATATTTTGTTTTAAATTGCCTAAAGGTTAGAGTTCTTTGTTAATTTAGAATTTATTTTGAAAAATTCCTACCCCGTTTTTGCTATGATCAAAGGGGGAGAGATAGGAACAAATTTAGGGGGAGTTAATATTTTTTTAAGAATTGGTACTTAAAAATTTTTAGATAGGAACAAGTTAATATTTTTTTTAAAAAAAATTACAAATTCTATTATTGTAATCTTTATGCTTAAAATGTTAGTTTAGTAATTTCTTTAAATTACTTCTTGTTTGTTTTTTGCCCTAACTTGAACTTAGGTTGATGCACATCAAAAAGGGGGAGATTGTTGGTCCTCGTGGTTATTTTGATGTGATCATCCAAGTTAGGTTAGGTCCTATTTAGTTTTGATCCTTGTGTCTAAGTGTGCAGGAGCTTAGGAGCGCAGGAAGTCGAGCGGATGACGCAGCTAGCGTGAAGGACGACACGGGAAGGGAGTCGACGGGCTCGGTGCGTCCGAAGGACGAAAGAGCTGTGGAAGAGTACACCGGTGGATGAGAAGAACATGCGCGACGTTCGAGGGACGAGAAGTCGGGGTGGAAGCCTGCTCGAGGAGAAGGCAGGAAATTGGGTTCGGGTGAGCCCTATTTCAGTTGGCCGCAATCACCCAAGCAATCGGGACTTCGGAAGCTGAAAAGGAGAAAAAGAGAAGCTGGAGCTATTTATACCCTGCTGCATTGAGGGTGCCCTCCATGGGATTGAGGGCGCCCTCAACCCAGTCTTTATGACCGTTGACATGCAGATAAAGTTTTATCCACTTATCCCCTTGGAGGCACCCTCAACCCCTTTGGAGGCGCCCTCAAGACTCGAGATAGGATTTTTAAGAGCTATATAAAGGCCCCTGGAGCTAGGAAATAATGATTCAGCTCAGTATTAAATTCTTAGCAACTCTTCGAGCTTTCTTAGTGTGTAAAAGGCTTCTCCACCTACTGTAAATGAGACATTTCTAGTGGAGCTTTTCAACTGTCTTGGATTAATAACCACCTAGGTTGTAACCAAGTTAAATTTCTTGTCTCTTATTTTCTATTATTTTATTTTATTATTATTGTTGTTTTAGAGTTGAAAGAACGAGGAGGGTATTTTCTTATTGTAGGCAATTCACCCCTCCCCTCTTGCCGGCCCCGCTGCACCAACAAGGATATCCCTCAAAATCTAACACTTTCATCCTCAACAATTATTCAATTGGTATCAGAGCAAGGTCTCATAATTTTGGTGCAACCACCAATCAAGAATTTCTTTTCTTTGCTTTTATTTATTTAGTGTGTTTTTTCCTTCTATCGCACTACTTATCCCAAGATAAAGTCTTGAAATTTCTATTAAGTTTTCTTTGCAAGTACAATGACACAGTCTAAAAGATATTCCTCCATACGCCCTCCACTCTTCAATGGGAATGATTTCCCTTACCGATAAAGGAAGATGAAAATCTTCCTCAAAATGGATATTGAATAATAGTTCTGCTTCCGCTAAGGGTACAAGCTTCCAATCGAATCTAAAGAATTTCTCCCACCAAAGAAATGGAATGATAAAATAAAGAGGAAGATCTAAGTTGACTCAAAAATGCTCAACACTCTCTAGTGCGGACTAACAAAGGAAGAGTTCAACCGAGTTGGTCCATACGACAACGCCAAAGATCTATCATACAGATTGGTCGAGCTATATGAGGGTACTAACAAAACCAAGGTAAGAGACATCTTATTAAATCAATTACTTAATATTAAAATGAAGGAAGGTGAGACCGCAAATCAACTCCATATGAGGATCAAGTACATCCTCAACGATCTACATTTAATCGAACACCAAATCACAGTCGTGACTTAATAAGGTTTGTAATGCACTCGTTCCCTTAAAACCCTTTATGGGCATCCATGGTAGATGCCTATAAAGTCTCAAGGGATCTTTCCAAAATTCATTTAGATGAACTTTTTGTGAACTTGAACTACACAAATAGTCTAACTCAAGTCAAACCGAGAAAGGTATTGCTCTTATTATAGGACCAAGCAAGGAGTCAAAATCAAAAGCCTGATTCAATCATGAGTCCGAAGACGAATCTGACTCTGACTCAACCGAAGAACAAATAGTAAACATGGTATAGAAAATTTTTAATAAAAAGAAGAAAAGATTTTCAAAGGATGATCTCAAAAAGGTAATACAATCCACACCTACCAAGTCTATATTCAAAGTAACATGTTACAAATGCAACAAAAAGGGGCACTACAAGTCTGATTACCCAAATATCAAATAAGGAAACCCCAAATCAAGAAGAAGGAAGGCACTAACAGCGACTTGGGATGAATCATCATCAGAAAAATTGGACATAAATGAACCAAGACAAAAGAGCTTCTTGGCATTAATGGCAAGAAAGCAACCTGACGAATCCGAGTACGAGTACGAGTCAGAGTTGAGTTAAGAAGATGAATCTGATGAAGAATCAAGCCACAGATCTATATCCATTTCTGAAGGTTCCCATAAGATAACATCTAATTTAGAAATTATTTTTTTTTAAAAAAAAATTATTGCATGCTTAAATAAGAAATTAGTTAAATATGAAAAACAAGTTGAATTGCTTCTTAAGGAAGCCAAAAAACATAAGAAGCAAGTTAACCCTCAACTCTCAACAACCAAGTTCAAAATGGAAACTCAAATCAAGTTGCAAGACATGAGGAGGAGAATTCCATATTGAAATACGAAGTTTGAGAGACTCAAGGGAATGTTGGAACGGTTTACTTTGGGATCCAAGAACTTTGACATAATACTTGAATCACAAAAGACTGTGTACAAAAAATACTGTCTCAGATATCATTCAAAATCATCAAATAAATCCTTCTTATCAATTATTAACCAAAATAAAAAACACGTTAAAGCATGAGTTCAAAAGCTTACCTAATAAAGCAAGTAGGACCAAACCAATATTATGTACCTAAAATTGATAGACATTACTTAAATATGAAACATAAAATCTATGCACCAGGGGGAGGTTGCAAACTAGTTATCACCTCAATAACTTAACCTACCCATTTGGGTACTTAGGACTAGATAAATCAAGACTAGCTTTAACTTGTTGTATTAAAGTTTAGTATTAAGTTCTCTGGGTGAGACTAACTGGAAAGCTTTGTCTAAGGCACATGGTTACTCTAATGATGTCCAAGTGACTCATCACAACTTGGAAGCTTACTCAGGGAAGCTTTCTTGGGTTACCCAAAGCTACTCTTAAATCAAATATAAGTTAAAATGACCCTTGATAATTGAAGATAATTCATCTTACAAAAACTATAGGATTACCTTAATTGACGGAAAGTGAATTTTAGTCGACAGAATGTGAGGTTTAGTCGATGGATTCATAGATTGTTCCATCGATGGAACAGAGTGTTTAGTCGACGGGTCGGGCTCATCTAATAGATCAGATCAAACCAAACAAGTAAAATAAGGTTCAGTCGATGGATTAGGTGGTTCAGTCAACAAAACAACTTAATTTACTGGATTTGATGGATTGAATCACAACAAACAAGGAAGGGTAGAGGTTCTGTGGACGGATAAGGTGTATCAATCGACGTAACAACGTGATTTCTGGGATTAGACGGATTAGATCGCAACACACACGGAAAGATCAAAGATCCATCGACGGATAGATCATTCAATCGATGGAAAGGATCAGTCGATGAAATAGTTTATCTGTCGATTGAACGAAGGCTATAAAAGAAAGGCTTGGGATCCGAGTGCAGTAGTACTCTGTTTAAGTCAAATCATTCTGTGTTTCATTCCGTCATAATACATCCAAGCTCTGCTCCTACGTTGCTTGAAAGCTCACCGACAACCAACACTTCTTCCTGTTGGGGTTGCAAGGTTGTAAACATAGTCCCACATTGAAAACACATGGGAAAGATCATGGGGTTATAAGAAAAAAGATATCTCCATTGGCATGAGACCTTTTGGGGAGAGCCCAAGAGTAAAACCATGAGGGCTTAGGCCCAAAGTGGACAATATCATACCATTGTAGAGATATCTAAATTCTTTTCGATCCTACAATTGGTATCAGAGACAGGTCGCTCTTCATCGGACAAACCGTCGAAAGAATCACGAGCCAGACCCATGATCCAAGATTAAACCATGTGGGTGAAACCTTGAACAAAGTAGGGGAAGCTCTAAGCAGGTCAAGAGTGACCCGATGCTTGAGGGGGACCTTGTGGTCCTTTGTTTGAGAGGGGATTGTTGGGGTTGCAAACACAGTCCCACATTGAAAACACATGGGAAAAATCATGGGTTTATAAGAAAAAGATATCTCTATTGGCATGAGGCCTTTTGAGAAGTGCCCAAGAGCAAAATCATGAGGACTTACGCCCAAAGTGGATAATATCATACCATTGTGGAGATATCTAAATTATTTTTGATCCTACACTTCCTATTCAATTATTGTCGGTATATTATACTTAAAATACATTATATTTGTACTTGTACTATCATTCATTTAGTGGATTGCCTAACGAAAGTGATCGACAATCGCAGACCTTGGAGTAGAAGTCACCAAAGGCTTCGAACCAAATAAAAAATAGGCTTGTCTTTTGTCTTTCTCTTCTTACTTTATTCCACTGCAAACTCTAGAGTTTAGAAAGGTTTTCAAAAGAAAAGAAAAAGTTTTTTAAAGCGATGAGATTCACCCCCCCTCCCCCTCGCCCTCAACGATCCTTCATCATCTCCTTAAGATGACTAATCTAAGGGTTCACTCCTCACTCTCACAAAGGCACTATGAAAACCTCCTTCTCGAAGGTGGAGAAGCCTCGTACAAACTCAAACATGAGAATAAAATAACAAAACAAAAACACAAACACAAAATACAATCGAGAACAACTTTTAGTATTTACAATAAGAAACCTTGTATTGCTTGCTCTTTTCTTGTTTTGGATAGCCTCTTAATGAAAGGAAATGCAACAACACTTTCGTCCAAAACTCCTAAGAACCAGCATCTGGAAATCTTCATGAACTCCCATTTATATTGCTATTGCTTGAATTGATTTCTACCTAGTAATCGATTACCCTTATTTACAAATCGCTGATAATATTTCTTTCTCACTCTTTCTTTTTCTTCCTCGATAATAACATGAATCAGAGATTTTTTTACCCATACAACGTAAAGTAAAATGTTTTATCAAAAAAAAAAATAAAATTAATAAAGTTAAATAATTTAATAGTGTTAAAAAAATATCTAAATATTAGTGAGTAAACTAAATTTTACATTAAAATAATATTTTATTTTTTAAAAAATAAATCAATTTTTTTAAACAGGTCATTCTCAATCCCAAATTCAAATGAAAAAAATTTAGATTTTTTTAAAAAATATATTAAAGGATTTTTTTAATTTATTTTTACTTAAAGCCTCGGTGAATCTTGAGATGCCCTGTTTGTGACTTATAAAAATTTTGAATTGATATTTCAAAAACATATAGAAATTCATTTTATTGACAACAATAACACGAAATAAGTTAAAATACGAAGTTGTGTGGGGCCTGGGGGTGGTTTCCACTTTTTATTATTACTACAACGTTAAAATACGAAGTTGCTTTCTATTGGATCTATAACAAATTTAATCCAATTTTAGGGATCCTCGGGAATGCACGTGACACTTGAGATGATCATGGGGTAGGGCTCAGAGTGGGCATATTCGAAGTAGGCTGCAGTGCCCATGGGAAGAGGGGTGCTGCCCCCGAGGAGGCAGTCATTGTGAGGGTTGCCAAGGATTCTAGAGCAAGCTCACCACGGTCGAGCAAGCTGACAGCGACCAAACTCGTGGCAAGCAAGCCAACCGGCCAAGCTCATGGCCAGCAACCCAGCCAGCCAAACGTGCGGCCAAGCAAGTCGGCCGCCTAAGCTCACGGGGTCACGGCCGGCCAATAGAGTAGGAGAGGAGTCAAAAAGCTTACCAGAATAGGAGATGAATCGAAAAGAAGAGATGCATCAGAGAGAAGATGTGCGAATGGGAGGATTTTTCGATCATCAATAACATGAGAAGGAATGGAGTCGGGTGAAGAAATAGGGCAATTATACCGACGACATCCAAATTTCATTAATATATACCAATGGAATTTGGATTCAGTCAGGAAATAACCTACGGAATCCAAATTCGTCGGTACATATCGACGAAATTAGGATTCTATCGATAATATCCTGACTGAATCCAAATTTGATAGATATTTTGGCTAGCAGATTGAATCTTATTTTTCAACCGAACTCGTCAACTGAATCAAAATTCAGTTGGTAATTACCAATGGAATCTAAACATCTCTAGCATATATCGATGAAATTTGTATTTCGTCGATAAATTTTGCTTATTGAATTTGGATTCCATTGGTACTTACTAACTGAATCCCAATTTAGTTAGTAAGTCAGGTTAGGAAATTAGATAAAATTTAATAGAAGCCAAATACTGTCAGAATTTTGATTGAGCCGGTAAAACTACTAAGAATTTTCTTTCATCTGGTGGACTACTAACTTTATTTCGATCAATTTAGATATAGTAACTGATAGAGGTGAGCATTCAATTAATTCGATTAATTTGATATTAATTTTGTATAAATTTTTTTTATTATTTTTTAAATAAATTTGGTTAATTTGGTGTAAATCGAAATAGCCGGTTAATTTAGATTTAGTAAAATTTTGAGTTGATTCAGTTAGCCAACATTAAATCGGTTTCGTTTATTCAGTTAATTTATCGATCGAATTAATAGAATGCTCACCACTAGCGACTAAAATCAAATTAAATTGTGACGGATTGAAATTCAATGGCTAATTCCATAACTATTTGAAGATTTTCTTATAACAACATTCATTGTATCGTAAACCATTGATTGTATTGTCATTAAATAATGATTCTTGTTGAGCAATATGGACAAATGACGAAGTATTAGAATGTCCAATTGGCTCAAACACATAAGACTCTCTATATAACAGTAACAGTTGTAATAATTGGGAATAAATCTTTTTTTATATATATATATATATATTTTTTCATAGTGTTCAGAGAACATTATATTTCTATATTTGTAATAATTATACAGACAACTAACTTGTCTCCATCCAACATTCTGGATTTGTAATAATTATACAGACAACTAACTTGTCTCCATCCAACATTCTGGATGAGGTATAGTAAAGTTCATAAACTCTTCAACTTCATCAAAAAAAAAAAAAATAATAATAATAATAATAATAATAAACTCATTTTCTAACTTATTGTATATCAAGACTTTATTCATATACATGTATCCAAAAAAGAAAGAAATTATAACATTATTAAACCTGTAAAGATAAAACTTAATTAAAATAATTAAAACATATTACTATCAATCGCACTCAAACTTAAAATTTAAAGCTAAAAAGAAATAGCACCACTAAAATAGAAGATAACAAATAGGCTGTAGATAAGCACTCAGAAAATGCAGCATACCAACAAATAAATAAAAATTAGCATCAGTCACGTTACATCATATTTTAAATACAACAATGATATTTAAGTGGCAGATGTTGCAAAAGCCTAGGGCCAAGTTCATAGCCGAGTGCTCGGAGCCGAGCTTACAGCCGGTCGATCAAGGCCGAGCTCACGTCCGACCAACTAGGGTTGAGCTCATGACCGACCGAACAGGGCCGAGCTCGTGGCCGGCCGACTAGGGCTGGTCTCACTGCCAACAATGGCCAAGTTTAATAAAAAAATTATCAAAATCAAGTGCATAGCGACAGGAAAAAAAGAGACAAAATTATAAAAGAAGCACACAATTGATTACTTAGTTCGTAGTCCGACGACTACAACTTCAAGGTCATGTTCCTTGGGGATATTTCCGATGAGCAATTCACTTAATTCTTTTAAGTAGAAATTTCAAACAGAGATGCAGAATATAAGGATGAGAAAAGTTTAACAACCTACGCTTTCCTTTGGGAGTATTATAATAATTAACAATTAAATTTTTACCGACAGTAGAGCTCCATGTTGTTATGGTTGTCATTGTAGAAGCTTGCTCGAGCAAAGATTCGATGTGGTAGGGTCGCGCACAACAATTGCAAAGAGACGGGGCATCAGAATCAAATTGAAGCTTCCATAAGAATTATTCTGTTGAGTTGTGCTAAAGACTTCTTTTATAAGACATTGGGGGTACCATAGTTCATTTGGGGTGCCTCCATACATACTTATCTGGTCCAAAACTTTGTCCCTTATCTTCTTGAGGGCGCCTCCAATAGATTTGAGATTCATTTCGTCCAATGCGTTGAATTAAGCTCATCCTTGCGGCTTATCCAATGCGCTTATCAACTTTGGGATACCTCCAATCAACTGAGGCACCTCCATAATCCGAGACATCTCCAATAATATAAGGTGTCCGGCATATGTTAACTAAAAATAATATATCCTTAGCTTGCACACGTAGCATAACTAAGGATAAAATTATGAAAATGTATTATAATTGTGAATTAAATACTGTCTAATCAAAATCAGAATATAGTCTTAGTAGATTTCTAGTTTGCAAAAGAAATTATTGATTAAAAAAAATAATTCTTTAATCAATTATTGAAAAGAGTTGAATTGATATTTCAAAAACATATAGAAATTCATTTTATTGACAACAATAACACGAAATACGTTAAAATACGAAGTTGTGTGGGGCCTGGGGGGTGGTTTCCACTTTTTATTATTGCTACAACGTTAAAATACGAAGTTGCTTTCTGTTTGATCTATAACAAATTTAATCCAATTTTAGGTATCCTGGGGAATGCACGTGACACTGGAGATCCTCATGGGGTAGGGCTCGGAGTGGCCATAGTCGAAGTAGGCTGCAGTGGCCATGGGAAGAGGGGCTCCGTCCCAGAGGAGGCAGTCATTGAAGCTGAGGCGGCGGAGGATAGCTGGAATGACGGGGAAGGACGTGTTGAAATCGCCGCAAGTCAAGTGGATGTTCCCCAACATACAGCCGTTGGGGCGTAAACAGGTGTTTATCACCGACACTTGGTACACTGGAATCCCCCGCAGCCACCCTGTCTGTTTCTGTTGCACTTCCAAGTTCCAAATGCTGCAGTCAGCTTGAACCTGCGGCAGATAAAACACTAGACAAAGAGAAGAACAAATATTAAGCGATCAAATTAGATATAATTTTTATGTTATTATAATTGAAAAGGAAAATAATAATAATAATAATAATAATAAAAGGCAGCAACAGAAATTATATTGGTTTTAGCTGACCAAAGGCGAAGAGGACCAGGAGCATAGCCGCCGGAATTGCCGTCGCGAAAAGCCGACTAGAATCACCTTTCATTTTCTTTAGATTCTTGTTTTGCAAAAGAGATTAGTCCAGAGAAGAAGGAAAAGAGGGAATTTGACTTCAATCCGAGGACGACGCGACCAAGAAAGAACGGGAAACAAAATGGTACGGCGAATGGGAAGGAATAATATGAATCAGATGGCATATATCCATGGAGATTAATATTAGGGAAGAGGTGGTGGCTTTATCGTAATAGTAAATGGAGAAGAATATATATATCTTTAGAATATATATGTAGATTGGAAATAAGTGATATATTACCAATATATCGATCATCAATTTATGTTAACTGATTTGTTTTCCTTTGTACGTAAAAGGAGAAAATTAAAAAGTGACAGCACAATCGTATAATTTTCTTGCCTATTTTACAATCAATTTACCTTTTTCAATAGAGCAATCAAATTTTTAATGTAGCAAATTATTTAAATTTGAATTTTTTGGTCTAAATTGTCTTCATATGCTCTTTAATATATTTTAAAACACTTTTATTTTTGGGTAAAAAGCAAAACGGACATTTTTTAATTGGAATAATCAAAAACACTATTTTTATTTTTTTATTAAAGAATATCTCATCACTCACATTCCAATTTTTTCAATATTAATTAAAAATATATTATAACTACTATACAATTATAGCAATTATGATATCATATACCAATTATAAATTATAATCATTATAATTATGTAATAATACTATTAGAATATTTTTGGTGAAATTGTACCTGGGTCAAGGTTGACCAGTTTAACTAAACTTGAGTAGATTTGAGCTTGAGTTTCGATTTTTGGATAATATATAAGATGAAGTCAAGTAGATCAAAGTAGACTGAATATTTGACAATATATAAGAGAGAAATCAAGTAGGTCATAAAGGACCAGATACTTAACTGGCAAAGTCATAACCCAAGGGTTAGGCGGGAAAATTACTAATTGCAGTTAGAGAAATAAAATTCCAAGTTGATCAACGAGGATTGTACGTTGGCAAGTGAAAGCCCTAACTGAGATTCGGTATGGTGGAAGTCTACCGAGTGACTAGTCCTAATTACGGTTAGAAAAAGGAAAGTCCAAGTCGGTCAAGGAGGACCATAAATTGGCAAAGGAAAGTCTTAACTGTGGTTAGACGAGGGAAGGCCCTAACAGAAGTTAGGTTGGATGGATGTTTACCGAGTGATTAGTCCTAACTGGATGTTAGGCAAAAGAAAAATCCAAGTGGGTCAAGGAAAACTGCACTTGGTGATTGGAAGTCCAACGGAAACTTGGCAAAGACAAAGTCCAAGTGCATCAAGGTTGATCGAACACTTGATGGGAAAGTCTCAACAGATCACAGTTGACTGGATATTAGGCAAGGAGAACCCTAGATTTTGATTAAGCAAATTAGAGAAGAAAAAGACCCAAGTGACATCCAAGGTGAAGGAGAAGCCAAAGGAGGCCTTACCCATCATACGCAAAGGCAATGAGCACATTGTGTGCTTCACATGTAACCAAAAGGGGTATTACCAAAATCAATGTTCAAAGGGAAAGCTTAATAAGGGAGGAAGCTCAAAACAAGACGGAGCTTCCAAGGGCAAAACAAAGGTACCATTAGTTAATGGTACTTCTTCATTTCATGATAACAAGCGTGCTAAAAATAATTTATATCATTTTAATGCTATTTATCATGAAAATAGAAAACATGAAAAATCTAAGGATAATTACAAATCATTTCATGCTAGAACTACCTTTCCTAAAGTTAGAAAGGTAGAAAATAATTTAGACATGTACTCTAAGTATTTTAGATATATGCCTAAAAGGAAAAAATGCTCAAGAAAATCATGAAAAGTCAAAATATGAGGATTTAAGGAAAGAAAATCAAGTCTTAAGGTCAAGACTTGATAAATTAGAGGAGATCCTTAGTAAAAAATGACAAATAAAGTCATAAGGTCAAATAAACAAAACATTGGTCAAAGTAGACAATAGTCATTCAATGACAAGATAGATTTGGGATATAAACCAAAAGTCAAGGAGAATGTGCCCTCATATCATAGAATTCCATATGTTTATGAAACTAACCCTAGGTCTAGGAATCAAGACAAAGTTACAAGGAAAGTTATTCCTAAAGTTGGCCTTGAGTAGACTAGTATAACTAAGGCTTTTAAGAAGCCTAAGAAAGTCATTAAGAATATCACAAGGGAAGTTATTCCTATTGTTGAACTAGAGGTGACTAAGTCTTCTAAGAACTTTAGAAAAGTCATTAGGAAGGTATTAAGGAAAGTTACTCCTAATGAATATCTAGAATATCCAAGGAATACCAAAATATTTTAGATTCCTAAGAGTGTATTCTCTACACCCTAGATGGATTTAAAGTGTGTCATCTTTAATTGGAAGGGTAGTTAATTCAACCGTGATGAAGTTGGCACTTTAGAAAATTTTTAAGGTAGTGTGACACAAAATGAAGAGTTGATTTTTAATCTTGAAAAGTAAAAGTGTGCCAATAAATTTAAAGAATTGAGCTTGATCAAATTGGCACAAATAGGATAAAAGTCAAATAAATATCAAGTTGGGATTTTGACATTTTCTATAAAGATGAGGGCAACTTAGGTTTATCTTTAGTTTAGATATTAGTTAGTGATACTTAGATAGAAAATCTAGGTATTTTCTTCTTCCTAAAATTATCATGATTGTATGCCCTATCACATGCCATGGCATCATGATATACACATTGACATTACATCTTGTCATGATATTTGATACATGTTATGTCATATATGCATCATTATTTATGATAGTCTTTCTTTTGAAAGTATTAATTTGATGTATGTCACGATCATTATCATGCATAAATTATTAATTCCTTGTAATTAAGGGCAATGACATCAATTGACATCCTCAGTTGTATAGTCAAAGTTTAAATGTTTAGTTAAAATTACATGATCCCTTAGTTTAGGGAAAACCTAACTTACATGTCACAAACATCATAAGGTTGACTTGTATGTGTATTGAGACACATTATATACAAGTGATATGGTAGGAAAGTGAACAAAAATCAAGATGTTGATTTACTACATTTTTTTAAGTTTTGGTTCATCAAAATAATAGATTATATGAAGTTCAATCATGGGGAAAGATAATATATAAGTTATGTGCATTTAGCCCAAAGATCATGGTAAGATATTTTATTTTAAAAATCATTTAAAAATTATTTTAGAAAACCTTGGTGAAATCTATTTGTTGATAGTAATCACCATTGATAAGTTAGATAAAAAGTAGGTGAAACATTGAAGTTTTTCAATTATTTCCAATTTCATATCAATCTTTAAAAATGATATATATGTTCATAGAAAACTATTTTTTTCAAGATAGTATATGACATAAATAATGTCTATGTAAAATTTCATGATTTTTGGAAAATCATAGAATTATTTAGGGATTTCTGAATTTTGGTCTGAAATTGAAATAAAAAAAATTCAAAAATATCAATCGGTCAGGCAATCGATTTAGCCAAGTGTGATTCGATTAGTCCAATCGATTAAAGTGTATTTTCACAAGCACAGAAGCTCACCGAATCAATCATGTGATCGATTAAGCTATGTCCTAATCAATTAGTAGCTAAGGCTAATCGATTATAATGGACAATAATCAAATGGCACCCAATGACAATCAATTTGGACAAGTTGTAATTAATTAGTAGCTAAAATCAATTGATTACAGAAGCTATTTTGGCTTAAATGGTCTGATTTTAGTCCATTATACCACGTTTAGTCAACCTAACCATTTCTAGGCCTCTGAAATACCTTGATAAGTATTTAAAGGTAATTTTTTTTGACGAAAATAATAAAAGAATGATTAAAAGAAACTAATTTGGAGTTAAGGAGGAGGTTTGGATTCAAAGATTGAATTTTTAACCTCAAAACTTTAATTTTGGATTTCTTAAAGGTTTAGGAACTCTAAATCATTGTTGGTGAAATGATAGAAGTTGGAGCATATTTTAAGGGGGAGATTCTCCTTAAATGCATAATTTTTTTTTTTGATAACGATGAGGAGACAATGGAAAGTTGAGAACCTTCATTATAATGAATGATCTAGGGTGAGCATTGGAGATAACGTAAGATTGTGAATCTTTATTGTAATAGATGTATGCTCAAGTTGAGCATTCAATTGACTCTCTGAAAGAGTTTTTGATGTATGCCAAAGGGAGAGAAAAATATAGGGTTAAAGTTAGTAAACCCTCATTTATGTTTTGGCATGGGATGAAGAAGGGAGTTGGGCTAATACAGGTTAGCCTAATTTAAACATATTATCAAATATCAAAAAGGGGAAGATTATTGGTGCAATTATCTCTGAGTCAAGGTTGACCAGTTTGACTAATTAGGCTCAAGTGGATTCGATCTTGAGTTTCGATGTTTAGACAATATGTGAGAAGAAGTCAAGTTGGTCAAACTTGACAGGATATTTGATAATATGAGAGAGGGAAGTCAAGTAGATCATAGATGATCGGATACATGACTAGCAAAATCCTAAATCGAGGGTTAAGCATGTGAAAAGTCCTAACTGTGGTTAGGTAAAGAAAAGTCTAAGTGAGTCAAGGAGGATCGCATATTGACAAGGGAAAGCCCTAACTGAGGTTAGGTAGGGTGGAAGTCTACCGAGTGACTAGTCCTAATTGCGGTTAGGCAAAGGAATGTCCAAGTCGGTCAAGGAGGACCACACATTGGTAAGGGAAAATCCTAACTATAGTTAGGCAAGGGAAAACCATAACTGAGATTAGGCAGGGTGGAAGTCTACCAAGTGACTAGTCCTAACTAGAGGTTAGGCAAGAGGAAAATCTAAGTGGGTTAAGGAGGATCGCACTTGGTGATCAAAAGTCCAATGGAAAGTTGGCAAAAAAAAAGTTCAAGTATGTCAAGGTTGATCAGACACTTGGTGGGAAAGTCTCAATGGGTTACGGTTGATCGGATGTTGGGCAAGGAGAACCCTAGAGTTGGATCAAGTAAGTTAGGGTTGGGCAATCAATCGGAGTAATCAATTGGCCATAAGCTAATCGATCAGGTGATCAATTAGGGGAGGTTCTCAGGAGAACACAAAGAGAACCTGAATCAATTGGGTCAAGCCTAATCGATTAGGGTTGTCTTCACGATCGAATCATAATCAATTGGGAGCTTGCTCAATTGATTGAGAAGAATTCGTAAGAAAATAGAAGTGCTCTTAATCGATCAGTTGATCGATTAAGAGCTTGCTTAATCGATTTAGGATATAGCTTAATCGATTGAGAAAAAGATAAAATGAGCCATTGCAAAGTTTGGACGTCTGTATTTGATTGGATCTGATATGGAAATTGATTGTGGGTAAGGACAATCGATTGGGAGTCCTAAATCAGTGCGATATAAAGGATTTCGTGAAGATTCAAATAATTCTTATTCTCTATCATTTTCCGCCAGTTTTTGTGAAGATTTGAAGAGAAGTGTTCTGCATTTCCAACCGATCAAGAGGCAAATCTAGAGAAACAAAAGATCTAGAGTAAGATTTCTCATTGTTGTATTTACTTCATTGTTCTTGTTGTATCTTTGTTGTATTTACTTCATTGTTCTTGTTGTATCTTTGTTGTATTCTCTCGTTGTAATCTTGTGTTGAATTTATATGAGGCTTCTACACCTCCAATAAGGAGTGAGAAATGGACCTTGGATTAGTAACCTCAAAGAGGTGGATACCAAGTAAAATGAAGGTGTTACCAATTGCTTGAAGTTTCTGCTGCAAAAAATCATTAACGAAGCTATTAACCCCCCCTCTAGTTCTCAAAATGTCCAAACAAATAGTGGATATAGAATCAAAATTGTAAGTTTGTAGCCCCCGGGGTTACGGTATAGTGGAAGGGTGCCAAGTTGTCATCCAGACACCCGCAATTCGATCTCCGGCTACAGCTCATTTATAAAGATTTTTTTTCTCCAAATGGAGTGCACAATCATGGGATGATGGGCTTTTGGACTACCTTCCGCAAGTGCTTCTTGATTTATTTTAGTGACAAATGAAAAACTTCCGTAGGGTCAGACCCGTCACCCCAAATTTGGTATTACGTGGTCATCCATTTTAGTTTATTTTTTTTTGTAATTTTAAGTTTCAATTTTATTCGAAATCTTAATTATAATTAGTTTTTTTAAGTAATACAATTTTAAGTTCTAGTATATTCGAATAATTTGACAAATAGTTTTAATATGCCATTAATATTAAAATATTTTTGTATTAAAAAAGCTTACGCCAAAGAAGCAAGATTACAAATAATAAAAAAATATTTTAAAACTCTAGGTGACATTTAAAGGAAAAAAAATATAGATGGAATATAATTAAAGTATTTATATTACATTATTGTAATCACAAACCATTAAGGAGTGACAGCCTAAAAACAAAGATTTACATTTAATGAAACTGCTAATAAAGAAATCTTGCTTGAATGCTAATATTGGCATGCATGACATATCGATTGTAGGAATCAAGTAATATTTAAAGTCTTACTATTTGAAAAGGTAAATCAACCAATTTCAAGACTATCACGAGAAAGATAAATCATGAGAATTAAAGATTCAGATGGATGGGAGCATGATTTATCTAAGATACAGAAATTTATTAAGTATGACCACCTCAACTAATCCATGGGGCCTATTTAAAGTCTTAATAGTTTGTATAATTACATGACTATCTTAATCAATTTTTTAGTCTTTTAGGTAAAACAATATTTGGAATTTTAATATTTTTTAAAAATAAATTTGTATATAAAATATATTTTACTTTTTACGACAAAAAGATGCTAATTAAATATTTATATTCAAACTGATAATATTTTTTAATTAATAAAAATTTTAAATTATTATTGTTTTAGATATTGTTGAATGCAATGCAAATAAGATTTTGTTGGTGGAGAAAATCAAATAATAGAACCTAATTCTGATGTTGGTAAAGATTTAAAATTAAGATTTATTGTGATCTAACAAAGGATCATTAAGTGTTTAGGGAGCATAGCCATGGAGTTTAAAGTAGGTTAAGTTGACCGGATACTAATCAGATGAAAGTCTTAGTAGGTCAAAACAATATGATATTAGGCAACGGTGGACGACTTAGCAAATGAAGGATACCATGCAGAAAGACTAGACTGGCCAGCGGATCAGACGTCCAATAAGTCAATGGGTTAGGAAGATCAAACATCGAAGAAAGTCATAGGGGTCAGAGTTGCAGATGCTAAGCAAAAAGTCTAAATAGGTCAAGAGAACCGGATGTTTAGCATCAGGTTAATTCTCCCGAGTGGAGAGATTCTCTCGGAAGGAAGAATGGTGAGGACAAGTTCTCATTAAGGGAACAATAGGCGTCAGTCCGACTTATGGTTTCACAAAAAATCCAAAGTTGAGATTGGATAGTTGAATGAATGCCACAACTCTTATCTTTTATATACTATTGTGCTAACACTATAGTGCAGGGATCTATAATCTGAAGTTGGCTGGAACCAGTGAACTCTGGGTGACTGGATCAATTCTAGGTTGTTGGTGCAATCGTCATTAGGTCAAGGTTGACTAATTTGACTACGCTCGTGTTAATCCGATCTTGAGTTTTTATATTTGATAATATGTGTGAGAAAGTCAAGTAGGTTAAGGGAGGACTAGATACTTGACTGGGAAAGTCCTAACTGGAGGTTAGGTAAGGAAAAGTTTAACTGGATGTTAGATAAAGGAAAATCCTAATTAAATGCTAGATAGGAGAAAGTACTTACTAGAGGAGGTTAGACAGTGGAAGACCTAGTTGGGAACTAGGCAATGGAAGTTCTAGCGGGACTAGGTAAGAGAAAAGTCCATATGGGTCAAAGAGGACTGGGAACTAAGTGAGGAAAGTCTAAGTGGGTCAAGAAGGACCAGAGACTTGGTGAGGAAAGTCCAAGTGGGGTCAAAGATTGACCAGACACTTGGTGATCAGAAGTCCAACTGAAGTTGACAAGGAAAAGTCCATGTCGGTTACGGAGGACGGGACAAATGTGTGTGGGGTTGCAAATAAAGTCCCACATTAGAAACAAAAGAAAAAGATCATGAGTTAAAAAGAGGAAGATATCTTCATTGGTATGAAATCTTTTGGGTAGAGCTCAAAAATAAAATCTATAAGGGGTTAGGCTCAAAGTGGACAATATCATACGATTATGAAGATATGCAAATTCTTTTAGACTTAATAATTGGTATCAGAGTCTGAAATTCAGAAAATCTAACAGCCGACTGTGTATAAGAGTTATGGTCTAATCGAGCAATGTGAGTAAAATATTAACCTCGAATAAAGGAAGTAGGAGCTCCTATATCTAGATCAAGAGGACTAGACACTAGACAGGAAGTCCTGGTAGATAGTCAGGTAGAAAAGCCCTAGTTGTGTCTAGGCAAGAAAGACCTAGTAAGTCAATTAGGGGCAAGGAAGTCCCAGTAGGTCGGGTGAACCGAGAGGCAGGAAAACCTAATAAGTCAGTTGAACTGAAGGGCAAGAAGGTCCTAGTAGGTCAAGTTAACCGAGGGGCAGGAATACGTAGTAGGTCGGTTGGACCAAGAGCATTAAGGCCTAGTGGGTCGAGGATAGGATGTCAAATGGATAGGCTATCCACTTGAAGGGGACCTATGGTCCTTCATTTGAGGGGGATTGTTGGGGTTGCAAGGTTGCAAATAAAGTCTTACATTGGAAACATATGAAATAGATCATGGGTTTAAAAGAGGAAGATATTTTCATTGATGTGAGGCCTTTTGGATAGAGCCCAAAAATAAAAACCATGAGGCTTAGACCTAAAGTGGATAATATCATACCATTGTGAAGATATTTGAATTCTTTTGGACCTAACAACTTGGTGATTGGAAGTCCAAGTGAGTTGTAGAAGACTAAACACTTGACACAAGACGGTAAGTCCAAGTGGGTAATGGAGTACTAGACACTTGGTACAAGAAAGAAATTCTAAGTGAGTCAAAGGTTGATCGGACACATGGTAAAGAAGCCTTGGTAGGTAAAGATTGATTGGATTCTAGGCAATGAAAAATCTTTATAGGTCAAGGTTGACCATAGTTTGGCAAAAGGAATCCTAAATTTGGATTAAGAGAGTTAGGGTTGAGGAATCTATTAGGGTGATCAATTGGCCCAAAGTAATCGATTAGGGTAATCAATTGAGAGCACTCTTGCGAGAGCACAAAGGATGCTAGAATCAATTGGGCAGTGTGTCTCTCGAACAGAAAGGGTATGAATTGATTGAGATAATTGATTAAACATTCTCGAATTGATTGGGGCATTTGTCCCGAGAGAACAAAAAGTTTGAGAAACAATTTGGCAATCAATTAGGTAACTTTTCTCTCACGAATAGAAGATTCAGAATCAATTGGCTTAATCGATTAGAAGTTGTTGAATTGATTGATATAACTCACCAATCGATTAACCAGGCAAAAAGAGTCATTATATAGGTTTGAACGGTCGAATTGTAAAGTGACAATCGATTTGTAAATAAGGATAATCGATTACTAGGCGAAAATCACTTCAAACAACAGCAACATAAATGGGAGTTCATGAAGATTTCCAGATGCTGGTTGTTAGGAGTTTTGGAGCAAAGTGTTGTTACATTTCCTTTCACCAAGAGGCCATCCAAAGCAAGAAAAGCGCAAGCAATACAAGGTTCCTTATTGTAAACCCTAAAAGTTATCTCGATTGTATTTTGTGTTTGTGTTCTTGTTTTGTTATTGTATTCTCATGCTTGAGCTTGTACGTGGTTTCTCCGCCTTCGAGAAGGGGGTTTTCATAGTGTCTCTGTAAGAGTGAGGAGTGGACTCTTGGATTAGTCATCTTAAGGAGGTGGATGATGGATCGTTGAGTGCGAGAGGGGGGTGTGAATCTTGTCACTTTAAAAAACTTTTCTTTTCTCTTGAAAACCTTTCTAAAAACTAGAGTTCGCAGTGGAATAAAGACAAAAGACAAGTCTATTTTTTATTGTGTTTGAAACTTTTGGTGACTCCTACTTCAAGGTTCACGATTGTCGATCACTTTCGTTAGGCAATCCACTAAATAAATGATAGTACAAGTATGAATATAATGAATTTTAAGTATAATATACCGACACCAATTGAATAAGAAGAAGCATTGGTTGCCGGCTAGCTTTCAAGCATCGTAGGAGCAAAGCTTGCACCTGTAACGACGGAATGAAGCATGGAATGAATTGGGTTAAACTGAGAAGTAGTACTGAGCTTGGATCCCAAGCCCATCTTTTATAGCCTTCGTTCAGTCGACAGATAAACTATTCCATCGACTAATCCTTTCCGTCGATTGAATGATCTATTCGTTGATGGGTCTTTGATCTTTCCATGTGTGCTGCGATCCAATCCGTCTGATCCCAGAAATCACATTGTGTAGGATCATAAAGTCGCGGGGGAGTGGGGGGGTCACTAGCGTTTATCGAAAATCGAGAGTTAAAATTAGTTATGTAGCGGAATAAAGAAAATATAAAATAATGCTAACACATATGATTTTACTTGGTTCAGAGCTTGTGACGACTTCTACTCTAAGGCTTATAATCGTCGATCGCTTTCGTTGGCAATCACTATCAGTTCAAATAATTAGTTACAAATATTGAGTACAAGAACTGCAATTAGTTGTTATCGACAAACAGAAAGGAAATTGGAATCTCTCATTCTTCAAACTTCGGAGCATTTTTTTGGTATCGTCGAAGCCTTTTTGGAGCAACACACAAGAATATAACTTGTAGTAGTTGATGTTGTTGGATCGTGAGAGTTGCTAGAGGGGGAGTGAATAGCGATAAAAAAATTATCGTATCGAGTTAGAGTCAGCACAACGGAAGAGAAAAATAAAAGCAACGCTAATAGAAACCGATTTTACTTGGTTCGGAGCCTTCGTCGACTCCTACTCAAAGGTCCACACTCGTCGAGTGCTTTCGTTGAGCAATCCACTAGTAATTCGAAAAAGTTATTACAAATGAAAGTACAGGAATGCTAAGAAATATCGACAACAATTAAGGAAAAAGAACTTTAGTAGCAATGTTGTCAGAGAAGCAGCGTCGCAGGAGCACAGTGCAATAGAGCAGTCGTTGGATGTCGTTGTTGTGAGTTGTTTTTTGTGTGCTCTAGGCTCACCCTCCTTATATAGGAGGCTCTGGGCACCCAGATCCCTTCCGGGCGCTTGGACTCTGATGTAACCTAGCCAACCAGAGAGCTCCACATGGCGAAGCGGCGAAGGGATAGAATTTGCATTCCGAGCGCCCGGGCCACTTCCGGGCGCTTGGACCTCCGGGTGCCCCAGATCCCTTCCGGGCGCCCCGGACCTCTATTTTCCAACTTCCTACAAGAAAACGTTAGTCTGAGACAAAATATAAATTATACTACCCTGAAAACAATGTGTTTGCATAGTTATAGAAAAAGAGTAGTAATTAGATTCCGTCTCACCGAGACCGAAATCTAGTCAAGATCTCAACTTATATTTCCGAAATGGTTATAAGTTGGATCAACGCCTAAGTTCCCTTCTTGAGAACGCGTCCTCATAGTCACTTTCCTCCAGTCACTTACCTTAACTTACCTGTCAGATGTCCAATCAACCCGTCGACCCGTCTGGACTTCGTGCCAGACATTAGGTTAGCCCGTCGACCTATTTGGACTCCGTGCCAGCTATCAAGTCGTCCCTTTGACCTAGCTGAATTTCTTCCCAGACATCAGGTCAGCCCGTCGACATGTCTGGGCTTCGTGCCAGATATCAGGTTGGCCCTTTGACCTACCTGGACTTTGTGCTAGACATCAAGTCAGCCCGTCGACCTGTCTAAGCTTCTCTTGGACACTTGAGCAAAGTGTTAGATCGCAATGAAACTAACTTAACCTACTTTGTCATTTATCAAAACCTGAGTTAGACCGTTAGTGCTAACCGCACCAATAGATGTTTTGAAGCTGCTGGTCGAAGGCCCTTATATAGGCTCATTCTGAGCACCCGGAACCCCTCTAGGCACCTGGGCCATGCTGACGTGGCTCGACCAGTTGACGTGCTCCAACTCAGCTCCTAGATAAGTTTTTTGGTTTGGGTGTCTGGACCATGTTGACGTGGCTCGACTAGTTAACGTGCTCCAACTCAACTCCTGGATAAGTTTTATGGTCCGAACACCAACACTAACTCCGGGTGCCTGCGGTACCCACCCGAGCGAGTTGGTTCGGGCGCTCGAATCCTTCCTGGCGCAGACTCTCCTTTTCTTCAGCTGCTTCTTCCCTGCAAAAAAGGCTTAGTCCGAGCAATAAAAAATATATTTGCTCTGTAAAATAGAGTTAGCACAATAAAATAGTAGTAATTAAATCCTGTCTCCCCGAGACCAGGATTTAGTTAAAATCTCAACTTAGGTTTCCCAAATGAACCTAAGTTGGACCGACGCCAACAGTTCCCTCAATGGGGAACACGTCCTCACTGGATCTCTCCTTCAGTGGCTTACCTCCACTTACCAACTACAGTAGTTTAACTTGCCTTTAACCCACTAGGTTTTTCCATTAGTTGTCAGGTCCACAAACCTAGCTAGACTTCGACCGATTGTCAAGTCTCATGAACTCAACCGGACTTCCCGCTAGATATCAGGCCTTGCGGACCTATCTAGACTTTCCACCAGCTATCGAGTCCCGCAGACCTAGTTGGATTTCATCCTGGTGTCAGATCCTTAAGACTTGTCAACACTTGTACACTTGGTAGAAAGGTTAGATAAATAGTACATCTAACTTTAATCAACTTATCATTCATCAAAATCTGAGTTAGATCATTAGTGCAAATTACACTAACACATTGTTCCTTTGATTGATACACCTTATCCGTCCACAGAACCTCTGCCCTTCCTTGTTTGTTGTGATTCGATCCATCAGATCCCATAAATTAAGTTGTTCTATTGACTGAACCATCTGATTCGTCGACTGAACCTCACTTTCCTTGTTTGCTCTGATATAATCTATTGGATGAGCTTGATCCATCGACTAAACACTCTAGTCCATTGACGGAACAATTTGTGAGTCCATCAACTAAACCTCACTTTCCGTCGACTGAACTTCACTTTCCGTTATCTATTAAGGTAATCCAATTATTTTTGTGAGATGAATTATGTTCAATTATCAGAGTTGTTTTAACTTATATTTGATTTAAACATAGCTTTGGGTAACCCAAGCAAGCTTTCCTGAATACACTTTCAGGTTGTGGTGAGTCACTTGGACATCATTTGAATAACCATATGCCTTAGACAAAGTTTTCTAGTTAGTCTCACCCAGATAACTTAATACTAAACTTTAATACAACAAGTTAAAGATAGTCCTGATTTATCTATGCCTCAAGTACCCAAATGGGTAGGTTAAGTTATTGAGGTAACAACTAATTTACCACCTCCCCTTGGAGCATATATTTTATGTCTCATATTTAAGTAATGAATATCAATTTTAGGTATATAATATTGGTTTGGTCCTACTTGCTTTATTAGGTAAGCTTTTGGAACTCATGCTTTAACGCATTTTTTATTTTGGTTAATAATTGATAAGAAGGATTTATTTGTTGATTTTGATTGATATTCGAGACAAGATTTATTGTACATGGCCCTTTGTGATTCGAGTATCATGTCAAGGTTCTTGGATCCCAAAGTAAACTGTTCCAACATTCTCTTGAGTCATTCAAACTTTGCCTTTCAATATGGAATTCTCCTCCTCAAGTATTGCAACTTGATTTGGATTTCCATTTTGAACTTGGTTGTTGAGAGTTTAGGGTTAACTTGCTCCTTAATATTTTTGGCTTCCTTAAGAAGCAATTCAACTTGTTTTTCAAATTTAATTTATTTCTTATTTAAGCATGTGATAATTTAAAAAAAATAATTTTTAGGGTACCTTCGGAAATAGATATGGATATGTGACTTGATTTTTCTTCAGATTCGTCTTCTTGACTCAACTCTGACTCGTACTCGTACTCGGATTTGCCAGGTTGCTTTCTTTCCATTAATGCCAAGAAGCTATTTTTGTCTTGGTTCATCTGTGCCCAATTCTTCTTATGATGATGTTGGAACTGAATTGGAAATTCGGATATCGTGTTTCTACACTCCTATGCACAACGGAAATTTAAAATTTTATTTATGATTTAACAATTAAATCAAAGGAGTGTTCGTATGATTTTTAAGTATGATCTTCATCTAAGCATGCATTACAATCTAACTGTATAAGTAAAATCCTAAAAACATAACAAAGATACACTATCATGTGATTGATTCATATAATGCTAATTTATTCATTTTATTTATAAATGTTAAACTATCTAAAAGAAATATATTAGATCATTTAAGCATAACATAAATAAAATTATTAACATGCATTAACAAACATATGAATCCAAGTACCAATTTAAACATACTTTCCAAACCGCCTGTGTTTGGGGATGACTCAAACTATTACGGTTGTAGTGAAACAGCTCCTCGTTGTTGTCATCAGCTTATACTTCCTTCATCTAATCAGGTCCACGATCGGAGTCCTCTTTCTAACACTTGATCGCACTAGAGATCAAGTGTCGTTTTTCGTCGAGACGATCAAAACGACTTCCTCGAAGATGAGGAAGGGGCTGCCTAATTACCTCTTCACAAGGGGTTGTCTAATAGTCTTCAACAAGGGACTACGCCTTCCAAAATTCTGCAAGAAGGTGGGCGCTGACAATGCTTCTCGAAAAGGAGAAGCAACAAACAAGGAGATCGAACTTTTCAATGGAAGAGAGCGAAGAAGATCTCTATCTTCTTCGCTTGGAAGAGGCAATAAATGTGGCTGCCAAAATTCCTTTCTCCAAAAATGAAGTTGTAGTTCTTTTCTTCAAGAACGAAGCAAATCATAAGCTTCACTTACAGCACCTCCATGGAAGAAACCTATTCTCCCTTCACTCCAAATTGTTGCTATCGAATTTTTCATCAAGAAGAAGAAGAAAAAACTCTCTTTTTCTTAATATCTTAAATAGCAAGACAAACAAAAAACGTGGAGTGAGTGGGAAAGTGGAGGAAAAGGGAAAAAATGGAGAACGTGGAGAGATGAAGGAAAAAGGAAAAGAAAAAAAAAATAAAACTTACACGTTGAAATGAAATCCCCATTTTCTTTTTTTTTTTTCATAATGCAATTTAATTATAATTGCATTTCTTGTTGATTTTAAATTTTCAAAGGTCAACATCTCTTCCATCTTTATCTATTAGATTTTAGAACTTTTCTAGAATCCAATAATATGAGTCTATTGTAATCATATCAACGATCCAATATCGTTGACATGACAAACGCACTTGCTCATTATTACAATGATATAAGTCTAATTTATAGAGTTTATGTGGAACTCTTCCACTCTCCTTGTTTCCATTGATTGAAACAATCTAACATTTGATCATATCAAATTTTATTTGTCAGTACACTGTTTGATCACATCAAATTTTATTCGCCAAATTCAACTACTTGAATTTGACTTTCCCAACGAGAAATTGGAAAACCAATACTTGTGTGACCCTCAATGGTTCAGGGATATAAATAGTCGTGGGTTCATAACTCTTTGTGATTCAGGACTATATTTGTCTTTTATTTGGGCATACTCTTAATAGACCCATCCTATGATGAACTCCTTAATTATAGGATGTCAGAACTAATTCTGATTAATCCAACGAATCATGGTAAGAGCGTCTAGCGACACCACCCCATGATTCCCTAAGTATCACTGAATAGTGCTTGCAAGAACCAGTTGATTATGATTAACGTACAGTCCGGTCCCTTCATCTCATACATCCTGGTCAAATCTACAACTATTGGTACATCGAGGATTGTATATTGATTCGACAATCATGTGATATATCTTATAGTGATATCGCATGTGTAATTAGGAAACTCTTTTCCTAAATTACATCTTATAGCTTTGATCAGAGACTTCATTCACTATAAAATAATATATTACATAGGATATCCACACCTATGTGTGTGTGGTGAATCCACGACTACAATACATTGACTCTTATATGTTTCGTTACTACACCCAATCTCACCACCTGATGACCCTAATAGAGTCGATAAATGAGTCAAAGTGTAGCCCCAACATATAGAGTCTCAGTGTTGTCCCGGGTTATAAGGACTACTAGTGTACAATCATAACTAAAGACTTATCCACTCGATAAATGATAACCACTTGGAAAGTCTGTGTTAGGGATTTCGATGAACTCATCATATGATCACCAATCTGTATGTTTGAACATCTCAATATCCTTACCAATGAAATATGGTACACTACATCACAGATGCTAGTCACTAGCTCAAGTAACATTTTATCCTTATTTATTAGGCGACCCAATTTACTAGGAAGAAATTTAGAATATACAGTGAATATTGATGTATTTCATGGTGACCATCATATGTACCACCACATCTCACTATAGTATATTCAAGGACTTTATCTATGTATATAGCATGTGTATAAAGATAGAGTAATGCCAAACTGAATTGAATTATATTAAAATATAGATTGTTTATTTACTAAAGTCAATAAAGCCAGAGCCAACAGTTGGCTTTACAGGGCACTTACTCTAACAAACTCCCACTTGCCCTAATACCAACTACTCACTAGTTTCAACCCCTTTAGTTCGCGATGTTTTCAAAAGATGGTCCTGGCAAGGGCTTTGTAAGTGGATCAACAATATTATCTACAGAGGGAACTTTCTCAACTGTAATGTCAACTCTTCCCACAATCTCTCGGATGATGTGGAATTTTCTCTGTATATGTTTGGACTGATGATGAGATCTTTGTTTCTTTACTTGTACAATAGCACCAGTGTTGTCACAGTGAACCGGTACCGGATCAACTACATTTGGAATAACACCCAGCTTTGGATGAAATTTCTAATCTAAACTGCCTCCTTTTCTGCTTCTAAAGCCGCAATGCATTCTGCTTTTGTGGTGGAATCCGCAATTGTGTTTTGTTTGGAACTCTTCCAAGAGACCACACCACCATTCAATGTGAATACATATCCAGAGGTTGATTTTGAATCATCCACATCTGATTGGAAGCTAGAGTTAGTGTAGTCTTCCAATTTAAAATCTCCAACCCCATATATCATGAACAAATTCTTAGTCCTTTGTAAGTACTTAAGAATATCTTTCACATCTTTCCTGTGCAATGGACCGGGGTTTGATTGATATTGGCTCGTGACACTCAGAGCGTATGCTATATTAGGTCTTGTAGATATCATACTATACATGATACTACCAATGTCAGAGGCATAAGAAATGCATGTCATCATCTCTATCTCTTCGTCTGTCTTAGGACACATAGACTTGGATAAAGTTATACCATAACACGTTGGTAAATATCCTCTCTTAGATTCTTCCATTGAGAATTTCTAAGTATGGTATCTATATATGTGGATTGGGTCAGCCTAGCATCCTCTTTGATCTATCTCTACAAATCTGTATTCCCAATACATAAGATGCTTCACCCAAATCCTTCATGGAGAATCTACTGGCTAACCATACTTTTGTTGACTGAAGCATTCCTACATCATTCCCAATGAGTAGAATGTCATCAATATACAATATTAGGAATGTCACTACACTCCCACTAACCTTCTTGTACACACATGGTTCCTCAAGATTTTTAATAAAATTAAATTGTCTAATTGTATCATCAAATCTGAGGTTCCAACTTCTCGACGCTTGTTTGAGACCATAAATTGATCTCTGAAGTTTGCATACTTTATGCTCACTTCCCACAGATGTGAAACCTTCAGACTGAGATATGTAAATATCTTCCTTAATATCACCATTAAGAAATGTCATCTTCACATCCATCTACCATATCTCATAGTCATACCATGCAGCTATGGCAAACAATATCCGAATAGACTTAAGCTTTGCGACTAGTAAAAAAGTTTCATCATAGTCAATTCCTTGTCTTTGATTATATCCTTTTGCCACCAATTTAGCTTTGAAGGTCAATACCTTTCCATTAACTCTAAGTTTCCTCTTGTAAATCCATTTGCATCCTATGGGAATAATTCCTTCAGGTGAATCTATTATTGACCAAACTTGGTTTGAGTACATGGAGTCCATTTCGGATTTCATGGGTTCTAGCCATTGCATCAAGTCGATATCAGATATAACCTCCTTAAAGGATCTTGGATCACATCTATGATTAAGATCATCCTGATTTCCTTCAAGGAGTAGACCATACCTCACAGGTAGTCTTGAGACCCTATTTGATCTCCTTAAAGTGTGTACTTGTTCTACTGGTTGTTGGGGTGTGAGCTCTATTATATTAGTTGTGGAATTGTCTCAAACCTCTTTGAGTTCTATCATCCCACCCTTTCTATCTAATAGAAACTCCTTTTCTAAGAAGGTGACATTTCTTGAAACAAATACTTCTGTTTTCTTGGGATTAAAGAAATAATATCCAACAAAGTTCTTTGGATATCCCATAAAATAACACAAAGTGGTTTTACTATCTAGTTTGTCTCCCACTGCCTGCTTCACATAAGCAGGACATCCCCATATTTCAAGTATGAATACTTGGGAGTTTTCCCATACATATTTTATATGGTGTCTTTTCTACTATTTTTGTATGGACTTTATTCAACAACATTGTCGTAGTTTCGAGAGCATAGCCCCAAAACGATGGCGGTAAATTAGTGAATCCCATCATAGATCGAATCATGTCCATCAGCGTTCGATTACAACGTTCTGTTACACCATTAAGTTGTGGTGTTGCAGGAGGAGTCCACTGTGAGAGAATCCCATTCTCTTTTAGATAGTCCTTAAACTCTGTACTCAAGTATTCTCCACCTCGATCTGATCGAAGCTTCTTAATACTTTTTCCTAATTGTTTTTCTACTTTATTTCTGAACTCTTTAAACTTTTCAAAAGATTCAGACTTATATTTCATCAAATATATGTACCCATGCCGTGAATAGTCATCAGTAAAAGTAATGAAGTAGTAATGACCATATTTCGTGCTAACACTTAATGGACCACACACATCAGTTTAGATCAAATCCAACAACCCTCCATGCATAAGCCATTTTAATCTAACGGTGACTATTGTTAGCTAATCCCCTTTAAAAACCCTAAATACTTCTTAGTCTCAACACTTCATCTTCCTCAACTCACTCACCGGTGATCCTTCTTCTCTATCTTTCCAATCATCCCGCATTCCTTTATTTTTCTTGAACTCCCCTCGTTACGATGCCTCCTTAAGATCTTAGTAAGTCGCTCATCCCTTAGATATTTTCGTGCTCTTTCATGGCTGAAGAGTCATTTTCTCCCTGGTATGCACATACCCATTCTTTTTTCGTCTATGCCGATAGAGCCACCATTTGCCTCCAATACGAAATCCCTAAGAATTATGGTTTCAAAATTCCTAGCCCCGATGCTCGTCCTCACATTCCCCCTGATGGCTATGTCACTTTCTTTAAGGACCAACTAGTGGTCGGTCTACGCTTTCCTATACCTCCCTTTATATCAAAAGTAAGTCAATACTTCAACATTCCTTTACCACAATTTTCCTCGAATGCCTTTCGTTGCTTGTGTGACATGTATATGTTGTTTCATCTTTTTGATATTCCTCCTACACCCCACAACTTCTTCATGTTCTCCTATCCCAAAAAATCCGAACCGAGAGTGTTTCTTTTACAATCCCGCCCGAAAATGATTTTCTTTGAAGAGATGCCCTTGTCTATCAAAGGTTGGAAATCATGTTTCTTTTTCATAAGATTTCCCGAACCTGCTCTATGGTCTACCAGATGGCGATCCTCTCTTCCTCCTCTTCCTGATATAAAGAAACTTCATCAACATCCAACCTTCCATGATTATTCTAAGAAGTCGATTAGTCATCACTTCTTTATTCATAAATAGATATGCAGTGATCATTTGTTCTTATTCGGTTTAAGTCCTGTTCAAAAGAAACTACGTTGCTCCTTTGGTAAGTTATAAAGCCTTCAACATTATCTTTTTACTAATTAAACATTTTCAGTGTTATGTAGTGGATGCTGTGTTTGAAGCTTTGGTCGATAAGAAGATTGGTCTGGAAGAGGAGGCACTTTTAGCCAAGGCGCAAGAACTTCAAGCCGAGCGACCTTTGTCACCTACTCATACAACATAACTTGTCTTCATCCAACATTCTGGATGACGCTTAGTAAAATTTACAAACAATTGAACTTTATTGATACGGGTTATAATGAGCGAGCCTTTAGGTAAAGTGGGAGCTAAAGTCAAGAGGATGGGTTGATGCCCGAACTTGATCAAGCGTGAGGTTCCCTGTATAGGACTGGATGGGAAGAATTGATCGGGCCCAAACATGCTTAGTCTTAGTTAGGCTATAACATATGATCGACCGAGTGAAGGCCGATCGAGTGAAATACTTTCTGTGTGCGCTCGACCGGGCAAGGTCAACCGAGCGAGCATAAAAGCACTTAGTACCATAGAGGGTTCTTAACATATGATTAGCCGAGCGACGACTGACCGGGTGAAATACTTTTTGTGTGCGCTTGACCGGGCAAGGTCAACTAAGTGAGCATAAAAGCACTTAGCACTATATAGGGTTATTAACATATGATTAGCCGATCGAAGACTGACCGAGAGAAATAATCTCTTTGTACGCTTGATTGGGTAAAGTCGACCGAGTGAAATACTCTCTGTGTACGCTTGATCAAACAAGGTCCAAGCGAGTTTTAAGATATATTCAACAGAAGGTACTCTTAATACATGACCGACTTTATGACCGACCAAGATACATTCAACAGAATGTACTCTTAATACATGATCGGATTTATGACCTGCCAAGATACATTCAACAAAAGGTACCCTTAATACACGACCGACTTTATGACCGGCTGGACCGACCGAGATACATTCAATAGAAGATACTCTTAATACACGACCAACTTTATGACCGACTGAGATATATTCAACACTAGATACTCTTAATGCACGATTGGCTTTATGACCAACCGAGATATATTCAATAGAAGATACTCTTAATGCAAGACCAGCTTCATGATCGGCCAAGATACATTCAATAGAAGGGGCCATTCTCAAAATATGACGGGCTTAATGATTGACCAGCATATATCTAAATAGACAAGCAGCCAACAACTTTATGACAACCTGGGAAACCTGTCAAGAAAAATTCTCTCGAAGCTTCTTCGTTCTTTAACTGGTTACAATGATATACTCTTTTGCATATGCCATCATATCAAGGATTCAAGTCATAAACGGCAAAGAGGGTACATCTGAGATAGAAAAATGATTCCTCAGAGGATTATTGCACGAAGTCTAGGTTGTACTTTTTTCATCTTCTAACAAATTCTAACAAACTGAGGACCACCTCACGATCGTGGAGGTTATGAGAGGTGGTATAAAAAGGAGAATCCTCTCCGTTGGTAAGATATGCAGACACAAGTACTTGCATCTGAAACTAGACTTGCTGACATATTCCGTTAATGTTCTTCTTCCACATTTGAGCGAGGAACTGACTTGAGCATCGGAGGGTCTAGCTAGGGATTTCTACCCCGGTCTTAGATTACTAACGCTTTGTTAGATCATCTGAGTTTGTACAATGTCACCAAGGAGTTCCTTCAGATCTTAAGAAGCTTGTCATTTATCACCTTCAGATAGGATCACTCATAAAAAAAAAAAAATCATCGATAATAAACTAATCTTCTAACCTTTTGTATATCAAGACTTTATTTATACACATTGTAATCTAAAAAAGAAATAAATTACACCATTATTCAACGTGTAAAGCTAAAACTTAATTAAATAATTAAAACATATTACTATCAATCGCACTCAAACTTAAACTTACACTAAGCATGAAATTCAAAGCTAAAAGAAACAGTACCACTAAAATAGAAGATAGTAAATAGGCTATAGATAAACGCTCAGAAAATACGGCATACCAAAAAATAATAAAAAATAAATAAGAATTGTCATCAGTCACATTTCATAATGTTTTAAACATAACAATGACACTCCTAAGGCGTAGCACAGATAATAGGACATAACATCTCTGGTATAATGATCATAGATTAATTTATAAGAACTGACGACCTGAGATTTATTATACCATGTGTCTGATGCCTATGTACCTACATGTACCTCTTTTCATATCCGCAGGGTAGATACTAGAGGAGTCGTTAATGTGGCGGATTTACATTTAAATACAACAATGATATTTAAGTGGCTGATGTTGCCACAGCCTCGGGCCAAGTTCATGACCAGGTGCCCGGGGCCGAGCCCATGGCCGACCGATCGGGGTCAAACTCGTGGTCGACCAATTGGGGCCGAGCTCACGGTCGGTCGATCGAGGCCGAGCTCACAGCCGGCCGATCAAGGGCGAGGTCATGGTCGGCCGACCGAGGCAGACCTCAGTTGGCTGGGGTCGAGCTCACAGTCGGCCGGGGCCTAGCTCGCCGCCGGCCGATCAAGGGCGAGGTCATGTTCCTTGAACAATATTGAGCGATCAAATTAGTCTCAATATATACATAATTTTTATGTTATTATAATTGAAAAGGAAAATAATAATAATAAAAAAAATAATACTAATAATAATAATAATAATAATAATAGGCAGCAACAGAAATTATATTGGTTTTTGCTGACCAAAGGCGAACAGGACCAGGAGCATAACCGCCGGAATTGCCGTCGCGAAAAGCCGACTAGAATCACCTTTCATTTTCCTTAGATTCTTATTTTGCAAAAGAGATTCGTCAGAGAAGAAGGGAAAAGAAGGAATTTGACTTCAATCCGAGCACGACGCGACCAAGAACATATGTAGATTGGAAATAAGTGATATATTACCAACCGATCGATCATCAATTTATGTTAACTAATTTGTTTTCCTTTGTACGTAAAAGGAGATAATTAAAAAGTGATAGCACAACCGTTTAATTTTCTTGCTTATTTTACAATCAATTTACCTTTTTCAATAGAGCAATCAAATTTTTAATATAGAAAATTATTTAAATTTGAATTCTTTGGTCTAAAATTGCCTTCATACGCTCTTTAATATATTTTAAAACACTTTTATTTTAGGGTAAAAGAAAAACAGACAGTTTTTAATTGGAATAATCAAAAGATACTATTTTTATTTTTTTATTAAAACAACATCTCATCACTCACATTCCAATTTTTTCAATATTAATTAATATTATATTATAACAACTATACAAGTATAGCAATGATGATATCATATAACAATTATAATAATTACAAAATTATAATCATTATAATTATGTAATAATAGTGTCAGAAGATTTTTGGTGAAATTATTCTGAGTCAAGGTTGATCAGTTTAACTAAGCTCGAGTATATTTGAGCTTCCGTTTCGATTTTTGGACAATTTATGAGAAGAAGTCAAGTAGGTCAAGGTAGACTGGATATTTGACAATATAAGAGAGAGAGAAATCAAGTAGGTCATAGAGGACCAAATACTTAGCTGGCAAAATCATAACCCAAGGGTTAGGTGGGAAAATTCCTAATTGCAGTTAGAGAAATAAAAGTCCAAGTTGATCAACGAAGATTGTACGTTGGCAAGTGAAAGCCCTAACTGAGATTCGGTAGGGTGGAGGTCTACCGAGTGATTAGTCCTGATTGCGGTTAGGCAAAGAAAAGTCCAAGTCGGTCAAGGAGGACCATAAATTGGCAAAGGCAAGTCCTAACTGCAGTTAGACGAGGGAAGACCCTAACAGAAGTTAGGTTGGGTGGATGTTTACCGAGTGATTAGTCCTAATTGGAGATTAGGCAAGAGAAAAATCCAAGTGGGTCAAGGAGAACCGCACTTGGTGGTTGGAAGTCCAATGGAAAGTTGACAAAGAGAAAGTTCAACTGCATCAAGGTTGATCGATCACTTGATGGGAAAGTCTCAACATATCACAATTGACTGGATATTGGGCAAGGAGAACCCTAGACTTGGATTAAGCAAATTAGAGTTGGACAATTGATTGGGGCAATGGATTGACCCTAAGCTAATCGTGATCGATTGGAGGAGGTTCTTGGGAGAACACATAGAGAGCCCGAATCGATTGATCAATTAATTGAGTTAAACCTAATCAATTGGTTAAGTAATTAGAGTTGTCTTTGCGACTGAGTCCAAATCAATTAGGAGCTTGCCCAATCAATTGAGGAGAATTTATGAGAAAACAGAAGCACTCTTAATTGATCAGTTGATCGATTAAGAACTTGCTTAATCGATTAAGGATTTGGCTTAATCAATTGATGAAAAGAGTCGTTGCAAAGTTTGGATGGTTAGATTTGATCGAATCTGACGTGGTAATCGATTGGAGTAAGGCCAATCGATTGGGAGCCCTAAATCAGTGTAAAGGATTTCATGAAGATTCAAATTATTCTTCTTCTCCGCCATTTCTTCGGAAGTTTTGAAGAGAAGTGTTGTTGCATTTTCAACCGATCAAGAGGCAAATCCAGAGCAACAAAAGATCTAGAGCAAGTTTCCTCATTATTGTATTAACATCGTTGTTCTTGCTGTATCTTTGTTGTATTCCCTCATTGTAATCTCGTGTTGAGTTTGTACGAGGTTTCTCCGCCTCTAAGAAAGAGGTTTTCATAGTGTATCTATGAGTGAGGAGTAGATCCTTGGATTAGTTATCTCAAGAAGCTGGATACCAAGTAAAACAAAGGTGTTAGCAATTGCTTGAAGTTTTCACTGTAACAAATCATCAACGAAGCTATAAAAGCTATTCACTCCTAACTCTCGTCCTAATAAGTGATATCAGAGCGAGGTCACTCTGCATTGGACTAATCGCCAGAAGAAGCAAGAGCTAGAGGAAGAAGAAGAAGTTGAAGCTTGAAGCCCTAATTTCACCAAACCAAGGACTTATCATTCAAGGAGCTGAAGTTTAAAAATGGAGTCTAGAGATGGATTCAGATATGACATCCGAGCACCTCCACCATTCAAAATGGGAAGTTTTGACTTTTTGAAATCAAGGGTTGAAAATTTCTTCACGATGGAGATAGAGCAATGATTTACTCTAATGGAGGAATTTTAAACTCCAACAGATAGCAAAGGGAAGTTCCTCAAGAAAAGCAAATGAACCGAGGAGTAATTAAGAAAATCCAAGACTAATGATAAGGTAACCAAAATTTTAGTTTATTTATTGCCTAAAAATATCTTGTGCAAAATAAGATATTACAAGAGTTCAAACGAATTATGGAGCAAGTTAACCAAGCTCTATGAACATCCATCCTCAACATAAAGTGATGAAAAAAAAGTAAATAGGGAAACTCTTTGGTTCATATACATGAGGATTCTGAAGTTAAGAGGTGCTCAACATCCGAGGAGGAAATTGAAGAAGAATCTACCTCAAGGATTGAGAGGGAGAGATCATTGACATTAGAACAAGAAGTAGCCTCATCATCCAGAGTCAACAAGAAAGAAGATGGTGCTACCTCCACAAGTCAAGAAAGAACAAATTGTGAAGGTATATCAATTTCATGCATTAAAAATAAAGATCATATTATTTGTTTTGAGTGTAGGGAAAAAGGACACTATAAGAGCAAGTGTTGTAAATAAGAGAATAAGAAGACCCAAGTGACATCCAAGGTAAAGGAGAAGTCAAAGGAGGCCTTACCCATCATACGCAAAGGCAACGAGCACATTGTGTGCTTCACATGTAACCAAAAGGGGTATTACCAAAATTAATGTTCAAAGGGAAAGCTTAATAAGGGAGGAAACTCAAATCAAGGCGGAGCTTCCTGTTAGAATGTATACTAAAAGCCTAACTTTTGGTATAAAACATTTATCTAGAAATAAGAATCACATTGGTCAAATGTCTACATTTGTGATAAATGTAGTTGTTCAATTAATTTATATTGTAGATAACATGGTGTGTGGTGTCACACACAGAAGATCATGTTATCAGTACCTTATAAATTATAAACAGTAGCTCACGACCATGATGGAAAGGAACAAACCATTGGAAGGTCGTAGTGTAATTAGGTGTTAGTTTATCTTAACTATATAATTACACTAGTACACTAAGAGTGTATTGAGTAGGACCATTAGAGGTCGTTTCTTTTATTCTGACTTTATAAAGGAACAAAGACCTCAGTTATTATAGAAGTGTGTGCTCTTAATCTTAATATAATAACAAGCACATATATTTGATATTTATTTCTTTAATTTATCAATGGGTGAGATTTAGTTCGATGAATCAATAAGCCCGATAAGTTGGGAAATGATATCACTTATAGTGTGTGTTGTTGATTATAGAAGGAAACTGTGTCCTATTAATCTAGGTTGAGAATGTCCCCAAGAGGAGCTCATAAGGATTGTCATGTTAAACCCTGCAGGTGGACTTAGTCCGACATGACGATGAAGTTGAGTGGTACTACTCTTGGAGCTAGATATTAATTAAGTGAGTTGTCAGTAACTTACTTAATTAGTGGACATTTGTTATCTTAAACACAGGGAGACTAACACACTCATGATAAGAAGGAGCCCAAAATGTAATTTGGGATTGGTGCGGTAGTTCAATAATAGTTCTCTAGTGGAATGAATTATTATTGATAAAATTAAGTTGTGTGTTCGGGGCGAGCACGGGATGCTTAATTTTATCGGGAGACCAAAACCAATTCCTCCTCTCGGTCCCTATCGTAGCCTCTTAAGTATAGAGTACTATACCCACCGCATACCCATCTTCTTACCCATCCAATGGGGTCGGCCAAGCTAGCTTGGAACCCAAGCTAGGGCCGGCCAAGACCAAGTGGATGAGCCATGTAGGTGGTCGGCCAAAGCTTGGGTCCCAAGCTTAGGTGGCCGACCACTAGAATATTAAAAAGGATTTTTATTAAAATTATTTCTTATGTGAATATCGTGATTTTAAAAGAGAGTTTAAAAATTAAAAATTTTCTTTTATAGCTTTCTACAAAGGATTAAGAGAAGAGATTAATCTCTTTCCTTATTTGTAGTTTAAAAGGATGGTTTTAATTTTTGGTAAAAACTTTCCTTATTTGTAAATCATCTACATGTTTAAAAGAGAGTTTAAAATTTGAAATCTTTCCTTATTTGTTGATTAAAGGAGGATTTTAAATTTTAACAAAACTTTCCTTTTTAACCATGTTCATGATTTAAAAGAGAGTTTAAAATTAAATATATATTTTTTTATAAATTTCTACAAAAGATTAAGAAAAGATTTGATATCTTTCCTTATTTGTAGATTAAAAGAGATTTTAATTTATAGAGATAACTTTCTTTTTATCCACATGTTTAAAAGAAAGATTTTAATTTATTAAATTTCCTTTTTATAAACCAATCATGAAGGGATAAAATTATTGGAGAAATTTTTATAAATTTCCGGAAGCAAATAAGGAAGTTTTAATTGGTGTTTAAAATTTTATTTGCTTGGAGATATTATTTGTTATGGCCGGCCATTGTAATTTGAAAAGAGAAAATTGTTTTAATTAAATAAATTTTCCTTTTCAATGGCAAAAGAATTAAGGAAGTTTTTATTAAATTTTCCTTATTTACCAAGACCAAGGATTATAAAAGAGGGGGTAGAGGAGGCTTCAAGGCTAAGGACTCTATTCTATTTTTCTCCCTCTTTTCCTTGGTGTGGTGGCCGACCCTTCCCTTTCTCTTCTCTCCTCTTGTTGTGGCCGAAATCTATCATCTCTTGGAGCTTGGAGGATGTGGCCGGATCAAGGAAGGAGAAGAAGGAGAGAAAGCATGCATCCCTTGGAGCTTGGTTGGTGGAAAATTCTTCATCCTTTGGAAGTTCTTGTGCTTGGCCGAAACTTGAAGGAAGAAGGAAGAAGGTGCCTAGGTGGTTCTCATCTTGGAAGATCGTTGCCCACACAACGTCCGAGGTTAGAAGAGGAATACGGTAGAAGATCAAGAGGTCTTTCTAAAAGGTATAACTAGTAATTTTTCTTTCCGCATCATACTAGTTATTTTTGGAAATAATACTAAATACAAGAGGCATACGATTCTAGTGTTTCAAATTTATTTTCGATATAGTGTTATTTTTTTTTTCTTTTCCTTGTGATTTGATTGTTCTTTTCGGTTGACCTAAAGTTATTTTAGGAAATTAAATATTAGCTTTCCTTAAAAGGTTTTGTCTAGTCGGTGGTGATTGCTCCCATATCCAAGAAGGTCATGTGCCTCGCCACGTCAGTACTGGGAACTAATTTTGGAAATTAATATTTAATGGAATTAATAACTTAGGTGATTTGGATCAAACGTGTTAAGTTCCGCAGGAGATCCAAGTCAAAACCTAAAAGAACAAATAGATTAAGTTTTGGATCAAACGTGTTAAGTTCCGCAGCCGATCCAAAATTTAATTTAAAAGAACACATGGTAGCTAGGAAAAGGTTCAGACCTTTGTACAAAATTTTTGTACAGTGGAACCTCTAGGTTTTCCGAGTAGCAACCAACACTTCCAAGGGCAAAACAAAAGGTACCATTAGTTAATGGTACTTTTTCATTTCATGATAACAAGCATGTGAAAAATAATTTATATCATTTTAATGTTATTTATCATGAAAATAGAAAACATGAAAAACCTAAGGATAATTACAAGTCATTTCATGCTAGAACTACTTTTCCTAAGGTTAGAAAGGTAGAAAATAATTTAGGCACGTACTCTAAGTATTTCAGATATATGCCTAAAAGGAAAAATGCTCAAGAAAATCATGAAAAATCAAAATATGAGGATTTAAGGAAAGAAAATCAAGTCTTAAGGTCAAGACTTGATAAATTATAGGAGATCCTTAGTAAAAATGACAAATAAAGTCATAAGGTCAAAGAAACAAAACCTAGGTCAAAGTAGACAAGAGTCATTCAATGGCAAGATAGATTTGGGATATAAACCAAAAGTCAAGGAGAATGTGTCCTCATATCATAGAGTTCCATATGTTTATGAAACTAACCCTAGGTCTAGAAATCAAGATAAAGTTACAAGGAAAGTTATCCCTAAAGTTGGCCTTGAGTTGACTAGTATAACTAAGGCTTTTAAGAAGCCTAAGAAAGTCATTAAGAATATCACAAGGGAGGTTATTCCTATTGTTGAACTAGAGGTGACTAAGACTTCTAAGAAGTTTAGAAAAGTCATTAGGATGGTATTAAGGAAAGTTACTCCTAATGAATATCTAGAATTTCCAAGGAGTACCAAAATATTTTGGATTCCTAAGAGTGTATTCTCTACACCCTAGATGGATTTAAAGTGTGTCATCTCTAATTGGAAGGGTAGTTAATTCAACTGTGATGAAGTTGGCACTTTAGGAAATTTTTAAGGTAGTGTGACACCTTAAAAATGAAGAGTTGATTTTTAATCTTGAAGAGTAAAAGTGTGCCAATAAATTTAAAGAATTGAGCTTGATCAAATTGGCACAAATAGGATAAAAGTCAAAGAAATATCAAGTTGGGATTTTGACATTTTCTATAAAGATGAGGGCAACTTAGGTTTATCTTTAGTTTAGATATTAGTTAGTGATACTTAGATAGAAAATCTAGGTATTTTCTTCTTCCTAAAATTACCATGATTGTATGCCCTATCACATGCCATGCCATCATGATATACACATTGACATTACATCTTGTCATGATATTTGATACATGTTATGTCATATATGCATCATTATTTATAATAGTATTTCTTTTGAAAGTATGAATTTAATGTATGTCACAATCATTATCATGCATAAATTATTAATTCCTTGTAATTAAGAGCAATGACATCAATTGACATCCTCGGTTGGATGATCAAAGTTTAAATGCCTAGTTAAAATTACATGATCCCTTAGTTTAGGGAAAACCTAACTTACATGTCACAAACATCATAAGGTTGACTTGTATGTGTATTGAGACTCATTATATACAATTGATATGGTAGGAAAGTGAACAAAAATAAAGATGTTGATTTACTACATCTTTTTAAGTTTTGAGTTCATCAAAATAATAGATTATATGAAGTCCAATCATGGGGAAAGATAATATATAAGTTATGTGCATTTAGCCTAAAGATCATGGTAAGACATTTTATTTTGAAAATCATTCAAAAATTATTTTAAAAAACCTTGGTGAAATCTATTTGTTGATAGTAATCACCATTGATTAGTTAGATAAAAAGTAGGTGAAACATTGAAGTTTTTCAATGATTTCCAATTTCATATCAATCTTTAAAAATGAGATATATGCTCATAGAAAACTATTTTTTCAAGATAGTATATGACATAAATAATGTCTATGTAAAATTTCATGATTTTTAGAAAATCATAGGATTATTTAGGAATTTCTGAATTTCGGTCTGAAATTGAAATAAAAAAAATTCAAAAATATCAATCAGTCAGGCAACCAATTTAGCCAAGTGTGAATCGATTGGTCCAATCGATTAAAGTGTATTTTAACATGCACAGAAGCTCACCGAATCAATCATGTGATCAATTAAGCTATGTCCTAATCAATTAGTAGCTAAGGCTAATCGATTATAACGGACAATAATCAAATGGCACCCAACGACAATCAATTTGGACAAGTTGTAATCGATTAGTAGCTAAAATCAATTGATTAGAGAATCTATTTTGGCTTAAATGGTTTGATTTTAGTCCATTAAGCCATGTTTAGTCAACCTAACCATTTCTAAGCCTCTGAAATACCTTGATAAGTATTTAAAGGTAATTTTTTTGATGAAAATAATAAAAGAATGGTTAAAAGAGACTAATTTGGAGTTAAGGAGGAGGTTTAGATTCAAAGATTGAATTTTTAACCTCAAAACTTTAATTTTGGGTTTCCTAAAGGTTTAAGAACTCTAAATCATTTTTGGTGAAATGATAGAAGTTGGAGCATATTTTAACGAGGAGATTCTCCTTAAATGAATATTTTTTTTTTTGATAAGGATGAGGAGACAATGGAAAGTTGAGAACCTTCATTGTAATGAATGATCTAGGGTGAGCATTGGAGATAACGAAAGATTGAGAATCTTTATTGTAATAGATGTATGCTCAAGTTGAGCATTGAATTGACTCTATGAAAGAGTTTTTGATGTATGTCAAAAGGAGAGAAAAATACAGGGTTAAAGTTAGTAGACCCTCATTTATGTTTTGGCGTGGGATGAAGAGGGTGTTGGGCTAATACAGGTTAGTCTAATTTAAACATATTATCAAACATCAAAAATGGGAAGATTGTTGATGTAATCATCTCTGAGTTAAGGTTGACCAGTTTGACTAATTAAGCTCAAGTGGATTCGATCTTGAGTTTCGATGTTTAGATAATATGTGAGAAGAAGTCAAGTGGGTCAAGCTTGACAGAATATTTGACAATCTGAGAGAGGGAAGCCAAGTAGATCATGGAGGATTGGATACTTGACTAGCAAAATCCTAAATCGAGGGTTAGGCATGTGAAAAGTGTTGGATCACAAGCGCTGTTGGATATTGGGGCCTTAAATGGACCAAAACGATTTAGAGGAAGGAAGCCATCAATTGTTGAAAGTCATAATTGACTTCAAAATTGAAATCTACGATTCGCGTAGATAGATTTAGACTATTAATTTGCTCAAAACCGATTAAGGGTGAATGAGAAATTAATGTTTAAAGTCATCACAAAATAACATTTATTATTCATTAATAAAGTGCATGGGAGAATGTTCCCACATCAGAAATTCTCGATGTGTATTCTCTACTTATTAATGAAGATGTGTTAATGGAGTTAACACAAAAAATAAAAGGACAGGTGACCCCTTAGCCCAGGGCGAGCAGGTGCTCGCACCTGTGAGCCCGCCACCCGCCACGTGCGCAATGGGCGCTTTGTAGGCGCACTTTGCACTTCGCATCCTCATTGAGGAGCTTAAATTTATGCTCCAGGTGACATTGCAGTGCCTACGTGGCACTCGGGTGATGTGTCAGGCTCGTACCTATAATGGATCGCTTGTGATGCGATCTAGAGCGTTAGATCGCAAAGAGTAATGATCTGACGGCCTGGGATGAGACTTGATTTGAAGCATCGAATCAATGGATCCAGATCCGATGGCCGATGACAATAGGCGGATCTGAGGGTCACAACTCCTCAGATCTGATGGATGAGATTGAAGTGGGCTTGGTGAAGGGTTACAACCCTTCAGAATAGATGATCTAGATCGATCCAGCCCAAGGAACACATCCACTCACCCAAAGGACACTCAACCTCTTCTTTCAGTATAAATAGAACCCTCCAGATGATGGAATACTCACTCAATCCTCTCTTCTCTTCCTCAAGCATTCATCTCATCTTGTGCATACAAGAGTCCAAGAAGTCTACTAAAAGGTTCGCTGGTCTCGGAAGTCGGAGTGCTACGATTCCGAGACGTTTGTCGTTGTATCTTGGGAACGAATTGCAACAATCCGTTAAGCACCGTAGCGGAGCAATATCGTTTACGGAGATAGTGTCGAACACTAGCCTCGACGATCAGTTTTGCATACTCCAGAAGCTACCCGGGGATTAACAAGCGCAAGAGGGGGGGGGGTGAATAGCGCTCGTGGCTATATCGCGTTTCGGAGTCGAAAATCGTTCGAGAGTTAAAGCAGCGGAAATAAAAAGACAATCACACAAGAACTCGAGGAGTTACTTGGTTCGGAGCCTGTGGCGACTCCTACTCCAAAGCCCGCGATCTTTGAACACTTCCGGTGGGCAACAACTATAAGCTCGTTAATTGTGTTTACAAGATGATGTACAATGATTAAAAGAAGCGACTAAATTATACTAATGACAGTAAGAAAAACTGAAGATTCGGAGCTTCGGGTCGTCGGTGCCAATTCGCAGCACTTCTAGGTCGTCTCGTTGGTAGCACGTTGAAGAAAGGAAGCTTAGAACTTGATTCTTTGAGTTTTGCCTCGAGACCTTATTTTATACTGTGCTGAAGGCGCCTCCAAGCCTGTCCAAGGCACCTCCAGGACGCCGAGTCACACGCGTGGATCAGCACAGAACTGGTCGCACCTTATCTGGTTTAAGGCGCCTTCAAGCCTTGGTCCAAGGCGCCTCCAGCTACGTCCGAGTAGACCCGACCCCGGGCCGGGTCTGGCCCGGACCCGGCCCGGGCCCGTAACCGGGTCGAACCGGAACCGGCCCGGCAAGTTGCCAGGCCGGTTCCGGTTCATTGGGTGTAAAAACCGGCGAACCGCCGGTTAACCGGTGGGTTGAACCGGCGGTTCAGCTTCAATTTTTTTTTTTAAACGGCTTGAACCGCCGGTTAACCGGCGGTTCATAGCCGTTGGAACCGCCGGTTAACCGGCGGTTCGTAGCCGTTGGGAGGGTTTTTTAGGTATTTTTTTTCAACGGTTAGGATCATTTGACCGTTTTTTGATCAATGGCTATGATTTAGTGTCCGTTACTATCAAAACTCTATAAATAGAGAGCTTATTTCATCATTTTTCACACACATCTTCTCTACTCTTAATCTCATTTTCGTATTCTCTAATCTCTACACGCTTTCGTTTTCAATTACAATGGAAGGAGGTCGCGGAGGTGCATCATCTCGAGCTCGGAAGGGAAAGCAAATAATGAATCCGCGGGAGGAGGACCCCAACATTCAATCCACCGATGATGAGATCGAATATCTTCCGAATCCGACACCCGACACACAAGGAAGTACCAATGCAATTACTTCTAAGGTTCGGGAACTTCCTCCTCTAAAGTCTTCTATTTTTACTAAACATTTTGAGAAGGTCACTCTTCCGTCGGGAGAAATGTGTGCAAAATATAAGCACTGCAATGCTTCCTACAAATTCCAAGTCGGCGGCTATGGGTCGTTGAAACGACATGTAGAAACGAAGCACCCGACGGAATATGGACTCGACCGTTCTCAAACACAATTATCAAGATTTTCTTCAACTAGCGGTAGTACCTATTCCAGTTTATTTTTATATTCGGATAATAAATTAAGAGAATCATTAGCTAAATTTGTTTCCGTAGAACATCTTTCTTTTAATTTTGGATCTAAATGCACATTTGAAGATTTTTGTAAAGAATCTCTTAATCCATGTGCTAAACGTGTTGCTAGGACTACACTTACTCGTACAATTAAAAAATTAATAAAACAAGGAAAAAAGAATTTAATTGATGAATTTAGTAAATTAGATAATAAAGTTTCTTTATGTTCCGATATTTGGAGTGATCATTGGCAAACACATTCGTATATGGGTGTGACTTGCCATTGGATCGATAACTCTTGGAATCTCCAAAAAAGATTATTAGCTTATAGAGTTTTTGATGAATCACATAATGCTCATAATATCGCACAATTATTATGTTTAATTTTAGAAGAATATGGTTTAACTCATAAAATATTTTCAATATCATTAGATAATGCTAGTTCTAATACCGCTTGTATAGATGATCTAAAATTTGTTTGTCAACCTATTATTGGAGGTTTATTTTTCATATTCGTTGTGTATGCCATGTTTTAAATTTATGTGTTCAAGATGGTTTAAAAATTTTAGAAAGTTATATTAAACCAATTAGAATTGCAATTTCTTATTTATGGTCTCATCCATCTATAATGAAACAATGGGGTAGGTTTTGTAAAATTAATGGAATGAGACCTAAAAATTTCCACGTGATGTACCAACACGTTGGAATTCAACATACCAATTATTACAAGATTCATTTCAATATAAAGAATTATTATGTTCATTTTTGCACAAAACACTAATGCTAATATATATTTATTTTCACAACAATGGAATATTTGTAGTAGTATTTGTGAAATTTTAAAAGTATTTAATGATGCAACCGAACAACTTTCCTGTGTTTATTATCCAATGCTCAATTAGTTTTAGAAAATTTTTCTAATATAGTATTAGTTTTAAATGAACATATTAATAATGAATCTTTATCTCCTTGCATCTTAGCTATGAAAACTAAATGGGAAAAATATTTTTATTTAATTCCTGAAATTTATTTAATTGCATTTGCTTTAGATCCTAGATTTAAATTAGAAGTTTTACAAGAAATGTTAACTTTATATTATGATGCTTTAATTCCAATTAAAGATTCTTCTTCCCCGATCCATCTAATATTATATATAATGTTAGAATTTATTTATATGATATTTATAATCAATATTATGCAAAATATGGAACACAAATTAATATTTCGAAATTCAACAAACTACTAGTAGTAATTTAAAACTTACAAAAGCACAACTCTTATTAAAAGAACGGACAAACGTCCACGGGATCCTCAAGTTCCACAGGAACTTGAGAATTATTTTACGACTTCTTTTGATTTTAATGAAGCGAGATAGCGAAAACTTCGATATCTTAAAGTGGTGGTCATGAAGGCTCAAAGCTTTCCGTTCTCTCCGTGATCGCAAAAGAAATTTTAGCTTGTCCAGGTCAGCTGTTGCTGGACAGCTAGCTGCAACATATTAGATGAACGACGATCAACTTTGTCTCGACTCATTGGAAGCCCAAGCATTCTTGGACGATTGGACCAGAGCGGAGAAAAGAATCCAAGGAATGCAACTTTCGGATGACGAAGTTGAAGATTTTGATACTGAAGGAACAACGACAGGAACAGGAAATGGAAGTGAATGAAAATGTAAAAGGATAAAAATGTAAAAGAACTACGTGGGCTTTGATTCCCCTAAAGGGATACGTAGGCAACTTAAATAAGTGCAAGCCCTTTTTTTAATAAATTTTAATTTCTAATTTTTAATGTTTAATGTTTAATTTTTAATTTTTAATTTTTATTAACATATTAATCTTGAACCGTGACGAACCGTGACGAACCGTGAACCGGCGGTTCTGAACCGTGAACCGTAACCGTCTTGGGCGGTTAAGGTTAAGGGTCGACCTGCCTGGAACCGTCGAACCGGCGGTTCCGAACCGTCGAACCGTTGGTTCCGAACCGTGGTCAGGTCTACGTCCGAGGCGCCTCCAGCTCCTCTGGATAGCTGGCTTCGGCTTGCACCCGAGGCGCCTCCAAGCTCCATGGAGACGCCTCAGACACTGTTCATCTGAGGCTTAACTTTAGTTTTTTGTACCTGCAAGATGTGTTAGCTCAAAAATAATAACCTACCCTGCAAGACAAATATTAGCACACATAAAATATAGTAAAGACAGTAAATGACAGTCTCTGAACTGTCCAGGTTTGACTTCGGATTTCCGACCGGAAACCCTAGGTCAACCCGACGCCTACTGTTCCCTCTACAGGGAACGCGTTCTCACCTACTCTACTCAGGAGAGTTACCTGATGCAAGAATCGATCAGTTGATTGATTAAGAGCTTGCTTAATCGATTAAGGATATAGCTTAATCGATTGAGAAAAAGATAAAATGAGCCATTGCAAAGTTTGGACGTCTGTATTTGATTGGATCGGATATGGAAATCGATTGGGGGGTAAGGGCAATCGATTGAGAGTCCTAAATAAGTGCGATATAAAGGATTTCGTGAAGATTCAAATCATTCTTCTTCTCCGCCATTTTTCCACCAGTTTTTTTGAAGATTTGAGGAGAAGTGCTGCTGCATTTCCAACCGATTAAGAGGCAAATCCAGAGCAACAAAAGATCTAGAGTAAGATTTCTCATTGTTGTATTTACTTCATTGTTCTTGTTGTATCTTTGTTGTATTTACTTCATTATTCTTGTTATATCTTTGTTGTATTCTCTCATTGTAATTTTGTGTTTAATTTATATGAGGCTTCTACACCTCCAAGAAGGACTGAGAAATGGACCTTAGATTAGTCACCTCAAAGAAGTAGATATCAAGTAAAATGAAGGTGTTATCGATTGCTTGAAGTTTCTGCTGCAAAAAATCATCAACGAAGCTATTCACCCCCCCCCCCCCCTTATAGCTCTCAAAATGTAACAACCCAAATTTCATGATTTGGAGTCCCAAAAGACCTTATTAAAATCTAGAAATGCTATAGAAAAATTCTAGAGATTTTTAGGAATTTTTAGAGTATTTTTACGTAATTTTTGGAGTTTGTTTGGTATTTTTACCAAGAGAAAGAAGTTTAAAAATATATATATATAATAAAAGTGTTAAAACTGGGTTTTGAACCCAAGAGCTCGGACCCGAACCAGATTTTAACGGACTCAGCCAACCATCTGGGCTATGGCTGTTTTGTTTATAATATATGAGATAAGATGTATATGATGTAGAAAATGGTAATGGAGAATATTAGCAAGGAAAATAAGTTGAAGAAGCTGGGTTTCGAACCGAGCTCCTCAGCCCAAGCAAAACTCGGCCCGACCAACCGTGACATGCTCGATTTGTTAAGTAGATGTGAGAACAAATTTATATAAGGTATAGTTAGGAACATTGAAAATAAATCGAAACGAAAAGTGCGCGGCTGAGGATTCGAAACCGCAACCCTTGACTTGGTCAAAACCGTAGCCAACCAACTCTTCCGCGAGTATTTCGTGAAAAGATAAGGAGCGAAATAATCTTAAGCCATAAACTTTAGGTTATAAAAGAGGGATAAGTTAGGGATTAATTATCCCGTGACCGAAACCTTTCTCTCCTTCTCCTCTCGCGACGGCGCTGTGCGGGCGATTCCTGCTTGGGCGAAATCGCAGCCGAGCCAGGCTTTGTTTTCCGGCGGCCGGCCAAAGTTCTCCGAGGGGTTTTCTCCACTTCTCGTCGAGGAGAAGCTGTAAGCACGAAGAAGAGCAGGAATTTGAGCTGCCCGAACCCTAGAACCTTCCTTTCTTCTCGGTTTGAGTCCAAGGATAGGTAAGTTGCTACTCACCTGCATTAGGATAGCTCCGAGGTTTAATCTTTGATTCCCTCCTTGTTTCTGAAGCTTTGCATGAGTTCCTTTGCTTTCTCTGTTTTTGGATTGTGCTGCACAGATTTGCTCATTTGCTGTTTCTTTTTATTTCGGCGGAAGCATGCCTAAGAATCCTGTACAAAGTTAACATGCTAGGGATTTGGTTTTCTAGTTTTGATTGTTCCTTCTTTGCATTCGGTACATACTGTACAGAATTGAGGAATTGATAGAGCTTTAGTTTCCTTTCATGTTTGGGATCATGCTGTATAGAATTGATGCTAGGGATTTAGTCTTCCTTTCATGACTTCGGAACAGGCAGAATTTTAGTTTCCTTTTAGCATCTAGTTCTTTTAGATCATGTTGTAACATGCTTGAAGCTTTCTATTGCTCTTTAAAGGAATAAGTTTTCATAGGTTTTACATAGATTTTATAAAGCCATTATTATTGAACTTCTAAGGGCAGGTTTTATAGAAGTTAAAGCTTCAACAAGTCCAGTTCTTTTGGTGCTATAAGGTGGCACGTACAACCCTTAATCTAAGCACCTAGGATTAGTTTTCCCTCGCAAATCAGTAAGCTTGAATGGTCTAAATTAATGTATGCAAATATTTGATTTCCTTGTTATCGAACAGCATGTACAGTTAGATGTCATTCCTTATGTTCACAGCAAGTCTTAACGAAGTGAACTCGTTCTATGCAACTCTAGAATTCATATGTACATATAGTGTTCCATCTAATCCTTTTAGGGATTCATGAGAAGTTATAAGTAAAGTAAAGACCAAGTCTGAAGAAGAAAAGATAAATATCATCTTGGTTTATAATGCAGTTTTCATATGCAGTTATCTTAGCTAACGCAGATGTGTAAGCATTCGTTTGTTTTAATGCAGCTTTTTGTGAGCAATCATTTTGGTTTTAAATCAGATTTTTCTTATAAGCTGTAGAATGAATCAGATTTGTTAGGTTCATACTAATTATTGTAGTATACTAGTTTTAGAGCTTGCATTGCAAATATTTGACTGTTAGCTTAGCGTGCAGAATTTTAAGTGCAGATTTCATTAAGTGCAGATTTTAGATAAGCTTAGCATGCAGATTTTAGATAAGCTTAGTATGCAGATTTTTATTAAGCTAGTATGCAGATTTCTGTTAAGTTAGTATGCAGATTTTTATTAAGCTAGTGTGCAGATTTCTGTTAAATATTAGTGCAGATTTTTGATAACTATTGTATGTGCAGATTTCCTTTGTATTCTATGCATGATTATGTGGTACATAGTTAATTTCATTCATAAATGCATACGAAAGATACCTTAACAGTATTTTGGGTTTAAGAAAAGTATAAGAAAGATAAAGAAAAATATAAGAAAGATAAAGAAAAGAAAGAAAAGGCCGAGGCCTTAAGTAGATCCCAAAGTCGAGACTTTAGGGATTTTTGGCACACAAGGTGCCTATTAAAATGCCAAGGCATTTAAAGAAGAAGTAATTAAGATTATAAGTATTTTACTTTTAAGAAGAGGCTAGTACCCGACATCCAAGAGCTTGTCGTTAAACAAATCCAGGTGACCATTTCCGAGGTCTTGGCCCTGGTAGACCGAGGTCTGCTCTTTTAGGATTGGTGGCTCGCTACCCCAACCTATTAGGGAACGCGCATAAGATGGTACTATGCCTGGGCCCAAGAAGAAGTTGATTATTATTTTAAAGTATTATAAGTATAAGTTTCTGAACAAGTAAAAGAAGTTTCACATAAGTATTAAATAATAAGTCTAAAAGCAAGTGAAATAAGATTCAGAAGATGTTTAGAATTCAGTAAGTTTAGCTTTCTTTATGCTAGCATGATTGTATAGCTTTGCTTTACATGTTTGGTCTTTTAGTATGTTTCTTTTACTAGTAGATGAGCATGAGTAGATTTCCTTTTGAGCATTCAGTTTTAGATTTCAGTATATCCTCATGCATATCGAGATTTTGTGAGTTAGATAGCGCTTACTAAGCAAATTTTGCTTATAGACTACACTTCCTCTTACTGCAGATACAGGAAAGGAAAAGATATAGAAAGGAAGGCGACAAGGTGGCGCGGATGGTGTGTGATGCCAGGACTATGGAAGCCTTGGGACTTAGTTTAAGAATTTATTAAGATTGTCATTTATTAAGAATGTATTAGATGAGTCATTTAGTCTTCCGCTGTTAGTTAATTGTATATTTATTTTGTTTCCGCTATTCATTACTTGCATGATTTGATTTCATTAAACTGCGTGGTGATGTTATTCCTTTTGTGTGTTTGATATGTGTTCCAGCCGCCTGTGGCTGTGTATATTATGTTATGTATGTCAGTTTAAGGTCACCGGTACAGGGGAGACTCTGTCGGAATTTTTCGGTAGGGTTTCCATGTGGTTTTTAATCACACCGGTTAAGTAGAGTTAATAGTAGTTAAGTAACGGTCACCCTTAGAGTGTAGTAGTAGTAAGAAGGGTGGTCGTTACACAAAATGTCCTAACAAATAGCGGATATAGAATCATAATTGTAAGTTTGTATCCCCCAGGGTTACGGTGCAGTGGAAGGGTGTCAAATTGTCATCCAGGCACTCGCAGTTTGATCTCCGGCTACAGCTCATTTATAAGGATTTTTTTTTCTCCAAATGGGGTGCACAATCATAGGATGATGGGCTTTTGGACTACCTTCCGTAAGTGCTTCCTGATTTATTTTAGTGACCAGTGAAAAACTTCCATAGGGTCAGACCCGTCACCCCAAATTTGGTATTATGTGGTCATTAATCTTAGTTTATTTTTTTTGTAATTTTAAGTTTCAATTTTATTCAAAATCTTAATTATAATTAGTTTTTTTAAGTAATACAATTTTAAGTTCTAGTATATTCGAATAATTTGACAAATAGTTTTAATATGCCATTAATATTAAAATAGTTTTGTATTAAAAAAGCTTACGCCAAAGCATGAAGATTACAAATAATAAAAAAATATTTTAAAACTCTAGGTGACATTTAAAGAAAAAAAAATATAGATGGAATATAATTAAAGTATTTATATTACATTATTGTAATCAATCTTTTTTATACAAATTATAGTTTTAGATAAAATTATTAGTCTTTTTATAGGGCTCTAAGAAATCTATGCAATCAAGAGGACACACGGGTTTCATAGAAAATAAAATCTCAAAACCAAATCTCATGATAGTATTCTAAAACACCTACATAGACAAAGATTCCTTTCTTATTGTACCATGGGTCCATAATTTCTATAAGTCACAAACCATTAGGGAGTTACAGCCTAAAATAAAAGATTTACTATTAATGGAACCACTAATAAAGAAATCTTGCTTGAATGCTAATATTGGCATGCATGACATATCAATTGTGGGAATCGAGTAATATTTAAAGTCTTACTATTTGAAAAGATGATTCCTTCATTCCAGCTCCCTTATCTACCTGTCTAAGGTTATCACAAGAAAGATAAATTATGAAAACTGAGGGTTCAGATAGATGGGAGTATGCTTTTTTCAAGGTACACGAATTTATAAACTATCATCCACTGACCACCTCAACTAATTCGTGGGAGCATATTTAAAGTCTTAATAGTTTGTATAATTACATGGCTATCTTAATCAATTTTTAGTCTTTAGGTAAAAAAAAATTTGGAATTTTAATATTTTTTTAAAACAATAAATTTGTATATAAATTTATTTATTTTTATTTTTTACGATAAAAGATGCTAATTAAATTTTTATATTCAAATTCTGATAATAAATTTTTAATTAATAATATTATTAAATTATTAAATTTTTAGATATTGTTGAATGCAAATAAGATTTTGTTGGTGCAAAGAATATCAAATAATCAAACCTAATTTGATGTTGGCAAAGATTTAAAATTAAGATTTATTGTGATCTAACAAAGGATCATGAAGTGTGTAGGGAGCACAACCATGGAGTTTAAAAGTAAGTTAAGTTGACCGGATACTAAGCAGATGAAAGTCCTAGTAGGTCAAAACAACATGATATTAAGCAAAGGTGGACGACTTGGTAAATCGAGGATACCATGCGGAAAGACTAGACTGACCAGCGGACGTCTAGTAAATCGATGGGTTAGGAAGATTGGACATCGAAGAAAATCTTAGGGGTCAGAGGATCGGATGCTGGTTGCTACTCGGAAAACCTAATGGTTCCACTGTACAAAAATTTTGTACAAAGGTCTGAATCTTTTCCTAGCTACCATGTGTTCTTTTAAATTAAACTTGGATCGCCTGCGGAACTTAACACGTTTGATCCAAAGTTTAATCTATTTGTTCTTTTAGGTTTTGACTTGGATCTCCTGCGGAACTTAACACGTTTGATCCAAATCACCTAGGTTATTAATTTCATTAAATATTAGTTTCCAAAATTGGCTCCCAGTACTGACGTGGCGAGACACATGGCCTTTTTGGATATGGGAACAACCACCACCGACTAGACAAAGCCTTTTAAGGAAAGTTAATATTTAATTTCCTTAAATAACTTTAGGTCAACCGAAAATAACAATCAAATCACAAGGAAAAGAAAAAACAAAAAGAACACAATATCGAAAACAAATTCGAAATACTAGAATCGTATGCCTCTTGTATTTAGTATTATTTCCTAAAATAACTAGTATGATGCGGAAAGGAAAAATACTAGTTATACCTTTTAGAAAGACCTCTTGATCTTCTACCGTATTCCTCTTCTAACCTCGGACGTTGTGTGGGCAACGATCTTCCGAGATGAGAAACCACCAAAGCACCTTCTTCTCCTTTCTTCAAGTTTCGGCCAAGCACAATGCTTCCAAAAGATGAAGATCTTTTTCCACCAACCAAGCTCCAAGGGATGTAAGTTTTCTCTCCTTCTTCTCCAAGCTAAAATCCGGCCACCACTTGATCTCCAAGGAGGATGAGAGGCTCGGCCACAAGAATGGAGAGAAGAGAAGGGGAAGGGCCGGCCACAACAAGGAAGAAAAGAGAGAGAAAAAAAAATAGAGTCATTCACCCATGAAGGCACCTCTACCCTCTCTTTTATAATCCTTGGTCTTGGTAAATAAGGAAATTTAAATAAAAACTTCCTTAATTCTTTTGCCATGAAAAGGAAAAATTTATTTAATTAAAAATAATTTTTTCTCTTCTCAATTTACAATGGCCGGCCATATACAAATCTCCAAGCAAATAAAATTTTAAACACAAATTAAAACTTCCTTATTTGCTTCCGGAAATTTATAAAAATTTATCCAATAATTTTTATCCCTTCATGATTGGTTAATAAAAAGGAAATTTTATAAATTAAAAACTTTCTTTTAAACATGTGGATAATTTCTAAAAAGGAAAGTTATCTCTAAAAATTAAAATCTCCTTTCAATCTACAAATAAGGAAAGATATTAAATCTTTTCTTAATCTTTTGTAGAAACTAATAAAAGAGAATTTTTAATTTTTAAACTTTCTTTTAAATCATGAACATGATTAAAAGGAAAGTTTTTACCAAAATTAAAATCAACCTTTTAATCTACAAATAAGGAAAGAGATTTAGCTCTTCTCTTAATCTTTTGTAGAATCTTATAAAAGGAAAGATTTAAATTTTTAAACTCTCTTTTAAATCATGTTATCCACATAAGAAAAATTTTTAAAATTAAATTCCTTTTTATTTTAATAGGGCCATCCACCTAAGCTTGAGTTCAAGCTAGGGCCGGCCACATGAATTCACCCATGAACCAAACCATGGCCGGCCCTAGCTTGGTCTCCAAGCTAGCTTAGCCGGCCCCTATAGGATGGGTAAGAAGGTGGGTATAGGTGGGTATAGTACTCCATAATTAAGAGGCTACGATAGGGACCGAGAGGAGGAATTGGTTTTGGTCTCCCGATAAAATTAAGCATCCCGTGTTCGCCCTGAACACACAATTTAATTTTATCAATAATAATTCATTCCACTAGAGAACTATTATTGAACTACCGCACCAATCCCAAATTACATTTTGGGCTCCTTCTTATTATGAGTGTGTTAGTCTCCCTGTGTTTAAGATGTCGAATATCCACTAATTAAGTAAGTTACTGACAACTCACTTAATTAATATCTAGCTCCATGAGTAGTACCACTCAACTTCATCGTCATGTCGGATTAAGTCCACCTGCAGGGTTTAACATGACAATCCTTATGAGCTCCTCTTGGGGACATTCTCAACCTAGATCACTAGGACACAGTTTCCTTCTATAATCAACAACACACACTATAAGTGATATCATTTCCCAACTTATCAGGCTTATTGATTTATCGAACTAAATCTCACCCATTGATAAATTAAAGAAATAAATATCAAATATATGTGCTTGTTATTATATTAGGATTAATAGCACACACTTCCAAAATAACTGAGGTCTTTGTTCCTTTATAAAGTCAGTATAAAAGAAACGACCTCACATGGTCCTACTCAATACACTCTAAGTGTACTAGTGTAATTATATAGTTAAGATAAACTAATACCTAATTACACTACGACCTTCCAATGGTTTGTTCCTTTCCATCTTGGTCGTGAGCTACTGTTTATAATTTATAAGGAACCGATAACATGATCTTCTGTGTGTGACACCACACACCATGTTATCTACAATATAAATTAATTGAATAATTACATTTATCATAAATGTAGACATTTGACCAATGTGATTCTTATTTCTAGATAAATGTTTATACCAAAAGCTAGGCTTTTAGTATACATCCTAACAATCTCCCACTTATACTAAAAGACTAAGCTGCTATATCTGCTGCCATACATCTGATTCCCAACTCTTCAACATGCTCATCAAAAGATCTTGCCTTAAAGGCCTTAGTGAAAAGATCTATAGGTCATCATCTAATGTAATCTAGGTAGCAACAACTTCTCCTCGTTTATACGATTTCTCGTATTGGGTGGTACTTGCGCTCTATTGTGTTTACCTGCCTTATAGACTTATGGTTTCTTCGAGTTTGTTACTGCACCAATATCATTACAATAAATTGTAATAATCTTTGGACAAACCAGAAATCATATCTAAGTCTATCTTGAGGTTATTGAGTCATTCAGCTTTTATGGCCGCCAGGCTTGCCATATACTAAACTTCTATGGTAGAGTCCAGAAAAACACCTATGCTTATCACTCTTCCATAGTTATGACTTTACCTCCTAAAGTAAACACAAAACCCCGAGGTTGACTTAATATTGTCCCTATCCGATTGGAAGTCAAAATTCGTGCAACCCACAGGGACCAAATTAACTGCCTTGTAAGCTAGCATATAATCTCTAGTGCCTCTAAGGTACTTCAATATATACTTTACTGCAGTCCAATGTCCTTATCCAGGGTTACTTTGATATCTGCTAATTATGCCCTTGGCAAAACAGATTTCTGATCTCGTGCATAGCATACATTAGGCTTCCGACAGCCGAAGCATAAAGAACTGCCTTCATTTCCTCTATCTCCTTTGATGTCTTCGGAGACATCTCTTTAGATAAAACTACTCCAAGCCCAAAAGGTAAGAAACCTTTCTTGGAGTTATGCATGCTTAAAACGAGCAAGGATTTTTTCGATATATGAAACTTGGGATAAGTAAAATATTCTTTTCTTGCGATCCCTTATTACTTTGATCCAAAGAATATATACATTCTCCCAAGTCCTTCATATCGAATTGTTTTGACAACCATACCCTTACTTCTGACAACACTTTGATATTGTTTCCAACTACCAAAAATATTATCTACGTATAGTACAAGAAATACCACCACATCTCCATCACACTTTTTGTATACACAATTCTGGTTACTAAATAAATCCAAAGGTCTGGATTACTTTGATAAACCGGATGTTCCAAGACCTTGAAGCTTTGCTTCAGTCCATAGACTGATTGAGCTTGCACACAAGATGCTCTTTGCCCTTTACAATGAACCCTTCTGGTTGCTTTATATGGATGCTTTCTTCAAGACTTCCATAAAGGAATGCTGTCTTGATATCCACTTGCCAAATAAATAAAAGAATCCGGATAGACTTAAGCATATCTACCAGTGAAAAAGTTTCCTTTTTCATCAAGCCTTGCTTTGAAAGTTTCCACCTTCTTGTCTATCCATCTTTTCCTATTGTAGACATATTTTCACCCAATGGCTTTTACACCATCTGGTGGTTCTACAAGCTTCCAGATTTGATTAGAATACTTATATTCTAATTCTGTATTCATTGCTCTTTGCCAAGATGCTGCATCTTTATTTTAGAGTGCTTCATCATATTTCCAGGATCAGACTCATGTTCATTTGGGATCAAGTCCAAAAACTTTCCCAAAACATGAATCCTTTTAGTTGTTTGACAACCCTCCCACCACGATGATGTTGTTAGAGTGTATACTAAAAGCCTAGCTTTTGGTATAAACAAGAATCACATTGGTCAAATATCTACATTTATGATAAATGTAGTTGTTCAATTAATTTATATTGTAGATAACATGGTGTGTGGTGTCACACACAGAGGATCATGTTATCAGTACCTTATAAATTATAAACAGTAGCTCACGACCATAATGGAAAGGAACAAACCATTGGAAGGTCGTAGTGTAATTAGGTATTAGTTTATCTTAATTATATAATTACACTAGTACACTTAGAGTGTATTGAGTAGGACCATTAGAGGTCGTTTCTTTTATACTGACTTTATAAAGAAACAAAGATCTCAGTTATTATGGAAGTGTGTGCTCTTAATCCTAATATAATAACAAGCACATATATTTGATATTTATTTCTTTAATTTATCAATGGGTGAGATTTAGTTCGATGAATCAATAAGCCCGATAAGTTGGGAAATGATATCACTTATAGTGTGTGTTGTTGATTATAGAAGGAAACTGTGTCCTAGTGATGTAGGTTGAGAATGTCCCCAAGAGGAGCTCATAAGGATTGTCATGTTAAACCCTGCAGGTGGACTTAGTCCGACATGATGATGAAGTTGAGTGGTACTACTCTTGGAGTTAGATATTAATTAAGTGAGTTGTCAGTAACTTACTTAATTAGTGGACATTTGTTATCTTAAACACAGGGAGACTAACACACTCATAATAAGAAGGAGCCCAAAATGTAATTTGGGATTGGTGCGGTAGTTCAATAATAGTTCTTTAGTGGAATGAATTATTATTGATGAAATTAAGTTGTGTGTTCGGGGCGAACACGGGATGCTTAATTTGATCGGGAGACCAAAACCAATTCCTCCTCTCGGTCCCTATCGTAGCCTCTAGTATATTGAGATTTATACCCACCGCATACCCACCTTCTTACCCATCCAATGGGGCCGGCCAAGCTAGCTTGGAACCCAAGCTAGGGCCGGCCAAGTCCAAGTGGATGAGCCATGTAGGTGGCCGGCCAAAGCATGGGTCCCAAGCTTAGGTGGCCGGCCACTAGAATATTAAAAAGGATTTTTATTAAAATTATTTCTTATGTGGATATCATGATTTTAAAAGAGAGTTTAAAAATTAAAAATTTCCTTTTATAGCTTTCTACAAAAGATTAAGAGAAGAGATTAATCTCTTTCCTTATTTGTAGTTTAAAAGGATGATTTTAATTTTTGGTAAAAACTTTCCTTATTTGTAAATCATCTACATGTTTAAAAGAGAGTTTAAAATTTGAAATCTTTCCTTATTTGTTGATTAAAGGAGGATTTTAAATTTTAAGAAAACTTTCCTTTTTAACCATGTTCATGATTTAAAAGAGAGTTTAAAATTAAATATTCTCTTTTATAAGTTTCTACAAAAGATTAAGAAAAGATTTGATATCTTTCCTTATTTGTAGATTAAAAGAGATTTTAATTTTTAGAGATAACTTTCTTTTTATCCACATGTTTAAAAGAAAGATTTTAATTTATTAAATTTCCTTTTTATAAACCAATCATAAAGGGATAAAATTGTTGGAGAAATTTTTATAAATTTCCGGAAGCAAATAAGGAAGTTTTAATTGGTGTTTAAAATTTTATTTGCTTGGAGAATTTATTTGTTGTGGCCGGCCATTAAAATTTGAAAAGAGAAAATTGTTTTAATTAAATAAATTTTCCTTTTCAATGGCAAAAGAATTAAGGAAGTTTTTATTAAATTTTCCTTATTTGCCAAGACCAAGGATTATAAAAGAGAGGGTAGAGGAGGCTTAAAGGAAAACGACTCTATTCTATTTTTCTTTCTCTTTTCCTTGGTGTTGTGGCCGGCCAACCTCTCTTCCTCTCTTCCTCTTGGTGGTGGCCGGCCAACCTCTCTTCCTCTCTTCCTCTTGGTGGTGGCCGAACATTCTCTATTGGCTTGGAGCTCTTGTGGTGGCCGGATACTACTTGGAGAAGAAGAAGAAGAAGGAGAAAAAGCTTGTATCCCTTGGAGCTTGGTTGGTGTTTTGTTCTTCGACCTTGGTGAAGCTTCTTTGTGTTGGCCGAACCTAGCTAGGAGGAGAAGAAGGTGCTTGGTGGTTTCTCATCTCGGAAGATCGTTGCCCACACAACGTCCGAGGTTAGAAGAGGAATACGGTAGAAGATCAAGAGGTCTTTCTAGAAGGTATAACTAGTAATTTTTCTTTCCGCATCATGCTAGTTATTTATGGAAATAATACCAAATACAAGAGGCTTACGATTCTAGTATTTCGAATATGTTTTTCGAAGTTGTGTTCTTTTGTTTTATTTTTTCCTTGTGATTTGATTGTTCTTTTCGGTTAACCTAAAGTTATTTTAGGAAATTAAATATTAGATTTCTATAAAAGGTTTTGTCTAGTCGGTGGTGGTTGCTCCCATATCCAAGAAGGTCATGTGCCTCGCCACGTCAGTACTGGGAACCAATTATGGAAATTAATATTTAATGAAATTAATAACTTAAGGCGATTTGGGTCGAACGTGTTAAGTTCCGCAGGAGATCCAAGTCAAAACCTAAAAGAACAAATAGATTAAGTTTTGGATCAAACGTGTTAAGTTCCGCAGGCGATCCAAAATTTAAATTAAAAGAACACATGGTAGCTAGGAAAAGGTTCAGACCTTTGTACAAAATTTTTGTACAGTGGAACCTCTAGGTTTTCCGAGTAGCAACCAACAGATGTACTGTCTATAATTGTGTATCAATTTGTGATACGTGTTGCAGTTTCATGTGATATTTCATCTTGTACAGTTGGTACTAGATTAGACATGTCCTTTATAATTTCTTTAAGAACAAATTTACTTATGGGCTTGTGGTTTATTACATAGTCCTTTTCTAAAAATCGATCATTGATGCTAACAATGACCTTCTGATTTTTAAGACTATAAACCTACTTTCATTTCTCTAGGATAACTTACAAACAAGTGAATTCCTGTCCAACTTATCATTGTCTCTCTTCAGCATATGTGCTGGACTACCCGAATCCGAATATGCTTCAAAATAGGCTTATGCCTATTTAGCAATTCTATATGAGTAGAGAGTTCTGAATTTGGAAGGTACTATGTTCACTTCTATTTCCAGAGTATATCCTTAAAATGAATTTGGTAATTTTCCAAATCACTCATCATCAATCTACTTATTTCCATAAGAGTCCTATACCTTCCTTTTTCTACACCATTCTGTTGGGGTGTACCAGGTGCAATTAGTTGGGATTGAATCCCTACTTCTGATAAGTGACTCCTAAATCTTCCCAAGAGGTACTTGCCACTACGATCTCACCGTAGTATCTTGATACTTTTACTTTGACGTTTCTCCGCATCAGCCTTGTACTCTTTGAACTAATCAAAGCACTTAGTCTTGCTGCACATTAAGTAAATGTATTTGTATCTTGAATAGTTGTTTATAAAATAGATGAAATATTCGATACTACCTCTTGTCTGGATAATCATAGGATCACACAAATCAGAATGAACCAATTCCAACATTTCTTTAGCTCCATACCCCTTAGACTTAAAAGCTTCTTGGTTATTTTTCCTTCTAAGTAAGACTCGCAGGTTGGAAAGATTTCCACTACTAATGAACCCAAAAGTTCATCAGCTACCAATGAATCCTACTTAAGTTAATATAACCTAGCTTTAGATGCCAAAAATATAATTGGTTCATTTCCGAAGGTTGCTTTCTCTTAAAGTTAGAAGATGTGTTACTAATTTCCATTTGTTGCATCGTGGGAGTTATTGGATTTATAAATTGCCAACCAACGTAACAGAACAGATAACTTCCCTCTTTTTCTTAATAACAACTTTGTTATTAAAAGAGGCAGAATATCAAGTTCTTTGAATAGTTTAGAAACTGAAAACTAGTTCTTTCTAAACTTGGTACGTAAAGACAATTACTCAAAATCCATGTTTTATTCTTATCAAAGGATAAACATCTCCCACTGCAACAGCTGCCACTTTTATAGCAGTGCCCATGTGGACGGTGTTTTTATTTTCATTTAGTTGTCGGGTTTCCTGGAACCCTGCAATGAATTGCGGACATGATTAATGGCATCTGTATCTACACTTCAGGTTCTGGTAGATAGCACCACTAAACATGTTTCAACTAATGAATTAAATACACCTATATTGTTCTTAGTTCTAAGAAGACAGTCAACCTTAATGTCCAAGTCCTATTTTCAATCATTACAATTGGGACTACTAAGTCTTTTCTATAGTATAACAACTAGGGGATTGACAAACATTTTAAATCCTAAGAATCACAAAAATATTTGGTCAAGATCAATTCTTTAAAATCCCCATGAATTTTGTATGCCACGATAGTGTGGACGTATACAAAATCAAAGAGGAGATTTTATCCATTAATTTTATTATCTCGTCAACTTTACTTTATGACGAATTAAATTAATAGTTGATCTGTCTTTGATCAAATATTTGGTCAAAACTTTTTGAATTTAAAATAACATTGATTCCTCAAACAATATTATTTAAATTCACCAACACCTCAAACACCATGAATTTTGCATGCCACGATAGTGTGGACGTATACAAAATTTAAACATTTGTAAGAGGAGGATTTTACCCATTAATTATCTTGTCAATAAGTCTTTATGACAAAATAAAATTACCTCAAATACTGTTGAATTTTGTATGCCACGATAGTATGGACGTATACAAAATCAAACATTTGTAAGAGGAGTTTTTAATTTTATTATCTTGTCAACCTATTTATTTGACAAATTAATAGTTGGTTTTCTTCGGTCACACAAATAATAGCAGTGACTCCGATGGGGAGGATACTATTAGACGTGCCTAAGTGTATACCATTACTTGACACTAAGTCCATTAATAAGATCATGCCCCTTCCGATGGGGAAGATCACACGCTCTTAATTAACTTCCTATAGTCATCCAAAATGGAAGTTTAATCTAGTGATCCGCAAACAAGCTCATCCGATATGGAGGAAGGCACTCAGAGCCAACGCGCAAGCTTGTTGCATCACTTATAAACCAGTAATGGAGACGGTAAAATTTATTTAAAAATAAATTCCTCTCCCATTTAGTTATTTAAAGTGAGGAATTTTGACTATGCTAGTCTACTTAACATGCATACTAACAAGCACACACAGTCTCAGCATAAAAAGAAATAAACAGAAAAACTAATTTTCAACTATTATGACTTTTATCTATTGCTGTCCTCCGTGTGTCGCCAACCCTAGCTGCTGCCATCTTTGGCCACCGCCACCGGGTTTAGTTGTCGCATCCATCTTGCTCCTTGTTCCGCTGCGCCTCTGGTCCTCAAAAGGTTCTACATCTTGCAAGATTCGATCCGCGACATAAATAGAATTTTACATTTTCGATCCTATATTCCTCGAAGGTAGTAGAGCCAGGTATCTTTCTTTTCCAATCTCGGACTAAGATGGTCCTTTTTGATGATATGCCTTCTTCTCTCAAGGTCTAGAAATCTCGCTTCTTCTTTATAAAGTTTCTGGGACCTATTTCTTGGTCTCATGTTTGGAGATCTTCTTTACCTCCTTTACCCGATATCAAGGAGTTTCATCTTCACCCTTCCTTTCCTCTTTATTGTGAAAATTTGTTGTATCGTCGTCTTTCTATCGCCAAATGGTTGTAGAACGATTTTCTATATCTGTTTGGTTTGAGCCCTGTCAGATATAAGATACACGACTCCTTAGGTAAAGTTCTGTTTCTTCTTCTATCAATTTTTACTAACTAAACGTTTTCTTCTAATTTATGCAGTGGCTGGATTTTATGCCGCTTTAATTGATGAAGAGCTACGTCTGGAAGAAGCTGCACTTTATGCTAAAGAACAAGAGCTTCTTACTGCTCAACCCTCGGCTACTGAAGTTTCAGTTCCTCCCACTGAAGCTTCCAGCTCTCAGGTGGTTCCTGAAGTTCCTAAGGGTCCCCTACAGAAACTTCTACTGCCCCTTTGTCAACTGTTTTTTCACCATTGGTTGTTGCTCCTTCAGCAGCTACTTCCCTTCCTGTTATTGAGCTTACATCCCCTGTAAGCTCAGGAAAATCCCTTATTAAAGTTGCTTCCAGCAAACACCCAGGACGCAAACTTATCAGGGCTCCTCCTCCCAAAAGGAGACTCATTCTTCTTATTGAAGAATTACTTTCAGAAGGGTTTGCTTCTGCTGACCTTCCCTCTAACGAGCCTACTTTGGCTGACCTGTATCCTTCTCTTATTTTCTCTCCCTCGCCTTCTTCCAGTACTAGTGCTCCTAGTGGCACTTCTTTTACTTTTCCCCTGTCTCTTCCAGAATCTGGGTCTTTACCCTCCTCATTTTCTTCTTATCTGGTTTTCGCTCCCCCTTCTATTTCAACCTCTTCCTTCTCTACGGGTTCTTCTACCGTTCCCGTCCTCCCTATATTGTTGGGAGGTTCTTTTGCTACTGCTTGGGAGGAAATTCACCCTCTCTTTGGAGAGCTTACCACTCCCGAGATAATTGATCAATTCTCTCACAAGGAAACCTAGGTATGTTTATTATTACTTATCTATTATTTATCCTTGACTATTTTATGACCCTTTATTATATTCTCAGCGATGGATAGCCAATATGGGTCTGTCTTGACTAATGCATAACTTATATAATGAGAACAAGAAGCTGAAACAGCAAGTTGTTGAGATGTCCTCTGCTACACTCTCAGAAGAATCCAAGAAACAATATGAAGCCCAGATTGAGAGCCTTCAATCTCAATTTAAATCAGCTACGGACCTCAACATAGAATTAACTTCCAAATTAGAGAAGTAGACTACTGAGACAAACAAGTTGAAGTCTGATTATGAGTCTGCGTTAGCTCAAAAATTTAAGGCTCTACATTTAAAAGATGATGAAATAGCTTCTCTAAACACCTCCTTGAACACAGTTAAAGCAGAGGCCTCTACCAAAGATGCCGAATTGAAATCTTCTCAAACAACCTTGGTGGAGTATAAAGCTGGTGAAGATAATCGCTTTAAAGATCGGGCCACAACTTTAATCAGCTCTACTGAATTCAATAGGTCAATTGTAAAATCTATTTTGGCGGCCTATACTGCTGGAGCTGAGGGAGTTGTTAAGCAATTGCAGGAGTAGGGCTTCCTATCCCGTGAACCTTCTCCTAACTTCTTAGATCGATGCAAGCTCATTGATAACAGGCCCGCTGATTTGTTTCCTCAACTGTCTATAGAGTAACTTGTTTACTTTAATTCTGATTACTGTAATGCTAACTATAATTTATTATGACAATTCTCCTTAAAAACCGATTCATTTGTGAAAAGTAAATTTTGTTTGTGTTAATGAATTCGTCTGACCAATTTGTTTGTGTGCTTATTTCATGTATTTAGTGATTCACTATCTCCTTTCTAAATCTATCCTCTAGTCTCTCATTCTCATCCTTATCATATTTACCATTCTATTACTATTTACACAAGGACCTAATCTTTACTAGTATATTGTAACATCACCCATCCTAACCGATTAACTATACCATTATCAATCTCGGTCGATCCACTGTAACATTTCCAATCTTGACCGGTCTGTTATGACCGACCGATTTACTATAGCCACACCCATCTCGACCGATTTACTATAGCATTATCAATCTCGATCAACCTACTATAGCATCATCAATCTCGATTGGTCTATTATCTCGATCTCGACCGGTCTATTATAACCGACCGATTATTGTTATGTTTACAAATATCGTTCGGTATTTTATACTTAGCCGGATTTCGTCCGGTCTAGTATACTTATATGAGATTATTGTTTAATCAGATAGATAGTATTAAGTTACCTGATCAACCTTATACCCGATCGATTTTCCTTATGCCTCTTTGATTCTTTAAGAATCAAATGTAGAGAGAAAGCAAAATCGCTTTTTTCCGAGGATGATCGCTAAGCTTACCTTCCTTTCCTTGGGATTCGACTTTCTTTTTGAATCTGATCCCATCCCTCGATGACGTCATCTCTTTTTATGGCAGTTATGTCTCCATATGTTCTTCTTTGTTGAGTTTACACTTTTTCTTTTCCCACCCTCCTTTATACCTAAGTTCTGCATAAATTATCATTGGCCTTTGGATTTCTCTTTTTTCCAGTTCTTCTTCTATTTCTGTTTAAGGGTTTTTGGTCTAAGGCACAGAGGAAGGAAAGGGTTTAAGACGCTCTCTTCTGTTCCCCGACTATTTCTCCTCCTTCCCCTATTCTCCTTCCTTATGCTGTTCAGCCATGGCCACTTCTTCCACTGCATGGTTCCTTTCATGTGCTTCTGGCCTTATAGAGCCAGAGGAGGTGGAGTTACAAGTGAACTATGATTTTCCTTCCTATATAGTTGGCCCTACCCCTCAGGATAGTCCGGATCTTCCTCCTTTAGGAAGTATATTGATCTTCTGGGCTCAAGCCTTGCAAGGTTTCTGATTCCCTCTTCATCCCTTTTTCGCTGATGTTAGTATTTATTTTGATATCCCTCTTAATCAACTTATTCCTCAGTCTTTTTCTATCCTTGTGGGTTTTGTTGGATGTCTAAACTACTTGATTTCCCTTTGTCCCCTCGTCTTTTTCACTACTTCTTCATTCCTCGCCAAGTAGACATTGGTGTCTTTAAATTTCAGCCTCGCCCTAAGGCTATTTTGTTTAGCAGGATTCCTCCTTAAGAGGAATGGTGTCACAAATTTTTCTTTATATGTCTCCCTTCTTCTCCTCCTTTTCCTATTGCCTGGATACACAATCTTCCCCCGGCTCCTAACACTGATAACTTCCTCAATGATCCTTGTGTCTCTCTTGCCTTATCCAAGCTAAAGGGGGTTAAATTTTGCTTACCGGCCTTGATTGTGGAGGGTTTAATGTTTCCCTTTGGAATAAGTAGCATCGACACTCCCTTGGAGGTCTCTTTTGGTATGTCTAAACATTCTAGGCTATGTTTATCAGCTATTTGTTAATTATTTTTTATGATGACGCCTAACTCTTGGGTTTCAGCTGATGCTCTTCTACCCACTTTCATGTATAAGAATACAACTATGACCAAGTCTTTTTTGAATAATCTTGGAGAACAATTACTGCAAGCTCGTCGAGCTGACCCTACCACTTCCACTCTGGGTTTGTTATCTAAGGAGGAACAAGCGGCAGAAGCTGTTGCTTCTATGGAAGAGGAAGAAGAACAACCTTTTGTTGCCATACTCAAGAAACCCAGGCTTTTTGAGGAAATTCCTTTTCGTGACACTTTTGGTACCTTTGTGCAGATCCCTATTGTTCCTTCACCTATTTCTTTTGAGAGAGGTAAGGCGCCAATGCCCCTACCCACATTATCTCCAATCTTTCTCTTAGAATGATGAGGTCGGCTCTACTTATTCCTTCCTCTTCTGTTATTGTTTCAACTACTTCTGCTCCTCAGATGGCTGCAACTACTTCTGCATCTTCTCAACCTCATTCCTTGGCCTTACCCCCTTTGACCTCTGGACCACGAGCAAAAAGAACACCTTGCAGGAGATCTTCTCTGGGTCTAGGACCATCAGCCATCCGTGCCTCGACAACTGAATCAACTCTCACTGCCTTGCCATCTTCCATCCCCTCTAGTTCTCCTCTATTATTCTCATTTCTACCACTTCTTCTCCTTCTCTTCCTTCTTCTTCCACTCGGACTTCCTCACCTTCTGTCCCTCCACCTTTGTTTAGACAAGTTGTGGGTTTGCCCTCTCAGATGGGACAAGCTTCGAACCCTCATAGTCACGATTTTCTACAGCTACAAGGCCCGTTGGCTGAGTCTTGGCTTCAAAACCAAGAGTCATTAAGGGGCACCAGTATTTCAAATCGTGCTGACAATCATAGTAGTCAAGCTATGGTCGTAAGTGTTTTTCACTATGTATTGTTAACTTTTTATTATTCTCGCTAACTGCATTATTATCTTAGTTCCTTGCCTCAAGTCTTCATCTAGACAAGTTAGTCATTACTCTGGAAAGAGAAAATGGTAAGTTAAAAGCTCAGGTAGAGGCATTGAAAGCCAATCTTCCTCCTTCTCACATTGAGCTTACTCAATTACAAGAGAGGATGGCTTTATAGACTCAACAATTAGAGGCTATGAAAAAGGAATTGCAGCACAAGCAACAATTATTGAAAAACAAAGAGCTTGAAAGAAAAATCCTAGAGTTGCGAGTGGATCAGTTAAATTCCAGCCTCCAGGTGGAAACTACTTTGAAAGACAAAGTCATCTCAGATATATCTCATAAAAGCATTGTCTTAGAGAAAGTGGAGAGGCTTCATAATGTCTTTCTTTCTAAGTAGGCCCAAGAGTCAGCCTCAAGGGATTTTGCCCTTTTAAAAGAGCAAGAACAAAGGAAGGCCCAGGATGCCGAGATATCCTCACTTCAAAGGAACTAGAACAACTTAAATTGGAGAGAGACACTCTCAAAGATCAAAATACCAAACTACAAACTAAGTTTCAAAGTTATAAGGAGCATGAGGAAGATCGATGGGAAGCTAGGCGCTTAACTTATCTAAGGTCTCTGACGTTTGTTAATGAATATGTTCGTCGAATCATAGGAACTCTAAATCATTCTGTGACAGGGGTTATTCAACAATTGAGGGAAGGTGGTTATCTATCTCGAGAACCCCCTTCTCTATTCATAAACCGTCGCAGACTCAATCAGGAATTACCCGAAAATTTGACAAGCCATTTCGAGTAAGCATGATTATAAAAGATTTGTAATTAAAAGACTTGTAATTAAGTACTTGCAATATTTGTAAAAAATCTGTACTTACTTGTTTTTTCTGGCCTTTATGATTTGTCCGTTGTTTCTTGAAAATAAGTACTATCTTGCTCAAAAGCTTTTCCTGTTGTGGTATCTTAACTGATCATATGGCTCTGAACAATAAGGCTCTTTCATAAACTCTTTGAACTCTATTTAGGCCTGACTGTATATAAAAAATTTCAAAGACCTTAGTCGTTCCGAGGGGCGTGTAATCTCGAATAACTTTATCCGAAAAACTCTATAGGATTTATGTACTCTTGGTTGAACGTACAATCCCGAGCGTTTTTAAATAGAGAACTTTATATGATTGTGACTTCTAATGGGAAATGTAATTTTGAAGGATTATATATATATAAAGAATTCCCTCTGAACTTCGAATCCTGGTTAAGAGTGTAATACCGAGTGATTTTTATAAAGAAATGCAGATGACTTTGAATCTAGGCCAGGCCTATAATCCCGCACGATTAAATATTAAGAACTTCATCAACCTTTGAATTTTCAGTCGGGCGTGTAATCCCGATAGTCCTGTGCTCTATCAATATTTTGGTCAAGTACTTAATCTCATCTGACTTTGCTCATGATAGTTAAAAAGTCTCCAGTTCTTCTCACGAAGGCCTGTCTAGGTTACTTCAAGAGATTTCCCGATCGACTATGTTTTATGATAGTTTAAGGTCTCCAGTTCCTCTCAAGAAGGCTCGTCCGGGTTTCTTCATGAGATTTCCCGATCGACTATGCTTTATAATAGTCTAGAGTCTCCGGTTCTTCCCATGAAGGCCCATCTGGGTTACTTCATGAGATTTCCTGATCGACTATGTTTATGATGGTTTAAGGTCTCCGGTTCCTCTCAAGAAGGCCCGTCCGGGTTTCTTCATGAGATTTCCCGATTGACTATGCTTTATGATAGTTTAGAGTCTCCGGTTCTTCCCATGAAGGCCCGTCCGGGTTTCTTCATGAGATTTCCCAGTCGACTATCCTTTATGATATTTTAGAGTCTCCGGTTCTTCCCATGAAGGCCCGTCCGGGTTACTTCATGAGATTTCCCGATCGACTATATTTATGATGGTTTAAAGTCTCCGGTTCTTCCCATGAAGGCTCGTCCGGGTTACTTCAAGAGATTTCCTGATCGACTATGTTTTATGATAGTTTAAGGTCTCTGGTTCCTCTCAAGAAGGCCCATCAGAGTTTCTTCATGAGATTTCCCGATCGATTATGGTTTATGATAGTTTAGAGTCTCCGGTTCCTCCCATGAAGGCCCGTCCGGGTTTCTTCATGACATTTCCTGTAACGCCCACCCTTCTTACCTAAGGGCGGCGCTACGTTCTTATACTACTTACGTACATGTTTTACTATAACAGCGGAAGAATAAAAACTTTAAAGAATTTAATTTATTAAGCATAATATCACATATTCTGATTTGTTCAAATGTGCATATATTGAACTTATAACTAAAAATATTAATTTGTCCGAATCGTCCTAGCCGAGCCACCACCACACACATCACTATCTGCTCCTCCTGCTGCTCCGTTGTTCATCCAGCTTTCTCTTTTATCTGCGGTACAAGGAAAGTAAGCTATGAGCACTCATGGCTCAGTAAGTTCCTTTCCTACTCACTAAAACCGAGAATCATCGTATATCAAGAATGGATCAACATATCATCGTCTCAACTAATCATAACATAACATATCATTCTATTCAAACATATCATGCATATTTCTTATTCACATATCATTTCATAGAAGCATGAATATCATATCATAAAACAAATAAATCACAAGCATAAGACATACAAGGGCATCATATTCATATCATAATATCACATGACATTATATCATATCATCATATAATTCAAGCACATATGAATGTAGGCAATGCATCGTGAATTTGAAAACTTATACTTAATAGTACTTGAAATTAATATCATCATCATTTGGGATCCCGGTTTGTACCACATACTTAATGCGTAGGTCCAAGGTAGCAAGTCTTGAGCCCTACGATGCATACATACTAGGCCCGAGTCTTACTCCATCGACCTAGGGCACTCAAAGGCCCATTCCTGACGAGGCCCGAGTCTTACTCCATCGACCCCGGGGCGTTTACGGAGCCCACCCTTGGTACAAACCATAAAAATAACTTATCATGCATAACTATCATATCATGTCCTTAACAATCTTTCATGCATTTATTCTTTTCATTTCTTTTCATTATGTATAGCATTTTCTATGCTATCACATATCATAACATAACTTCATTTCTTTTCATTATGTATAGCATTTTCTATGCTATAACACATCATGGCATATTTCATAATATAACTTCATTATGCATATCATTTCGTAACTAAAGCAATCATGCATTCTAACTTATTATCATATCATTTTCATACAGCATGGCATAGACATATTTAATTTTTGTTCTAGGGTTTCTAGGGCATCTATCCCTTCATGGCCGAACACATAATGATTCATTTAGGTCATACAAACATGTATCACATTCACACATTATCAAGTTTTCATAAGAAGTACTTTTAACCCCTTAGGTTTCATTTCCAAGGCCTCTAGGTCCTTTAAACCTTACTTGGCCGAAATTCATAGAATATAAACTTCCTTTAAGTGGCCTAAAGCATGGGAAACCTAAGTAAATTTCATAGCAAGATTTACTAAGAACATCATACACAAAGTTGGATCATAAACAAGCTAGGACTCTTGTGATCTTACATGTCATAAATCATGTAACTAATTTTCTACATTCCAATTAAACATGAGAGCATTAATCATCTTTCATAACATAATATCACAGAGGTCATTGAGCATATTAGAATTTTGTTTAAGCTTCTCTAAACCATCACCTTACCATGGCCGAAATATTAAGAGCAAGGTTCATGAGTTTCTTTCAACATACAAGTATACAACTCTTAAGAACTTTATATCATGTCATATAAGCATAGTTATTTTAAATTCAAGGCCCTCCTAACCCTAAATTCTTTCTTGGCCGAAACATGAGAGTGGGGTTCTTTTGGTTCCAATCAACTTCCAAGCAAGAAAACCATAGGAAGGTTCTTAGCATTTCATAGAGGGAACCTTGCACTAGTTTGGTTAGACAATAATTTTCCTAACCTATTTACAATATTTTTGATTGAAATTCTAGGGTTACATACACCTCTGATCATGCATCATATATGTATAAAAACATAGGGGAAAACTTTCTTTCAAGGCATAGAAAAAGAATCCGAAAATCACATGAAAGCCTTGTACCGCAGGTGAGGGGAAGCTTACCTTCTTTGCTTAAGTTTCCTAGAGTTGAGAACTTGCTTGTGGACCTTTCTTCCTTGCTTGCTTTGCTCGGCACCAATGGAGGAAGAAGTGGCTAGGTCTTTTGGTGGAGAGGAGGAGGAAGAAGAGGAGGCTTCTTCCTCTTGTGTTGCTCGGCAACAAAAGAAAGAAAGAAGGGGGAGAGTTGTTGCTCTCGGCAACAAGAGGAAAGAGGGAGGGAGAGTGCTCGGCACAAATGGAGGAGAGGAGGAGAGTGAGTTGAGGATGAGGCCCTCCATGCCTATTTATACTAAAGTGAGGCGAGGAAAACTTGACTTGATTCATCCTCCTCATTTACTTCTCCTCTTAATGAGAAAGAATATGCTAGAGAAATGCTTCTTGAGTTTCTCTCTTTTCTTTCTCTTAATTTCTCTCCTTTCTTTCCTTTAATTATAATTCCCATCTCTCCTCTTACAATATTCACTCCTATCACACTTGGTTAACACATGCATGCATCCACAAGAGAACCAAGGATCAAATCCTTCTCCTAACATATTTTTGTACAAAATAATTCATGTATATGCATTATGCATAAATATTTCATACATGCATATATAATATCTCATATTTCTTTTGTTTACATTAATTCCTTGCATTATAAATCATGTATAGAACTTTATATTCTCAACTTTATTTTCTTTCATAAAGTTTTTAATCATCTAAATCCTTCCCATCGTAACATTCAACGTAGACTATCTACACATTCTTTTCATTACATTCGTACTCTCATTGCCCTTACTTTATCTAGGCTTTCTAGGGGTGTTACATTTCCCGATCGACTATTCTTTATGATAGTTTAGAGTCTCTAGTTCTTCCCATGAAGGCCCGTTCGGGTTACTTCATGAGATTTCCCGATCGACTATGTTTATGATGGTTTAAAGTCTCCGGTTCTTCCCATGAAGGCCCGTCCGGGTTACTTCATGAGATTTTCCGATCGATTATTCTTTATGATAGTTTAGAGTCTCCGGTTCTTCCCATGAAGGCCCGTCTGGGTTACTTCATGAGATTTCCCGATCGACTATGTTTATGATGGTTTAAAGTCTCCGGTTCTTCCCATGAAGGTCCGTCCGGGTTACTTCATGAGATTTCCCGATCGACTATTCTTTATGATAGTTTAGAGTCTCTGGTTCTTCCCATGAAGGTTCGTCCAGGTTACTTCATGAGATTTCTCGATCGACTATGTTTATGATGGTTTAAAGTCTCCGGTTCTTCCCATGAAGACCCGTCCAGGTTACTTCATGAGATTTCCCGGTCTACTATGTTTATGATGGTTTAAAGTCTCCGGTTCTTCCCATGAAGGCCCGTCCGGGTTACTTCATGAGATTTCCCGATCAACTATGTTTATGATGGTTTAAAGTCTCCGGTTCTTCCCATGAAGGCCCATCCGGGTTACTTCATGAGATTTCCCGATCAACTATGTTTTATGATAGTTTAGAGTCTCCGGTTCCTCTCAAGAAGGCCTGTCCGGGTTACTTCATGAGATTTCCTGATCAACTATGTTTATGATGGTTTAAAGTCTCCGGTTCTTCCCATGAAGGCCCGTCTGGGTTACTTCATGAGATTTCCCGATCGACTATGTTTTATGATAGTTTAGAGTCTCCGGTTCCTCTCAAGAAGGCTCGCCCGGGTTACTTTATGAGATTTCCCTATCGACTATTCTTTATGATAGTTTAGAGTCTCCGTTTCTTCCCATGAAGGCCCGTCTGGGTTACTTCATGAGATTTCCCGATCGACTATGTTTATGATGGTTCAAAGTCTCCGATTCTTCTCAAGAAGTCCCGTCTGGGTTACTTCATGAGATTTCCCGATCGACTATGTTCATGTAAAACTAAAATGCTTGCACTAACCTTGTGATGGTTTAATGTCTGTGAGATTTCCCTAAGGAAGCCTGGTAGGTCCTTCCTTAAAGCTCCCGATCAACAGATACTTGAGCGGAGTAAGAATGTTTGCCCGGTGATCATCATGTTATTAAAACCGTGTCTATTTTTCGGGCGATACTTGGCTTGTATTGTATTTATCAAATTGAATGAAGTACATAAATTATGAGCATTCTTGTTATCTGTTCGCAGGGAAACTGCTTCAAGTAAGTTTAATTTATTCTCTTGGATGTGCTAATCTTCACGTGATTGGGTGACTAGATATATACTGAGGAAGCCATAGTCTTCTCGTTCAGGGATATCTATATTTCTTGAACGATATGAGCTTGTTAAGTTCGGTAGGGCTGTAAATGATTCGCACTCCAAGGACGCTCGAGAATTCTTCCTTCAGTGTCCTGGAGATAATATGAACCCGACGCAAGTTTTTTTCTACCACCTTGTAGGGTGCTCCCCATTGTGGTGCCAATTTGTTAACATCCCCAGCAGGCTTGACAAGTTTCCATACTAGATCTCCCACTTGAAAGAATCAGGGAATGACCCTCTTATTATAATTCTGCCTCGTTCGCTGTCGGTATGATGTGAGACGAGTTACAGCTTTGTCTCGAATTTCTTCTATCAGATCTAGCTCCATAAACCGCCGACCAGCGTTATCATCATCATATAGTTGTCTTCTATTGGATCCTACTCCTACCTCAATAGGAATGACAGCTTCTCCTCCATAAACCAGTTGGAAAGGAGTGATCCCTGTAGCTTCTCGGGGTGTAGTGCGATATGCCCACAGACCACTAGGCAATTCATCTACCCAGCAGCCTCTGACATGATCCAGTTTAGTTTTTAAACCTCTTATAATCTCTCTATTGGTTACTTCTGTTTGACCATTACTTTATGGATACGCCACAGAGGTGAATGCTTGAATGATACCATAGCTTTTGCACCAGTCTAGGATTCTGTCTCCTTGAAACTGCCTTCCATTATTAGAAACTAATTTATGAGGAATGTCAAATCTACATACGATATTTTTCTACAGGAATTTAATAACTGCATCTTCAGTAATCCGGGCAAGTGGTTCTGCTTCTACCTATTTAGAAAAATAATCCACTGCTACTAATAAGAATTTCCTTTGTGCAGTGGCCATAGGAAATGGACCAACTATGTCCATGCCCCATTGGTCAAAGGGACGGGAGACTATAGAGGTTCTTAACAATTGTGTAGGATGGTGTGAAATATTCTAATATTTCTGACAAGAAATACAAGTTCTTACAAATTTGGTAGCATCTTCATGTAAAGTAGGCCAGAAATATCCTGCTAGTAAAACTCTACGGGCTAAGGATCTTCCTCCAATATGACTGCCACATGAGCCCTGATGAACCTCCTACAAGATGAATTGTATATCTTCTGTTCAAATACATTTAAGCAAAGGTCTGGAGAAATCCCTTTTATATAACTGTTCCCCTATCATAGTATACTGAGCAACCCTCTTTTTAAATATCCTTACTTGTTCTGCATCAGTTGGAAGAATACCTTGCTGTAGATATAATATAATTTGTGCCCTCCAGTCACCTTGTATCTCTACATAAGCCTATCTTTCAATACAAGAGACTAGTAATGTCTGCTCAACTGGCCAGTCCAAGCTCTATGGTATTATAGCAGAGGCCAATCTAGCTAATTCATCTGCTACTTGATTCTCAGATCGAGAAATTTTTTGTATATTACTTCTTGAAACTGAGTTTTCAATTTATCAAATGCCTCAGCATATAACTTGAGTCTATCATTTTTGATTTCAAAGTTACCTGATAATTGTTGGGCTGCTAACTGAGAATCAGAATAAATATAAATCCGAGACGCTCCCACATGCCGAGCGGCCTGTAACCCTGCTATCAATGCTTCATATTCTGCTTCATTATTGGTGACTCTATAATTCAGCCTAACAGAAAGTTGAAGCTTATCCTCCCTTGGAGAGATAAGGAGAACACCAATTCCACTACCTTGTCTAGTTGAAGATCCATCCACATAGACTTTCCAAGTATTTTCTTCTTCAGGACCTTGAACTTCTATGATGAAATCTGCTAGAGCTTGTGCCTTGATGGTCGAGCGAGGTTGGTACTGTATATCATACTCACTAAGTACGATCGTCCATTTAATCAACCGACTAGATGCCACTGGGTTAAGCAACACCCGCCCGAGAGTACTGTTGGTTAACACAATAATTGCATGTGCTAAAAAATATGGGTGTAACCTCCGGGCGGTCAACACTAATGCATAGGCCAACTTTTCGAGTGTAGTATATCTATACTCGGCTCCTTTTAATAAATGATTAGAAAAATATACAGGTTGTTGTTTTTTCCCTTCCTGTCTAACTAACACAGAGCCTACAACATTTTCAATGGCTGACAGATATACCCATAGAGTTTCCCCACTACAGGTCTAGCCAACACAGGAAGGGTGGACAGGTAATCTTTTAATTCCTGGAAAGCTTTGTCACATTCTTTATCTCATTGAAATTTGTTAGCCTTCTGGAGTATCTTGAAGAAATGGAAGCTATGATCGGTCGACCTTGAAATGAATCTAGACAAGGCGGTGATCCGACCGGTGAGTCTTTGAGCTTCCCTCATATTGCGTGGTGGCTCAATGTTCTGAAGTACTTTGACTTTGCTTGGGTTAGCCTCTATTCCCCGCTCGGACACCATATACCCCAGGAACTTTCCACCTCTTGCTCCGAACAAACATTTGCATGGATTTAACTTGAGCCCATATTGCCTCAATGTTCTGCAAGTCTCCTCTACATCCCTGCAGAGATCAGTAGCCTGAAGAGACTTAATTAGAATATCATCAACATATACTTCCATATTTCTCCCAATCTGTTTCTGGAAGACCTTATTCATAAGCCTTTGATAAGCTGCTCCTGCATTTTTTATTCCAAATGGCATAACATTATAACAATAAGTACCTTTAGATGTTACGAAACTGACCTTCTCTTGATCCTCCTTAGCAAGGGGGACCTGATGATAGCCTTGATAGGTATCCAGCATAAAAATGTATTCACACCCGGCTGTAGAATCTACTAATTGATCGATCCGGGGCAAGGGATAATAATCTTTCGGGCAAGCCTTGTTAAGATCACAGAAATTAATACATACTCGCCATTTGTTCCCTGGTTTAGAAACCAGAACAACATTAGCTAACCAGCTAGGAAACTGCACCTCCCGGATGTAGCTAGCTTCCATGAGTTTAGCCACTTCCTCCTTGATGATTTGATTTTGTTCTGTACTGAAATTTCTCTTTCTTTGCATGACAGGTCGAGCATCTGGGAAGACATACAAGGAGTGCTCCATTACTGAAGGGGAAACACCCGTGACTTCTTTAAGCGTCCAGATAAAGACATCATTATTTTTCTTCAGGCATTGAACCAGCTCAGTTTTCAGCGTAGGATCAAGATCGGCCGCGACATAGGTAGTAGCTTCAAGTCGACCGGTCTGTATCTGGACCTCTTCCTTCTCTTCATAAACCAGAACAAGTGACTTCTCTTGAATGACATTAACCTCCATTCTTTGAATTTTTTGAGCGGCATTAGCTTCAGTCCGAACGATCTCCACATAATATTTACGGGCTATCTTCTGATCACCTCGTACTTCCCCGACCTGGTCATCAACGGGAAACTTAATTTTTTGGCAAAAAGTATAAACGACCGCCCTAAACTCATTTAAGGTCGGTCGACCCAGTATCACATTGTAGGAGGAGGGGGCGTCCACCACCATGAAGTGAGATCTTCTTGTTCTCATGAGGGGCTCCTCCCCTAGAGATATGGCTAATTTTATTTGACCGAGCGGTTGTATCTCGTTGCTAGTGAATCCATATAAAGGAGTCACCATCTATTGAAGTTCGCTCGGGTCGATCTGTAGTTGATCAAAAGCTTTTTTGAAAATAATATTCACGGAACTACCAGTGTTTATGAAGGTATGGGAAATAGTGTAATTGGCTATCACAGCTTTAATTATTAAAGCATCATCATGAGGTATTTCTACCCCTTCAAGATCTCTGGGCCCAAAACTGATTTCTGGTCGGCCGCCTTCTCCATGCTGCATCCTACAGCATGGATCTCAAGTCTTCGTGCATGTGCCTTTCTGGCCTTGTTAGAATCTCCATCAATGGGCCCACCGCGATCATATTAATGTTGCCTCGGGCGGCATTACTCCTATTCTCTTCCTGCCGAGCGATCATGGCTTCAGGCTGAGTGTCACGCCCCAGGTGAGTCTCTACTAAAAAATTTTGGCAGTATCTCTCCTGTACCGATGACAATCTAAACCTTACATACATATAAAATACATCAGCCACATGCGGCTGGAATATATGTGCACAAAAGAAACACAACCACGCAGTTAATATTCACAGCCTACTCGGCTGGATAAAAGAAATGACAACAATCATGCAACTAATATGTAGCCCACACGGCTATATCAAAAACACAACGGAAAGTCGAAGGGGAAACCCACCAATATAAAAGTCCACAAAAACACATCACAAATATGAAGTCCGTAGTACAAGTATCAAAACATAATCTGTACTCAAAATACAACGAATACGAAATGAGGATAAGGAGAAACAAAACCAAAACTCATCCCTCGGATGTGACACGGGAAAGGGGACTGGCTGGCAATATGCTCCAAGCATCTCCATATCATCTATCTACTGCCTGAAAATCAAAATGGTATAGACGGGGTGGTGAGTACAGGTAACTCAGCGGGTAATGGACAGAAATAAAGCATGGTTCACATAATAAAGTAGGAATCAAGAATACAGTCTCCATTAGTAAAGAATAGAATCATGCTATCAAAAGTATAGTACCTCTAACTATATCTAATACAACAATGGTATATGAATGAACCTGACATAAGAAATGCACATAACATAAATGTACATACCCAAAAAGAACCAATACCATGATACCATAATCTGAAACTCACCGAGTCAACAACATACTCCTGACACCTGTGCAATACATATATGACTGCAAATATATGTAAAGTAAATGACATGTATGCGGCATGACATCCATATGCAACATACATAGCTCAAACAAGTGCAACATCACACAATCACATGCAACTAATAGCTACTAGTCATGTATGCAAGTGTACCTCCACAGATGCACCGCGCATCATATGCAAAATGCGCATGCATGACATATGGTCACCCCCGACACCTCTCCAGACACCACGACCCCGGTATGGCCGAGAGGCTTAGGTCCGTGACAAACCCTACAAGTCTCACGCACGTAACCACTATAAAGCGACTGAGACTACGGTACACTATGTAGTTATCTAACTACATAGTAAGGGTCCCTGACCACTCACAACCCAAGCCCTCTGACTACTGTACCCTCAAGACCCACTACTCTAGAGTGGTCGAGGCTGACAGAGTAACAATACTGAGCAGCTGAGTAAGCGCGACAGGACTAGCTCCACTCCTAACTACCACTCTCCAACAGTGGCAGAAAGAACAGCTACACACAACCGACGACCCTCTCAACCACAAGGGAGACTATAGTCGTCAGTATGCAATGAATGATGAACATGATGTGAATAATCACAATATAGATACCATCATCAATCATGCAACCCCAGAAACCACCTCCTAATCATAACAAACATATAAACCCACAACCCAATATAAGATGGCCAATGAACTACGCAACTCCAACAACCACCACCCCATCACGTATATACTAACTCAATAATATGCATGATCAACATGTAAACCGAATAAACCAGACATCCCTATGATACAAACTCTACATGTACATATGTACAGAGTCTAGATGTCAAAAGTCGAGACTGTAATGAATTAAACAAGATTATATCAAGGGTCCAACAAAAGTGACAAGAAGGAAAAATAGCAATAAACAGATTTAAGGAATGCAACCTACATATCCAAATATAACTATGCTTTATAGTTCAAAGAACTAAATAGGATATAAGAAAGAAATACCCGCCTCAATGTATCCCGTATCGACAGAACCACCCCACGTCACGTAGAATGTCGCCAATCAAGGTCCTGTATCACATATACAATTTCATGTAACTATATATGTGTACTCTACAAATAGATGAATTAATTTACAAGTAACTAGCCAACTTTCAAGCAATAGCTGACCACGATTCCTACTCCTTTCTACTGGTAAGTGTGGATTAAATTTCAACTTAGCTTACCCATCCAAAAATCAAATTCCCATTACCGATCTTAGTTATCACTAACCCTTTCTATATCACCTAACAAGAAATGAACCTAAACATCATGGAAATCCATTTCAGATTTAGGTTAATCCACACTTACAATCCTCAATTATTGAGATAGCACAACCGAACATAATCTTACAACAGTTGGGTTACTTTAATCACTACTAATTAGTCTTTTTCAATACCATCTACAAAAATTCCAGTAACCCTAGTACACTCAAAGCCTTCCACCCCTGAACAACATAATTCACAACTCCTATTGATTCCATCATTGATCTAGCCAAGTAATTCACTGAACTTACTGCAACTAAGGTTAGATCAAGAGAGTAGAACAAGAACTAGCAGTGTATCCGTTTTCCTACAAGCAGTAAACTACACTTTGCATCTTCACTGATCGGATCAAAAGAAAGAACAGTAGAGATTAGAGGATCTGTTCACCACTACAAACTAGTAAGAATAGTTGATCCCGTTACCTCTTCTCCCTTCTATCACCGAAGATGATCGCAGCTTCAATGGAGGAAAGAAATCCCTAACAGAACTGTGGTGGCCAGAAATCAAAACACAACCTCCTGCTTCCCAAAGAGATCACCCGAATCAATTCCAGAAAGCCAGATTAGGGTTTTCGGATTCACGATTCAAAAAGAAAAACCAACCTGCTTACCCCAAGATCGCGGCTAGAGCCCGATCTGTCCTTGTCGACGAACCGAGGAAGAGATCGGGAAGAAGGCAGTGGATCTTACCTCACTCAATCGGTTGACGCTGGCCATATCCAATGCCGGCGCCCTCACTCCCCTTCCGACAGCAGGCGAAAACCCCAAATCGAAGGTGCGTCGCCGCGGTTCGCCGAGACCAGAGAAGAAGGAAAGGTTAGGGGAAAGAATAGGATCCCCTTCCTCCCGATGCTCCGAGATCCCTCCTCGCCGGTGCCACCGGGGAATAAAGGAGAGAATCGCCGATCGTCGGGTAAGCGTCGATGTCGGGGCGATCGCGCGAGAGAGAAAAGAGGAAGAGAGAGTCGGGTCGGGCTACTGTGCGCGGGGAAGAAGGGGTTTAAGAAGAAAGAAAACGGGTTATCGGGTTCGAGTGAGTGAGGGAACCCTTATTAACATGGTCCACCTAGGGTTAAGGAAATTACACCCTACGTATTACTTAAACAGACCTCCACTCCTATCCCCACAAAACTAGTCATACGACCTCCGGAAAAATCCAGAAAAATTTCTAAAATTTCCTAAAATTTTCATAAGGTTATTCCTCGATAACCCTAAAAATAAATTCGCATATCTTACACTGAGTCTTCTCAGGTGCCTGAGTTATACTGACCGGGATTGGTAACGCGCCTTATTGAGGCTCGACCGGGTGATATTCTAATTTAAGTGGACTTTGCTGCCTGGGATATCATTGCTGATAGTAGTTTTACCTCTGATAACGATCCCTATTTGCATTCCTATTTTTCAAGACAAAACAGTCTTCTGTATGATGCCTGCTGTTCTTGTGATAAGTGCACCATCTTCTTGGTGCTTCTTGTTGCATCTCCACATGTTGTACTGCTTGTGGATGATATTCTGGGTGATGATGAGGTGGATGAGCTACCCGAGGCCCCCTCGATGGAGGAATAGGAGCGGGGGCCTTCTCCTTAACATGAGCAAGAGAAGAAGTAGTACCTTCCTTTCTGCGTGCAGCTTGAGCTTCTTCAATATTAATGAATTCGGTAGCACATTCAATTAATGACTCAAAATTAGCAGGAGGATTTCTCACCAGATCTTTAAAGAAATCATTATCATTCAGGCCTTGAGAGAAAGCACTCACCAATATCTCAGTAGTAGCATTGGGTACATCGATAGCTACTTGATTGAATCTTTTAATATAGGCTCTGATGGACTCCTTAGATGCTTGTTTAATTGAAAATAAGCTCCAGGGAGTTTTATGATACCTCTTGTTGCTGGAAAAATGGTGTAGGAAAACCTTCTTGAAATCCTTAAACCTTCGGATAGAGTTTTCCGGCAATCTCTTGAACCAACGTTGTGCAGCTCCTCCGAGTGTTGTAAGGAACATCCAGCACTTCACTCCATCAGAAAATTGTTGCAATAATGCTACATTCTCAAATTTCAACAAATGATCCTCTGATCTGTAGTTCTAGTGTACTCGCCGATCTACAGATTTTGATACCGCTTAGGAACCGAATCATCCAATACACTTTGTGAAAATGGAGAAATGACTCTCTCCGGCGAGCTATCACTAGCTACCATCATCTTAGCTTTGCGCTTCTCTTTGTCTGGTGCCTCACCAGAGGATTCCTGAAATATAGGCCTTCGTCCTCCCTGTTCAAAAGGAGTACGAAGGAAAGCTCGAGGGCGCCTGGTCGGAGAACCAATGGCCGGAGGGAAATATACATGATCTTCTTCTTCCAGCTTCTTTCCCCTTCGGTGCTCAGTAGTTGAGATCGTCGGATTATGAGCTACCGGCAGAGTAGCTCCAGTCTGAGCTTGTTGTTGCTGTTGTTGTTGCTATAAAGCCTTCTGTACATGAGTGTTGATGAGGAAATCCAGATCTTCATGACTAATAGTGAGTAAGTTTGATTTTCCAGTGTCTTCCATCTTGCAATCTCATATTCAGGTGAAGATTCCCACAGACGGCGCCAAATTTGATCCTGTCTGAGAAGCTGTGCAAAATGGAAAGCTGGGAGAAAACCTACTGCTGATGAAGAATAATACCTGTGGAATACTTATCTGAGAAACCCAAAGCGGATCTGGGAGAATGAAGTCACAGGATACCCTCCTTGTACGAAAAATCCAAAGACGGAAGGAAGAACTCAGAGAAGAATACCGAGATCTGGAGATCCACGGCTTCCTGCGCACAAGAGACCAACCAACACTATCGTTAGTGACCTAAGACCGGGGTGGGAATCGCTGGCTAGGCCCTCCGATGCTCAAGTCAGTGATCTCTCTTAGTGTGGAAGAAGGAAGAGGAGGATGAACAGTAATCGAAAACTAGGGTTGTGAGTGTGAGCATAAGCGTGAACATACCTCGCCAACAAAGAGGATTCTCCTTTTTATACCACTTCATATAACCTCCGTAGTCATGAAGTGGACCCCGGTTTGTTAGAGTTTGTTATGAGATGACGTAAGCCCTGTACTTGCATAAAATAACTTTTAAGGAATCTTTTCTGTACCCCAGATGTACCTTCTTTGTCGTCTATTGCCTGCAAAAGAGTCTAGAAACATACTTCCCTCAAAATTAGCAAACCTGTTATATGATCATATACTACAGATATCTTCATTCAACTATTCATGAATATTCTTGAAATATTTGTTATCCCGGACGGTATTGACTTATATTTTATTAAGTATGTGACCCCGACCGATATTGACCTATGCTTTCTTACGCGTGTTATCCTGGCCGATATTGGCCTCAATTTTATTAAGCATGTGACCCCAGCCGATATTGACCTATGCTTTCTTACGCGTGTTATCCCGACCAATATTGGCCTCTATTTTATTAAGTATGTGACCCCGGCCGATATTGACCTATGCATTCTTACGTGTGTTATCCAAGCCGATATTGGCCTCTATTTTATTAAGTATGTGGCCCCGACCGATATTAACCTATGCTTTCTTACGCGTGTTATCCCGACCGATATTGGCCTCTATTTTATTAAGCATGTGACCCCGACCGATATTGACCTATGCTTTCTTACGCGTGTTATCCCGGCCGATATTGGTTTGTATCTCCTTAAGCCTATTATCCTTGACGATATTGGACTATCCTTCTCAAGGTATTTCCCGTCCGAGATTGGCCTACCTTTCTTAAGGTATATCCCGACCAATATTGGACTATCCTTCCCGGACAATTTAGCCTATTTTCTTAATTCTGCTATCTCTTTTCCCCTTTTCACCGGGGGCATATTAAACCTAACCCATATCAGATACAATACTGAAAACCATTGAAAAATTCAATGTTTCACTTTAACTTTGTATCTAATAATAAATGGTGATCTCTATCAACAAATAGGTTTAACTAAGGTTTTCAAAAATATTTTTGAAATTATTTTCAAAACTAATTTCCAACCATAATCTTTGGGCTATTAGACATCACAAAATCTATGTGTTTTTGATGAAACTAAAACTCAAATAGATGTACTAAATCAATATATTGAGTTTTGCTTATTCTCCTAACATTTTACTTATATCTAATGTGTCTCAAAACACATATAAGTCAACTCTATGGTTTTTTTTAAGATGTAAAATGAGTTTTCCCTAAACTAAAGGATCATGCATTTCTAACTAGACATTTTAACTTTAATCATCCTACCTACGATATCAATTTATGTTATTGCCCTTCTAAGGAATTAACACAATGCATGATAATGATTATGACATACATCAAATGAGTATTTTTTAAAGGAAAAACTATCATAGTTTAATAATGCATGTATGACATTACATGTAGCATTTTCATAATAACAAGAATGCAAAAATATGATGTCATAGTATGTGATAGGGTACACAAAATATGACAATTATAACACAAAGAAAATACCTAAACTTTCATCTAAGTTCCATCCTTAAGCCATTATGCCAAAAGAACCATAAGTTTCCCAATCTTCCTAGAAAATGCAAAATATCCTATCTCGACATTCATGTGTATTTTATCCTATTTGTGCTAATTTGATTAAGCTTAATACTTTAAATATTTTAATTGACACACTTTTTCTCTTCAAGAGTACAAATCAATTTCTCATTTTCAAGGCATCACAATACCTTGAAAATGCTCCAAAGTGCCAACTTCACCATAGTTGGGTTAACTAGTCTTCTAATTAGAGTTGACACACTCTAAACTCATTTAGTGTATAGAGAATGCACTCTTAGGAACCCAAAACCTATTGGTGCTCCTTAAATGTTCTAGGTACTCACTAGGGATAACTTCCCTAGAAACATTCCTAATGACTTTCTTAGGCTTCTTTGAAGACCTAGTCACACTAGTCTCCTCAAAGTTAACTCTACGGATAACTTCCCTTGTAACCTTAACTTGACTCCTAGACCTAGGATTAATTCCATAACTATATGGAACTCTATGGTAACAGGACATCATGTCCTTAGACTTTGGTTTGTATCCCAAATCTCTCTTGTCCTTAGATGACCCTTTTTTATTTTGACCCATCTTTCTTCTTGGACCATTCTTCTTCATTTATTATTTTTCTAAGGATCTTCTCCAATTCATCAAGGCTTGATCTCAAAACTTGATTTTCAATCATTAAATCCTCAAACTTAGAATTTTCATTATTTCCTTAAGCATTTTCTTTCTAGGAACATATTGAAATTGATGATTTTTTTGAGTAGTTTTATTTCTAAGCACATATCTAAATTGCTTAGAATTCTTGCCTAGATCCTTTTCTTCCTTTCTATTCTTAGGTAGGGTTGTTTTAGTATGATATACTCTAGAATCTTCCTTAGGATTATCATGCTTCCTATTTTCATGATAACATGGTCTAAAATCATAAAAATTATTTCTAACATGTATTTTATCATGACTTAAATAAATACTACTAACTAATGGTACCTTAGTTTTGTTCTTTGAAGCTTTCCCTTGACTTGAGATTCCTCCTTTGTTCTTAGTCGGAATCCTCTCCCTTAGATATTGGTTCCGATAATGCCCCTTTTAATTGCAAGAGAAATACACAATGTGCTCCCTGCCTTTTCGTATCATGGGGCCGACCTCTTTAGATTTCTCCATCACTTTGGGTGCCACTTACTTTACTTCTTTACTAATCTTGGATACCTGCTCTTGTAGTGTCCATTCTCCCTACACTCAAAATATATGATATATTTTTTATTCTTAGCAATTGAAATTGTTATATCTTTGCTTGTAGGGGTGGCACATGATCCTTCTTCATTGGTTCAGGAAATTGAGGGTTCTCCTTGTTTCAATGTCAATAATGTTAGAGTGTATACTAAAAGCCTAGCTTTTGTAAACATTTATTTGTTGAAATAAAAGAATCACATTGGTCAATATCTGCATTTATTTATTAAATGTAATTGTTCAATTAATTTATATAGTAGACAACATGGAGTGTGGTGTCACACTCAGTAGATCATGTTGTTGGTTCCCTATAAATTATAAACAGTTGCTCGCGACTAAGATAGAAAGGAACAAACTATCAGTATAGTCGTAGTGTAATTAAGTATTAGTTTATCTTGACTAATAAATTACACTGATACACTTTAAGTGTATTGAGTAGGATCATTTAGGTAAGTTCTTTTTGTATTGACTTAGTAAAAGAACTAAACCTTAGTTATTATGGAAGTATGTGCTCTTAATCCTAATATAATAACAAGCACATATATTTAATATTTATTTCTTTGACTTATCAAAGGGTGAGGTTTAGCTCGATAAATCAATATGCCCGATAAGTTGGGAAATGATATTACTTATAGTGTGTGTTGTTGATTATAGGAGTCTGTGTCCTAGTTATCTAGGTTGAGAATGTCCCCAAGAGGAGCTCATAAGGATTTCCATGTTAAACCCTGCAGGTGGACCTAGTCCGACATGACAATAAAGTTGAGTGATACTACTCTTGGAGCTAGATATTAATTAAGTGAGTTGTCAATAACTTACTTAATTAGTGGACATTCGTAATCTTAAACACAGGGAGACTAACACACTCATGATAAGAAGGAGCCCATAATGTAATTTGGGATTGGTGCGGTAGTGCGGTAATAACTCTCTAGTGGAATGAGTTATTATCGATGAACTTGAGTTGTGTGTTCGGGGCGAACACGGGATACTCAAGCTCATCGGAAGGCCAAAACTAATTTCTCCTCTAGATCCCTGTCGTAGCCTCATTATAGCCTCAAGTCCATCCAAATGTAAGGCTCTTCTTGGTGTCCAAGAAGGGGGTCGGACCATTGCTTGGTGACCAAGCAATGGCCGGCCACATCCTCTTATAGGGGTCCGCCCTATTGCTTGGTGACCAAGCTTGTAGGGGCTGACCAATATTAATTCAAATAGGAGGGTTATTTTGAATTTTTAAAATCTTCTCTTTGTAGAAAACTATAAGTTTTAAAAGAGAAATTTTAATTTTAAAAAACTTTCCTTATTTGAATTTGGCCACATGCTTTAATAGGGAGTTTTAAAAGTTTTAAAACTTTCCTTTTTTAACCATCCTCATGGTTTAAGAAAAAAGGGAGATAAGTTTTAAAATTAAAATTTTCTATCATCATGTTAAAAAAAGGAAATTTTATAAGAGAGTTTTTAAATTTTAAAACATGGTTTTAATTTTTAGAAACTTTCCTTTTTTAACTCCTACTTTATAAAAGAGAGCTTGTAAAATTTTATAAGAGTTTTTCTTGTAAAATTTTATAAAAATAAAATTCCTTTTTCCCCTTGATGAGGTGGCCGACCACCTTGCTTGGTGCCCAAGCAAGTGGCCGGCCATATTAAATTATTTAAAATCATCACAAAATTTAATTTGGTGATTGATTCAATCAAGAGGAAAGAAAAGGAAAAATTAAAAGGGAAAAGGAAAAACTCTTGGATGATTTTATTTTTTTTTTGTAAAAAGTTTTTCCTTATTTGCGTTGGGCAAGTAATATAAAAGAAGGGGTGAGAGGGCTTCATGTGACACAACTCTTATTCTCTTGCTTGGAGACCTCTTGGTGGTCGGCCCTCTCCCTTCTCCCTTTCCCTTTTCTCTCTTCTCCTTGGTGGTGGTGGTGGCCGGATTTTAGAAGAAGAGGAGAAGCTCTTTTGGGTGGTGTTCATCTTGGAGGATCGTCACCCACACGACGTCCAAGGCGAGGCAAGAAATACGGCAGAAGATCTTGAGGTCATTAGCTTACAAAGAGAAGGTATAACTAGTAATTTTCTTCCGCATCGTACTACTTATTTTCTTTGTAAGAATTCTAAATACAAGAGGCAATTAGATCTAGTTTTTCGAAATAGTTTTTTGAGTTTGTGTTTTCTTCTTTTTCGAATTTGTGATTCGATTGTTCTTTTTGGTTAACCTAGAGTTATTTAAGGAAATAAATAGTAGCTTTCCTTAAAAGGCTTTGCCTAGGCGGTGGTGGTTGCTTCCATATCCAAGAAGGCCATGTGCCTCGCCATGTAGTCCTGGAAGCCAATTTTGGAAATTAATATTTATGGAATTAATAACTTAGGTAGATTTGAATCAATGGTGTTAAGTTCCTCTTGCGATTCAAATCTAAATCATTAAGAACAGATAAGTAAAATTTGGAATCAATGATGTTAAGTTCCGTCTGCGATTCCTAATTTAATTTCTAAAGAACACAATAGGTTATTTAAGGAAAGGTTTGACACTTGTACAAAAATTTTTGTACAGTGGAACCGGTACATTTTCCTAGGACTAACCAACAATTGGTATCAGAGCTAGAGTTTGCCTCTGTGTATTTTAGAATTCAAATAGGTTATGCATATGTCATACATAATTTAGGCAGGATAGTTATAGAATGTGCTAACTCTTTGGTTGCAGGCTCCAACTATTATGGCTTATTGTTATTGTGTGGATTGGACCCTTGGACATGTCAAGGGCATTATTTGTGTGCATGATTGTATGTATAAAATACAGCAGGAGCTGTATTATTTTTAAAATTTTATTTTTTGTTCGATCTAGAATACATGTACATTCCCTCGTGGAATATAGGATCGATATATATAAAATTCTATTTTTGTTGCGGATCGGATTATTGAGAGGCGTGGTACTTTTGGAGCACCAGAGGCGCAGTAGAATAAGAAGCAAGATGGATGCGATGACTCGACCCGATGGCAGTGGCTAAAGATGACAGCAGCTAAGGTTGGAGCACAAAGAGGACAGTAACAGAAAAAGGTCATAATAGTTGGAAAATGATTTCCATATTTATTGCTTTTGTTTACTGTGATGTGTGCGTATGCATGTGATGTATGCTAGCATAGGTTAAAATCCTCATTTTTAAATAACTAAGTGGAAGAGGGATTTTAATAAATCCCATGGTCTCTATTACTGGTTTGTAAGTGATGCAACAAGCTGCGTGTTGGCTCTAAGTGCCTCCCTCCACAACAGATGGGTTTGTTGCGGATCACTAGATCAAACTTCCTTTTATGGATGGTTATAGGAAATTATTTAGGAGCGTGTGATCTTCTCCAACTGAAGGGGCACAATCCTATTTAATGGACTTAGTATCAAGTAATGGTATACACTTAGACGCATTTAATAGTATCCTCCCCAATGGAGTCACTGCTATTGTATTGTGTGACCAAAGTGAAACCAACTATTAATTTTATTTGTCATAAAGTTAGGATGACAAGATAATAAAATTAATGGGGCACACCCTCCTCTTACAAATGATGAATTTGTATACGTCCACACTAACGTGACATGCAATATTCATGGTGATTTGAGGTGTTGGTTAATTTAAAATAATATTGTTTGAGGAATCAATATTATTTTAAATTTAGAGTCTTGACCAAAGTTTATTTTTGTGATTCTTAGGATGACTTTCAACCCACTAGCCATTATACTGAAAGAGAACAAACATACTGGTCCCAACTATATTGATTGGAAAAAAACTTGGACATTGTCCTTACTGCAGAAAGCTATAAGTTTGTACTAACTGAGGCTTGCCGTGATACACCTGACGGTGACTCTACCCCAGAGGAGATTGAGTATCATAAGAAATGGGTAAAAGCTGATGAGATGGCGCGGTGTTACATTTTGGCATCTATGTCAAATGTATTGCAACATCAGCATCAAGATTTACTAACAACTTATGATATAATGAACAATCTCAAAGAACTCTTTGAGCACCAGAGTCGGACTGCTAGGCAAGAGGCAATGAGAAAGTTAATGACAGCCACCATGTCTGAGGGAACACCTGTAAGGGATCATATCCTCAAAATGATGGCCTATCTGAATGAAATACAAATTCTTGGAGGAGAAATCGATGGGGAAACCCAGGTCGATATAATTCTCCAAACGCTACCCAGAAGTTTTGAGCAGTTCTGCCTAAACTATAACATGAACAAAAGAGAGTATATGTTGGCGGAACTTCTGACAGAACTACAGGTAGCAGAAGGAATATTTCATCACAGTTCTCAGATTCACTATGCTGAAAATGGTTCTACTTCTAAGTCGAAAGGCAAGAAGAAGAAGAAATAGGTTTTTTCAGTAAAGAAGGTGAATAAACCTCAGAGTACAGGACAGAAAGCTGGAATGAAGAAGCCAAAGGGCAAGTGCTTCATCTGCAAGCAGTCTGGACATTGGAAAGCGAACTGTCCTCGTAGGAACCAGAACAATAAAGGTATATCTCATACTCTAGTAGTTGAAACATGTTTAGCGGTGTTATCTACCAGCACCTGTTGTGTAGATACGGGAGTCACTGATCATGTCTGCAATTCTTTGCAGGGGTTCCAGGAAACCCGACGACTATTTGATGGAGAGATAACTGTCTACATGGGCAATGCTACTAAGGTGGTGGTTGTTGCAGTGAGAGACGTGTACTTATCTTTTGATAAGAATAGAAATTTAATTTTAAGAAATTATCTTTATGTACCCAGTTTTAGAAAGAATTTAATTTCAGTTTCTAAACTGTATTTGGATGGATATTCAGTTTCCTTTAGTAACAATGTCGTTATAAAGAGAAATAAGGTGATTATCTGTTCTGGTGCATTGGTTGGAAATTTATACACTTTAAATCCAATTTCTCCCACAAAGTAAAATATTGAAATTAATAACACATCTTCTAACTCTAATAAGAGAAAAGAACCTTCGAAGATGAACCAAACGTATCTTTGGCATCTAAGGCTTGGACATATTAACTTAAGTAGGATTCAAAGACTTGTAGCCGATGGACTCTTGGGTTCATTAGAGTTGGAAAACTTTCCAACATGTGAATCTTGCTTGGAAGGTAAAATGACCAAGAGACCTTTTAAGGCCAAGGGGTATAGAGCCAAAGATGCGTTAGAACTAGTTCATTCTGATTTGTGTGGTCCTATGTCTATCCAGGCAAGAGGTGGTTATGAATATTTCGTCTCCTTTATAGACGATTACGGATATATTTACCTGATGCGCTGCAAGTCTGAATGCTTTGACAAGTTCAAAGAATATAGGGCTGATGTGGAGAAACGTCTTAGTAAAAGTATCAAGACACTACGGTTTGACCATGGTGGTGAATACCTCTTTGGAGAGTTTAGGAATTAATTATCAGAAGTCGGGATTCAATCCCAAATTGACTGCACCTGGTACACCCCAGCAGAATGGTGTGGCAGAATGAAGGAATAAGACTCTTATGGAAATGGTTAGATCGATGATGAGTTATTCAGAATTACCAAATTTGTTTTGGGGATATGCTTTAGAAATAGCAGTGTACATTCTGAATATGGTACCTTCTAAAACAGTTCCTTCTACTCCCATGAAATTATGGAATGAGCATAAGCCTAGTCTGAATCATATCTGGATATGGGGTAGTCCAGCACATGTGCTGAAGGGAGATACTGACAAGTTTGAATCATGTACAGAAGTTTGTCTGTTTGTGGGATATCCTAAGGGAACGAAAGGTGGTTTATTTTATAATCCTAAAAATCAGAAGATCATTGTTAGCACCAATGCTCAATTTTTAGAAGATGATTATGTAATGAACCATAAGCCCATGAGTGAAATAGTTCTAGAAGAAATTAGAGAGGACACATCTACTTTAGTACCAACAGTACAAGATGAAGTACCACAAGAGACTGCAACACGTGTCACACATGATACACAACCACAGACAGGTGCCTCGTCGTAGTGGGAGGGTTGTGAGGCAACTTGAGAGATTCATGTTTTTGGGAGAGTCTTCGGACTTGATCCCAGGTAAACATGAACCTGATCCCTGGACATATGACGAAGCACTCCAAGATATAGATGCAGTATCTTGGCAAAAGGCAATGAATTTCAAAATAGAATCTATGTATTCTAATAAGGTCTGGGAGCTTGTAGAACCACCTGATGGTGTAAAAGTCATTGGATGCAAGTGGATCTACAAAAGGAAAAGAGGGATAGATGGGAAGGTAGAAACCTTCAAAGAAAGGCTTGTTACGAAAGGGTATACTCAGAAAGAGTGAATCGATTATGAGGAGACTTTTTCACCGGTAGCCATGCTTAAGTCTATCCGGATACTCTTATCCATTGCCGCTCATATGGATTATGAGATTTGGTAAATGGATGTCAAGACAACTTTCCTTAACGGAAGTCTTGAAGAAAACATCCATATGAAGCAACCAGAAGGGTTCATTGAAAAGGGCAAAGAGCATCTAGTGTGTAAGCTCAATTGGTCCATTTATGGACTGAAGCAAGCTTCAAGATCTTGGAACATCCGGTTTAATGAAGTAATCCAGTCATATGGATTTATTCAGTGTCCGGATGAGTCTTGTGTATACAAGAAGTGTAACGGAAATGTGGTGGTATTTCTTGTACTATACGTAGATGATATTTTGTTAATTGGCAACAATGTCAAGGTATTATCGGACGTAAGGGTATGGTTGTCCAAACAATTTGATATGAAGGACTTAGGAGAATGTGCACACATTCTTGGGATCAAAGTTATAAGGGATCGCAAGAAAAGAATGTTGTGTCTATCCCAAACTTTATATATAGATACAATCCTTGCTCGTTTCTTACCTTTTAGGCATGGAGTAGCCTTATCTAAAGAGATGTCCCCGAATACATCAAAGGAGATTGAGGACATGAAGGCAGTTCCTTATGCTTCGGCTGTAGGAAGCCTTATGTATGCAATGCTATGTACGAGACCTGATATCTGTTTTGTCGTGGGCATGGTTAGCAAATATCAAAGTAACCCTGGACAAGGACATTGGACTACTGTGAAGTATATTTTAAAGTACCTGAGAAGGACTAGAGATTATATGCTAGTCTACCAAGCAGACGAGATTCTCCATGTGGGTTACACGGATACGAATTTCTAATCAGATAGGGACAATAGTAAGTCTACGTCAGGCTATGTGTTTACTCTAGGAGGTGGAGTCATTGCATGGAGGAGTGTTAAGCAGAAATGCGTCTCGGACTCAACCATGGAAGCTGACTATGTGGCAGCCTCTGAGGCAGTCAAAGAAGTTGTATGGCTCAGGAACTTTCTAATGGACTTAGATGTGATTCCTGGTTTGCCCAAGATCATCACAATTTATTGTGATAATAGCGGTGCAGTTGCAAACTCGAAGGAACCACGAGCTCATAAGGCAAGTAAACATATAGAGCGCAAGTACCACCTGATACGAGACATCGTCAAGCGAGGAGAAGTTGTCGTCGCCAAGATTGCATCAGCAGATAACCTGGCATATCCTTTCACTAAGGCCCTTCAAGCCAAAGTTTTTGATCGGCATATGGAGGGGATGAGAATCAGATGTAAGGAAACAGATATGGCAGCTTAATCTTTTAATATAAGTGGGAGATTGTTAGAGTGTATGCTAAAAGCCTAGCTTTTGTAAATATTTATTTGTTGAAATAAAAGAATCACATTGGTCAATATGTGCATTTATTTATTAAATGTAATTGTTCAATTAATTTATATAGTAGACAACATGGAGTGTGGTGTCACACTCAGTAGATCATGTTGTCGGTTCTCTATAAATTATAAACAGTTGCTCGCGACTAAGATAGAAAGGAACAAACTATCAGTATAGTCGTAGTGTAATTAAGTATTAGTTTATCTTGACTAATAAATTACACTGATATACTTTAAGTGTATTGAGTAGGATCATTTAGGTAAGTTCTTTTTGTACTGACTTAGTAAAAGAACTAAACTTTAGTTATTATGGAAGTATGTGCTCTTAATCTTAATATAATAACAAGCGCATATATTTAATATTTATTTCTTTGACTTATCAAAGGGTGAGGTTTAGCTCGATAAATCAATATGCCCGATAAGTTGGAAATGATATTACTTATAGTGTGTGTTGTTGATTATAGAAGGAGTCTGTGTCCTAGTTATCTAGGTTGAGAATGTCCCCAAGAGGAGCTCATAAGGATTTCCATGTTAAACCCTGCAGGTGGACCTAGTCCGACATGACAATAAAGTTGAGTGATACTACTCTTGGAGCTAGATATTAATTAAGTGAGTTGTCAGTAACTTACTTAATTAGTGGACATTCGTAATCTTAAACACAGGGAGACTAACACACTCATGATAAGAAGGAGCCCATAATGTAATTTGGGATTGGTGTGGTAGTGCGGTAATAACTCTCTAGTGGAATGAGTTATTATCAATGAACTTGAGTTGCGTGTTCAGGGCGAACACGGGATACTCAAGCTCATCGGAAGGCTAAAACCAATTTCTCCTCTAGGTCCCTGTCGTAGCCTCATTATAGCCTTAAGTCCATCCAAATGTAAGACTCTTCTTGGTGTCCAAGAAGGGGGTCGGACCATTGCTTGGTGACCAAGCAATGGCCGGTCACATCCTCTTATAGGGGCCGGCCCTATTGCTTGGTGACCAAGCTTGTAGGGGTCGGCCAATATTAATTCAAATAGGAGGGTTGTTTTGAATTTTTAAAATCTTCTCTTTGTAGAAAACTATAAGTTTTAAAAGAGAGATTTTTATTTAAAAAACTTTCCTTATTTGAATTTGGCCACATGTTTTAATAGATATATAGTTTTAAAAGTTTTAAAACTTTCCTTTTTTAACCATCCTCATGGTTTAAGAAAAAAGGGAGATAAGTTTTAAAATTAAAATTTTCTATCATCATGTTAAAAAAAAGAAATTTTATAATAGAGTTTTTAAATTTTAAAACATGGTTTTAATTTTTAGAAACTTTCCTTTTTTAACTCCTACTTTAGAAAAGAGAGCTTGTAAAATTTTATAAGAGTTTTTCTTGTAAAATTTTATAAAAATAAAATTCCTTTTTCCCCTTGATGAGGTGGCCGGCCACCTTGCTTGGTGCCCAAGCAAGTGGCCGGCCATATTAAATTATTTAAAATCATCACAAAATTAAATTTGGTGATTGATTCAATCAAGAGGAAAGAAAAGGAAAAATTAAAAGGAAAAAGGAAAAACTCTTGGATGATTTTATTTTTTTTTTGTAAAAAGTTTTTCCTTATTTGCTTTGGGCAAGTAATATAAAAGAAGGGTGAGGGGGCTTCATGTGACACAACTCTTATTCTCTTGCTTGGAGACCTCTTGGTGGTCGGCCCTCTCCCTTCTCCCTTTCCCTTTGCTCTCTTCTCCTTGGTGGTGGTGGTGGCCGGATTTTAGAAGAAGAGGAGAAGCTCTTTTGGGTGGTGTTCATCTTGGAGGATCGTCGCCCACACGACGTCCAAGGCGAGGCGAGGAATACGGCAGAAGATCTTGAGGTCATTAGCTTACAAAGAGAAGGTATAACTAGTAATTTTCTTCCGCATCATACTAGTTATTTTCTTTGTAAGAATTCTAAATACAAGAGGTAATTAGATCTAATTTTTTGAAATAGTTTTTCGAGTTTGTGTTTTTTTATTTTTTGAACTTGTGATTCGATTGTTCTTTTTGGTTAACCTAGAGTTATTTAAGGAAATAAATATTAACTTTCCTTAAAAGGCTTTGCCTAGGCGGTGGTGGTTGCTCCCATATTCAAGAAGGTCATGTGCCTCGCCATGTAGTCATGGAAGCCAATTTTGGAAATTAATATTTATGGAATTAATAACTTAGGTAGATTTGAATCAATAGTATTAATTTCCGCTTGCGATTCAAATCTAAACCATTAAGAACAGATATATAAGTTAAATTTAGAATCAATGATGTTAAGTTCCGTCTGCGATTCCTAATTTAATTTCTAAAGAACACAATAAGTTATTTAAGGAAAGGTTCGACACTTGTACAAAAATTTTTGTACAGTGCAACCGGTACGTTTTCCTAGGACTAACCAACAAATAAGCTCTCCCCCTCAATTCTTGAGGTGGATGCTTCTTCATCTTCATCCTTGAATATTGAACACCTCTCAACTTTGAATCCTCTCATTCTTCACTCAAAGAGTCTCCCTCTTTGAATTTGTCTTCATTCTGCATTGAGGAAGGATTTTCATGGAGCTTGTCTAATTTTCTCCATAATTCCTTGGCATCTTGATATATGCCTATTTTACAAAAGATCTCATTAGGTAAAATATTAACTAGTAGTCTAGTTACCTTATCATTATCCTTGGATCTTTTGACTTGCTCTTCGGTTCATTTCCTTTTCTTGAGAAGCTTCTCTTTGCTATACATTTGAGCTTAAAATCCCTCTATTAGAGAAAACCATTTCTCTATGTCCATCATGAAGATATTTTTGACCCTTTATCTCCAAAGATTGAAGCTTCCCAATTCAAATGGTGGAGGTGCTCGGGTGCATACCTAAATCTATTTCAGTAGTCTATTTTGAAGTTTGAGGTCCTTCAATGATTAGTCTTTTGACTTGTTGAAATCTAAGGATTCAAGGCTTCACCTTCTTCTTCCTCTAGCTCTTTTCTCTTTATGATGATTAGTCCAAAGAATAGTAGTCTCACTTTGATACCACTTGTTAGGATACTTGGGAGCTAGAGGTGGGGGTGAATAGCTCACTTCGCTTCTATAAACTTGATTTGTAGTGAAGAACTTGAAGCAAAACTTTCAATTGTCAACACCTTTGATTTTACTTGGAATCCATTATTAGTGCAGAATGCACTGATAATTGAACTTGTATTTTGATATATGACAAAGACTTTAAAATTAGAGCCCATGTATTTGTTATGCTTCTTAAGTGTGCAGACTCAAATGCCTTGATAGATCTAGAGAACCAGACACCAAGCAAAAAGTTTAGATTGATTGGGAGTACTGGACTGACAGAAAGTCTAGATAGGTTAGAAGGATCATATATCTAGCAAGAAAATTTGGTGGGTTAGTGTAGACCAAACATCGAGGAGAGGAAAGATTGGTGGGTTGGGGATTGGATATCAAGCATGAATGTTTGACATATAGTAAGTGAGGTAAGCTCCTGGAGTGAGTGCAGTGAGGTTGTGTTCCAGTAGGGACAAACCCTAGGTGCTAATCCAACTAAAGAAATCCGGAGATTTCTAAGTTGAGATCAAGATAGTCCTAACTGTTGGTTAGTCCTAGGAAATCGTACCGGTTCCACTGTTAAAAAAAAAATTGTACAAGTGTCAAACCTTTCCTTAAATAACCTATTGTGTTCTTTAGAAGTTAAATTAGGAATCGCAGACGGAACTTAACATCATTGATTCCAAATTTAACTTATCTGTTCTTAACGGTTTAGATTTGAACCGCAAGCGGAACTTAACACTATTGATTCAAACCCACCTAAGTTATTAATTCCATTAAATATTAATTTCCAAAATTGGCTTCCAGGACTGCATGGCGAGGCATATGACCTTCTTGGATATGGGAGCAACCACCACCGCCTAGACAAAGCCTTTTAAGGAAAGTTAATATTTAATTTCCTTAAATAACTCTAGGTTAACCAAAAAGAACAATCGAATCACAAATTCGAAAAAGAAGAAAACACAAACTCGAAAAATAAATTCGAAAAACTAGATCTAATTGCCTCTTGTGTTTGGAATTCATACAAAAGAAATACAACTAGTATGATGCGAAAATTAATTACTAATTATACCTTCCTTTGTAAACTTTAATGACCTCTTGATCTTCTACCGTATTCCTCTTTTAACCTCGGACATTGTGTGAGCAACAATCTTCCGAGATGAGAATCACCAAGCACCTTCTTCTTCCTTCTAGGTTTCGGCCACCAAGAGTTCTTCTTGATGGATAGGTTCGGCCACCACAATAACTCCATGAAAGGATGAGGTTCGGCCACCACCAAGCTCCAAGGGATGCTAGGAAACAAAGCCTCCTTCTTCTTCTTCTTCCTCAAGTAAAATCCGGCCACCAACCAAGCTCCTAGAGAAGTTGTCGCCGGCCACAAGAAGAAGAGAAGAGGGAGAAGCTAGGGCCGGCCACCAAGGAGGAAAAGAGAGGAAGAATATAATAGAGTCGTTCGCCATGAAGGCACCTCTACCCCCTCTTTTATAATCCTTAGTCTTGGCAAATAAGGAAATTTAAATAAAAAACTTCCTTAATTCTTTTTCCATGAAAAGAAAATTTTATTTAATTAAAAATAATTTTCTCTTCTCACATTACATGGCTGGCCACATTAAAGCTATAAACAAGGAGAGTTTTAATTAATTAAAACTTCCTAATTTGTCTCCGGAAATTTATAAAAATTTCTCCAATAATTTTTCCCTTCATGATGGTTTGTAAAAAGGAAATTTTATAAATTAAAATCTTTCTTTTAAACATGTGAATAAAAAGAAAATCTACAAATAAGGAAAGATATCAAATCTTTTCTTAATCTTTTGTAGAAGCTTTATAAAAGAAATATTTAACTTTTAAACTCTTTTTTAAATCATGATCATGGTTAAAAAGGAAAGTTTTCTCAAAATTAAAATTTATCTTTTAATCTACAAATAAGGAAAGATTTCAAATCTTTTCTTAATCTTTTGTAGAAAGCTATAAAAGGAAAGATTTAAATTTCAAACTCTCTTTTAAAACCATGATATCCACATAAGAAATAATTTTAATAAAACCCCCTTTTTAATATGATGTGGCCGGCCACCTAAGCTTGGGCTCCAAGCAATTAGCCGGCCACTTTAAGGCTCAACCTTTAGGCTTGGTCGGCCCTAAGCTTGAGCTTCAAGCTTGGCTTGGCCGGCCCCTATAGGTTAGGTAAGAAGGTGGGTATAGGTGGGTATAAATCTCTATATACAAGAAGCTACGATAGGGACCGAGAGGAGGAATTGGTTTTGGTCTCCCGATGAAATTAAGCTCCCCATGTTCGCCCCGAACACACAACTTAACTTCATCAATAATAATTCATACCACTAAAGAATTATTATTGAACTACCGCACTAATCCCAAATTACATTTTGGGCTCCTTCTTATTATGAGTGTGTTAGTCTCCCTGTGTTTAAGATAACGAATGTCCACTAATTAAGTAAGTTACTGACAACTCACTTAATTAATATCTAGCTCCAAGAGTAGTACCACTCAACTTCATTGTCATGTCGGACTAAGTCCACCTGCAGGGTTTAACATGGCAATCCTTATGAGCTCCTCTTGGGGACATTCTCAACCTAGATAACTAGGACACAGATTCCTTCTATAATCAACAACACATACTATAAGTAATATCATTTCTCAACTTATCGGGCATATTGATTTATCGAGCTAAACCTCACCCTTTGATAAGTCAAAGAAATAAATATTAAATATATGTGCTTGTTATTATATAAAGATTAAGAGCACACACTTCCATAATAACTAAGGTCTAGTGCTTTTATTAAGTCAGTACAAAAAGAACTTACCTAAAATGGTCCTACTCAATACACTTAGAGTGTACTAGTGTAATTTATTAGTCAAGATAAACTAATACCTAATTATACTACGGCTATTTCAATGGTTTGTTCCTTTCCATCTTAGTCATGAGCAACTGTTTATAATTCATAAAGAACCAGCAACATGATCTTCTGTGTGTGACACCACACACCATGTTATCTACTATATAAATTAATTGAACAATTACATTTAACAAATAAATATAAATATTGACCAATGTGATTCTTTTATTTTTAAATAAATGTTTATACAAAAGCTAGGCTTTTAGTATACACTCTAACACTAACTATCTTTATCATGCATATATCTATTCTAATCTTGTTTTATAGGGTAAATGCTATATTTGTTCTAAGCTTGTTTTGCAGGATAAAATGCTCTAGCTCTATTTTATCAATGTTGCATCGAAATAAAGTGAGGTTCAATCGACGGATCTATATATTGTTCCATTGATGAAATAGAATGTTCAGCTGATGGATCAGGCTCATCCAATGGATCATATCAGAGTAAACAAGGGAAGTGAGGTTCAGTCGACAGATTTGATGGTTTAGTCGACAAAACTACTTGATTTATGGGATCTGATAGACTAAATCACAACAAACAAGGAATGGCAGAGGTTTCATCGATGGATAAGGTGTATCAGTCGAAGGAACAACATGATTTCTGGGATCAAATAGATCGGATCGCAACACACAAGGAAAGATCAAAGATCCATCAATGGATATATCATTCAGTTGATGAAAAGGATCGATCGAGGGAACAATTTATCCGTCGACTGAACGAATTGGCTATAAAGAAGGGCATAGGATCTGAGCTTAGTACTACTTCTTTGTTACCCGTGCAAGCTCTGCTCCTACAATGCTTAAATGCTCACTGACAACCAACACTTCTTCCTTTTCAATTGTTTCGGTATACTGTACTTAAAATTCATTGTATTTGTACTTGTACTTGTATTGGTATTATCATTCATTTAGTGGATTGCCTAACGAAATCGATCGATGATTGCGAACCTTAGAGTAGGATTCATCAAAGGCTCCGAACCAAGTAAAAAATAGACTTATTTTTTATCTTTCTCTTCTTTATTCCGCTACGAACTCTAGTTTTTCGAAAGGTTTTTTCAAAAGAAAAGATTTTTTTTTAAAGAGACAAGATTCACTTCCTCTCTCTATTAGGATATGTCTGATGCGGTGTGTGCTAAAAATACATTTCATAAATATGCACAGCAAAAGACTTAATGATAAATAAACTAATTTATTACATCACACACATCACACACATGCAAGATACAATTACGTAGACAAGATCATAAAACAAAATGAAATCAAATAACAATTATTCTAGGTACACCTTACAGATAACTTGTAACAAGAAGAGCATCAACCTTTTGCGATGTTACTAAACTTCACCTTTATTCGTATCCATGCCGAGCTCTTCAAAACAACTCCAAGAGAATAAGCTTTGCCTTTGGAAGGTACTAACTACGAGCGAATGAGAAGAATTAAGAAGAGGAAGAAGAAGCAAAAGGAAGATCTTCTTCCTTTGGGTAGCTCACGGCAACAAGAGGAGATCCTCTTGTTGTGGTCGGCGGCAAGAGAAAGGGAGAGAGAGATAGAGGTATTGGGTTTAGATTTTCAAAACCTAATCAAGCCAATAATGAATTGTGTGTTAATTCTCTCTTAACCATATCAATATATAGTCCTCTTTAATGAGTTGGATTAGAAAGTCCAAATCTAACCCATTATGCCTTAACAAAAAATTAGTCCATTAACCCTTTGATTTGATTCACAACTAAATTAAGTTGATTCATGGCTAAACCAAATTGGTTCATGACTAAAACAAATAGAGTCCAACTCTTTCATAAGAGATGTGGCTCATCCACGCTTTCGTTTTGACAAATATTTCTATATTTGTTTTATGTATGGTGTTACCAAACATTTATCTCTTGATATGAGAATCCTATTCTCTAACTTGTTTTGCGTCTTTTAGAGACTTGTAGTTGTGTGATCCAATAGATTCCCAGTTTATCTTGGCTATCTATAATTAACTACTTAATTATGGAATGATAATGAGTGTCACCTAGTAGTACATCATGATCCCCAATTAACCAAAAAATCATAATTGATATCAGAACTAATTCTAAACCCTTCAGCAGCTACAGAGAGTCGTACCTCATTTCTTTCACTCATCTTATAACCACTTAGTTCAGGACATGGTCTATGTGTCGCCCCCACTCGACTGACTACATCACACTTAGCCTAAGTAATACTTCCTCGTTCCATGGATTTAAATTACTCATACATATGTACAAGAGTCTCATACTCTTAACATGTGATGTTTTGACCAAAGACTTTGAATAATAATTCTAACGAGTGGTCATAGGGTATACGTCTCCTTACAAGAAGTGGTGAAGCCTCTGTGGGATATCTAAACACCTTCGGGCACTTTGACTTATATCCAATTATCTCGGGTTTACACCTCCAAGAGATGCTTAATTAAAATGTCAAAGTATAAGTATTCATGACCAAGATAACTTGTATACCTCAAGTCGAAGGTAACTTGCACTCGAGCTACAGTAAGAATTTCACAGACATATCTATATATGTAGAGAACCATATGAAGTCCTATAGCAAGTCACTCCAATGAACTAGTTACCATAACTAACATCCAGGTTTAACTCTCGACATCCCATGTCTTCAGCTAGTGAGAAACAGCTGCTTGGCCAAACTAAGTATAATCTATGCTAATCTTATACAATTGATGATGTCTAAATGCACCAATTTAACAACTAGAAAAATTTTAATACGTTCATAATTGCACATGTAGAGATAATCACAAGTTGTGATCCAATCACAATTCTCTCATGCTATGAATTGTATTGTGAATATTCAGTAAATGAGTTTAAGACTATTTAAACATACAATATGCACTCAAATAGTGAATCTATATTTATCAAATAAATAGTAAAACTATAAGATGATTTCCTTAGGACATCTCTCAAAATCTAATACTTTCATCCTCAACGACATTCAATTGGTATCACAGTAAGGGCTCTTGATTTTGGTGCAACCACCAATCAAGAATTTCTTTTCTTTGCTTTTATTTATTTAGTGTACTCTTTTCCTTCTATTGCACTACTTACTCCAAGATAAAGTTTTCAAAATTCTATTAAGTTTTCTTTGCAAGTACAATGACACTATCCGAAGGATATTCCACCATTCGTCCTTCAGTCTTCAATAGGAATGATTTCCCTTATCGGAAAAGGAGGATGGAAATCTTCCTAAAAATGGACATTGAACAATGGTTCTGCTTCTGCTAAGGGTACAAGCTTCCAATTACTTAATATTAAAATTAAGGAAGGCGAGACTGTAAATCAACTCCATATAAGGATCAAGTACATCCTCAACGATCTACATCTAATCGAACATCAAATCGACAACCATGACTTCATAAGTTATGTAATAAACTTATTCCCTTGAAACCCTTTTATGGGCATCCATGGTACATGGTAGATGCCTATAAAGTCTCAAGGGATCTTTCCAAAATTCATTTAGATGAACTTTTTGTGAACTTGAACTACACGAATAGTCTAACTCAAGTCAAACCGAGAAAGGTATTGCTCTTATTGCAGGACCAAGCAAAGAGTCAAAATCAAAAGTCTGATTCAAGCATGAGTTCGAAGATGAATCTGACTCTGACTCAACCAAAGAATAAATAGTAAACATGGTAAGGAAAATGTTTACTTAAAAGAAGAAAAGATTTTTAAAGGATGATCTCAAATAGGTAATACAATCCACACCAACCAAGTCAATATCTGAAGTAACATGTTATAGATGCAACAAAAAGGGGCACTACAAGTCCGAATTTCCAAATATCAAAGAAGGAAACCCCAAATCAAGAAGAAGGAAGACACTAATGGTGACTTGGGATGAATCATCATCAGAAGAATTGGGCACAGATGAACCAAGACAAAAGAGCTTCTTGGCATTAATGGCAAGAAAGCAACCTGACAAATCCGAATATGAGTACAAGTTAGAGTCAAGTCAAGAAGATGAATCTGAAGAAAAATCAAGCCACAGATCCATATCTATTTTTGAAGGTTCCCATAAGGTAACATATAATTTAAAAATTATTTTTTAAAAAAATTATCACATACTTAAATAAGGAATAATTTAAATTTGAAAAACAAGTTGAATTGCTTCTTAAGGAAGCCAAAAATATTAAGGAGCAAGTTAACCCTAAACTCTCAATAACCAATTCAAAATGGAAATCCAAATCAAGTTGCAATACTTGAGGAGGAGAATTCCATATTGAAAGGCAAAGTTTGAGAGACTCAAGGGAATGTTGGAAAGGTTTACTTTGAGATCCAAGAACCTTGACATGATACTCGAATCACAAAGGGTCGTGTACAATAAATCCTATCTTGGGTATCAATCAAAATCAACAAATAAATCCTTCTTATCAATTATTAACCAAAATAAAAAACATGTTAAAGAATGGGTTCCAAAGCTTACCTAATAAAGCAAGTAGGACCAAACTAATATTATGTACCTAAAATTGACATTCATTACTTAAATATGAAACATAAAATATATGCTCCAAGGGGAGGTGGTAAACTAGTTGTCACCTCAATAACTTAACCTACCCATTTGGGTACTTAGGACTAGATAAATCAGGACTAGCTTTAACTTGTTGTATTAAAGTTTAGTATTAAGTTATCTGGGTGAGACTAACTAGAAAACTTTGTCTAAGGCACATGATTACTCTAATGATGTCCAAGTGACTCACCACAACCTGGAAGCTTGCTTGGGTTACCCATGGCTACGCTTAAATCAAATATAAGTTAAAACAACCCCTAATAATTGAACATAATTCATCTCACAAAAACTATAGGATTACCTTAATAGATAATGGAAAGTGAAGTTCAGTCGATGGAAAGTGACGTTTAGTCGATGGATTCATAGATGTTTCTGTGAATGGAACAGAGTGTTCAGTTGATGGGTCAGGCTCATCCAATAGATCATATCAGAGCAAACAAGGAAAGTGAGGTTTAGTCAACAAATCAAGTGGTTCAGTTAATAAAACAACTTAATTTACAGGTTCTGATGGATCAAATCACAATAAACAAGGAAGGGCAGAGGTTATGTGGATGAATAAGGTGTATCAATCGAAGGAACAATGTGTTAGTGCAATTTACACTAATGATCTAACTCAGATTTTGATGAATGACAAGTGGATTAAAGTTAGATGTATTATTTATCTAACCTTTCTATCGAGTGTGTATCTAGCGGGAAGTCCTGTTGGGTCAGTGAAGACCTGACAATCGGTCGAAGTTTAGTTGTGTTTGTGGACCTGACAACTAGTGGGAAGACCTAGTGGGTAGAAAACAAGTCAAGTGACTACAGTTGAAAAGTGGAGGTAAGCCACTGAAGGAGAGATCTAGTGAGGACACATTCCTGATTGAGGGAACTATAGACGTCGGCCCAACTTAGGTCCATTTGGGAAACTTAAGTTGAGACCTTAACTAAATCCTGGTCTCGGGGAGATATGATCTAATTATTACTATTTTATTATGCTAACTCTATTTTGCAAGGTAAATATAGTTTTTATTGCTCAGACTAACTCTTTTTTGCAGAGAAGAAACTATAGAAGAAAAGGAGAGTTTGCGCGCTCGGAAGGATCCGGGCGCTCGGACCAGCTCGCTCGGGTCAGAGCCGCAAGCACCCAGAGTTGGCCCTGGTGCTCAGACCAGAAAACTTATCCAGGAGCTAAGTTGGAGCACGTCAATTGGTCAAGTCACATCAGCATGGTCTAGGCGCCCGGACTATAAAACTTATCTAGGAGCTGAGTTGGAGCATGTCGACTGGTCGAGCCACGTCAGCATGGCCTAGGCGCCCAGAGGCGTTCCAAGCCCTTGGAATGGGCCTATATAAGGGCCTTCGACCAGCAACTTCAAAATATCAACTACTACAAGTTTCATTCTTGTGTGTTGCTCTAAAAAGGCTCTGACAATGCCGAAAAGATGCTGCGAAGTTCGAAGAATGAGAGATTCCAATTTCCTTTCTGTTTGTCGGTAATAACTAATTTCAGTTCTTGTATTCAATATTTGCAACTAATTATTTGAACTGATAGTGATTGCCAACAAAAGTCATCGACGATCGCAAGCGTTGGAGTAGAAGCCGTCACAAGCTCCGAACCAAGTAAAACCATGTGTTAGCATTGTTTTCTGTTTTCTTTATTCCACTACATAATTGTTTTTAACTCTCAATTTTTGACGAACGATAGTCACCCTTCTCCAGCGACTTTATGATCCTACACAATGTGATTTCTGGGATCAGATGGATTGGATTGCAGCACACATGGAAAGATCAAAGATCCATCAACGAATAGATCATTTAGTCGATGGAATAGTTTATCTGTCGACTGAATGAAGGCTATAAAAGAAGGGCTTGGGATCCGAGCTTAGTACTATTTCTCTATTTAAGTCAATTTATTTCATGCTTCATTCCATCGTTACAGGTGCAAGCTTTGCTCCTATGATGTCTGAAAGCTAGCCGACATCCAACGCTTCTTCCTATTCAATTGTTGTCGGTATATTATACTTAAAATTCATTATATTTATACTTGTCCTATCATTTATTTGATGAATTGCCTAACGAAAGTGATCAACAATCGTGGGTCTTGGAGTAGAAGTCACTAGAAGTTTTAAACCAAGTAAAAAATAAACTTGACTTTTGTCTTTCTCTTCTTACTTTATTCCACTACGAACTCTAGTTTTTAGAAAGGTTTTCAAGAGAAAAGAAAAGTTTTTTTAAAGCAACAAGATTCGCACCACCCCTCTGTCGCCCTCAACGATCCTTCATCCATTTCCTTAAGATGACTAATCCAAAGGTTCACTCCTCACTCTTATAGAGGCGCTATAAAAACCCCCTTCTCAGAGGCGGAGAAGCCTCGTACAAGCTCAAGCATGAGAATACAATAACAAAACAAGAACACAAACACAAAATACAATCGAGATAACTTTTAGGGTTTACAGTAAGGAACCTTGTATTGCTTGCACTTTTCTTGCTTTGGATAGCCTCTTGGTGAAAGGAAATGTAACAACACTTTGCTCCAAAACTCCTAACAACCAGCATCTGGAAATCTTCATGAATTCCCATTTATGTTGTTGTTGTTTGAAGTCATTTCCACCTAGTAATCGATTATCCTTATTTACCAATCGATTGTCATGTTACAATTCGACCGTTTAAACCTACATAATGACTCTTTTTGCCTGGTTAATCAATTGATGAGTCATATCAATGAATTCAACAACTTATAATCAATTAAGCCAATTGATTCTGAAGTTTCTGTTTGTGATAGAAAAGTTGCCTAATTGATTGCCCAATTGTTTCTCAAACTTTCTATTCTCTAGGAAAAAATGCCCCAATCTATTGGAGAATGTTTAATCAATTGCCTCAGTCAATTCATACCCTTTCTGTTCGAGAGACACACTGCCCAGTTGATTCTAGCATCCTCTGTGCTCTCGCAAGAGTGCTCTCAATTAATTACCCTAATCGATTACTTTTGGCCAATTGACTAGCCTAATAGATTCCTCAATCCTAACTCCCTTAATCCAAATTTAGGATTCCTTTGGCCAAAATATGGTCAACCTTGACCTATAAGGATCTTTCATTGCCTAACATCTGATCAATCTTGACCTACCAGGGCTTTTTAACCATGTGTCTGGTCAACCTTTGACCCACTTAGACTTTCTATCTTGTACCAAGTGTCCGGTATTCCATTACCCACTTGGACTTACCGTCTCGGGTTAAGTGTTTAGACTTCTATAACTCCCTTAATCCAAATTTAGGATTCCTTTGGCCAAAATATGGTCAACCTTGACCTATAAGGATTTTTCATTGCCTAACATCTGATCAATCTTTACCTACTAGGGCTTTTTAACCATGTGTCTGGTCAACCTTTGACCCACTTAGACTTTCTATCTTGTACCAAGTGTTCGACACTCCATTAACCACTTGGACTTACCGTCTCGTGTTAAGTGTTTAGTCTTCTATAACTCACTTGTACTTCCAATCACCAAGTTGTTAGGTACAAAAGAATTCAAATATCTTCACAATGGTACGATATTATACACTTTGGACCTAAGCCTCATAGTTTTTATTCAAACCCATGATCTATTTCATATGTTTCCAATTTGGGACTTTGTTTGCAACCTTGCAACCCCAGCAATCCCCCTCAAATGAAGGACCATAGGCCCCCTCAAGTGGATAGCCTATCCGTTTGACGTCCTATCCTCGACCCACTAGGTCTTAATGCCCTTGGTCCAACCGACCTACTAGATATTCCTACCCCTCTGTTTACTTGACCTACTAGGACCTTCTTGCCCTTCAACCCAACTGACTTACTAGGTCTTCCTGCCTCTCGGTCCATCCGACCTACTGGGACTTCCTTGACCCTCGGTCCAATTGACTTACTAGGTCTTCCTTGCCTAGCCGCAACTAGGGCTTCTCTACCTAACTATCTACCAGGAATTCCTACTTGGTGTCTGGTCCTCTTGATCTGGATATAGGAGCTCCTACTTCCTTTGTTCGATGTTAATATTTTACTCACATGGCTCAATTAGACCATAACTCTTATGCACAGTTGGCTGATAGATTTTTTGAATTTCAGGCTCTGATACCAATTGTTAAGTTTAAAAGAATTTACATATCTCCATAATGGTATGATATTATCCACTTTGGGCCTAAGCCCTTATGGATTTTATTTTTGAGCTCTACCCAAAAGGTTTCATACCAATGGAGATATCTTCCTCTTTTAAACTCATGATCTTTTTCTTGTGTTTCTAATGTGGGACTTTATCTGCAACCCCAACACATATTTCCGGTCCTCTGTAACCAACTTGGACTTTCCTTGCAACTCTCGTTGGACTTCCGATCACCAAGTGTCCGGTCAATCTTGGACTCCACTTGGATTTTCCTCACCAAGTGTCTGGTCATTCTTGACCCACTTGGACTTTCCTCACCAAGTTTTCGATCCTCCTTGACCCATATGGACTTTTCCCTTAGCTAGTCCCGCTAAAACTTCCATAGCCTAGTTCCAAACTAGGTTTTCCACTATCTAACCTCCTCCAGTAAGGACTTTCTCCTATCTAACATCCAATTAGGGCTTTCTTTTGTCTAACATCCAGTTAAATTTTTTATTGCCTAACCTCCAATTAGGACTTTCTCAGTCAAGTATTCAGTCTTCCCTTGACCTACTTGACTTTCCCACACATATTATCAAATATCAAAACTCAAGATCGGATCAACACAACCGTCATCAAACTAATCAACCTTGACCTAATGACGATTGCACCAACAACCTAGAATTGATTCGGTCACCTAGAGTTCACTAGTTCCCCCAACTTTTGATTATAGATCTTGCACTATAGTGTTAGCACAACAGTATATAAAAATAAGAGTTTTACATTCATTCAACTATCCAATCTCAACTTTGGATTTCTTGTGAAACCATAAGTCGGGCTGACGCCTATTGTTCCCTTAATGAGAACTTGTCCTCACCATTCTTCCTTCCGAGAGAATCTCTCCACTCGGGAGAATTTACCTGATGCTAAACATCCGGTCCTCTTGACCTATTTAGGCTTTTTGCTTAGCATCTGCTCCTCTGACCCCTAAGACTTTCTTCGATGTCCAATCTTCCTAACCCATTGACTTACTAGACGCCTGATCCATTGGCCGGTCTAGTCTTTTCGCATGGTATCCTTGATTTGCTAAGTCGTCCGCCTTTGCCTAATATCATATTGTTTTGACCTACTAAGACTTTCATCTTATTAGTATCCGATCAACTTAAGCTACTTTGAACTCCATGGCTATGCTCCCTACACATTTAATGAACCTTTGTTAGATCATGATGAATCTTAATTTTAAATCTTTATCAACATCAAAATTTGGTTTGATTATTTAAAGTTCACCAACAAAATATTATTTGTGTTGCATTCAATAATATCTAAAAAAATTAATAATTTTATTAATTAAAAAATATTATCAGAGTTTGAATATAAAAATTTAATTAGCATCTTTTATCGTAAAAAGTAAAAAAAAAATTATATACAAATTTATTTTTTTAAAAAAATATTAAAATTCTAAATATTTTTTTTTACCTAAAGACTAAAAATTGATTAAGATAGTCCTGTAATTATACAAACTATTAAGACTTTAAATAGGCCCCCACAGATTAGTTGAGGTGGTCAGTGGATGATAGTTTACAAATTCCTATACCATGGAAAAATCATGCTCACATCCATCTAAACCCTCAATTTTTATGATTTACCTCCTCTGTGATAGCCTTGGGACAGGTTGACAGGGGAGCTAGGATAAACGAATCGCCTTTTTAAATATACTTTAAATATTACTTGATTCCCACAATTGATATGTCATGCATGCCAATATTAGCATTCAAGAAAGATTTCTTTAGTAGTAGTTCCATTAATAGTAAATCTTTGTTTTTAGGATGTCATTCCCTAATGGTTTGTGACTTATAGAAATTATTGACCCCTGGTACTATGAGAAAGGAATCTTTGTCTATGTGGGTGTTTTAAAATACTATCTGTTGGTACCCCCAAGGTAGTTTTGATGTGATCAAACAAGTTAAGTTTGGTCATATTATGTTTAACCCTATGTCAAAGTGTGTAGGAACTTAGGAGCACAGGAAGTTGAGCAAAAGATGCAACTAGCGAGAATGACGGTACGGGAGAGAGTTGATGGTCTCGGTGCGTCTGAGGGATGAGGTGTTGCGGAAGAGTACACCGGCGGACAAGAAGGAAGTGTGCGGTGTTTCCGAGGGACTAGAAGCCGGAGCGGAAGATTGCTCGAGGAGCAAAAGATGCAGTTAGTGAGAACGTCGACATGGGAGAGAGCCGACGGGCTCGATGCGTCCGAGGGACGAAGAGCTGCGGAAGAGTATGCTGGCAAACGAGAAGGAAGCATGTGGCGATTCTGAGGGACAAGAAGCGGAAGAGAAAGTTTGCTCGAGGAGAAAGTTAGAAGTTGGGTTCGGGTGAGCCCTATTCCGGATGGTTGAAATCACCCAAGCGAGCAGAAAGACCTAGACTGAAGCAAGCGGAGCAAAAGCTGAAGGCCCGAAGAGAAAGTCAACAAAATGTTAAATTTCCCCTTCGGGGTGCTCGGAACGATTCTTGGCTCTCGAAACCCTTCCAGGCGCTCGGAACCCAAGTTTTATCAAAATTAACGTGGCTTTTGACTGGTGCATCAAGGATAAGGTTTTATCCCATTCCAGGTGCCCCACGCGGGGCTATATAAGCAATCCTGCTCCCAAAGCTAAAGAACAACCAGAACTATCCAAACAACACTTGTGCGCTTTTCCTTTTCTGTTTAGCTTCATCTGTTTGTGCGTTCATTACTGTAAAGAGGCTTCTCCCCCTGAAGGAGATTTTTTTAGTGCACTTTAACCTCCTTGGATTAACAACCTCTCTAGTTGTAATCAAGTAAATTCTCAGTGCCTCTTTCCTTTCAGTTTCTTTATTATTCTTTTATGTAAGTGTTTAATTTAATTAAGTTATAAGTTCGAGGAAGGTATTTTTGTTTAGATTTGTGTAGGGGCTATTCACCCCCGCCCCTCTAGCCGGTCGTCGAATGTCCTAACAAGTGGTATTAGAGCAAGGACGCTTCAGGAGGACTAATCGTCGAACGAATTACACGAGATGGCCAAACCGAGCATCTACCCACCAAAGTTCGAAGGGGAGTTCACGACCTGGAAAAAGAGAATGGAGGTATTTTTCAAAATAGATTTTGATTTATTATTAATAATGGAATTTAGTTTTGAAGCACTCAAGGGCAAGGAAAAGTATCAATGGATGAAGAAGGAAAAAGCCGACTTCGTAGCAAATGGCAAAGCAGAGTTTCATCTGCTAAGCATTCTACCATTATAAGAAGTCAACCGGATCAGATTCTACGAGTTCCCAAAGGAACTCTGGGAGAAATTTATGGAACTACATGAAGGAACCTCGGAGGCGAAACTTGCGAGATGAGATTTACATCACAACCAACTCACCAACCTTCAATTTGAAGAAGACAAAACCATTGCACATTTTCACCTGAGGATTAAGAAGTTCATCACCAGACTTTCGAATCTCGGGGAAAAGGTAAGCAACGGAGATTCACTAAGGTACGCTCTTAATGCATTCCCTAAAAATATGAAATGAGCATCATTAGTAGATGTCTACTATATCTCTCAGGATTTAAAATCTGTTACTTTAGAGGAGTTATTTTCAACTTTTGAAATACATGAATCGAGATGTGCAGATACGAAGAAGGAGCTGAAGCATAATATTGCCCTTAAGGTAAAGATGAACGAACAAGATTCAGAATCCTCTCTTGATGATGATGAAATGATAATGATGGTAATACAATTTAAAAAATTATTTTAATCTAGAAAAACTAACCATCTGTAGGGTAGAAAGAAGAGAACAATTAGATGCTACCACTGCAATGGAGAAGGGCACGTTAAAGACAATTGCCCTAAGTTAAAGATCAAGGATAAGGACAAAGGAAAGAACAAGAAGCTCATTCAAAAGGACAAGTACAAGACTCTAAAGGCGACGTGGAATGAAACATTATCCGAATCAAAAATTGAAGCCATCACCAGACTTGCGTTAGTGGCAAGTCATCAAGAAGAAGAAAACAAAGCAAGCTCGTTCGAAATGAGCATCGAGAGAATTGATGAAGGGGGAGCGACATCAGAAGAAAGCAGCAGTTTAGGGGGAGCTAGGGATATTGAGATCGATAAGGTAAGTCAGAGAGAATCGATGAAGGGGGAGCGACATCGGAAGAAAGCAGCAGTTCAATGGGAGCTACGGATATCGAGATCGATAAGGTAAGTCAGGTACGATCTCTTCCTCTCGATAAGTTATTTAAATTTGTTAAATTATTAACTAAGGATTGCTGTAAGTTAGAAAAAGAAAACCAAAAGTTAAAATTAATTCTAGTTAAATCTTGTCCATTAGAAGAATTTGACAAAATAAAATTAAAAAATGATAATTTGAAAATAGAAATAACATACTTAAAAAATCGTGCATGTTCGTTTAATCAAAAAAATAAGAGATATAATAATTTGAACTGGTATTTTAAATAACATAAGGGGCAAATTAAGAAAATCTCATAAAAATATGTTCTTAAAAGATTTTTAATTAACCCTGTTGGAATGAACCTATATTGGGTTCCAAAATCATTCCTGGATTAAAACTTTTGAGTTAGGGCTTTCAGAGAGCAAATTAAATGTTTAATTTCCTTAAGAGGCTTTGTCTAGAAAGTGGTTGTTGCTCCAATAACCAAGAAGGCCTAGTGTCTCGTCATAGCTTGGAAGCCAATTAATGAAATAAAATGTTTAATTGACTAACTGATAAAGTATTTAATTGTAATTAATGCTTTCAATAGTTCCTTAAAACATTTTTTTTCTTAGAAAAATTCTTTTGCAGAACATAAAGTTTCTAATCTTATTTACATTGCAAATTTTTTTAAGTGATATCAAATTTTTTTTTTCAAAGTTTTCAAAAATTTGATAAGTTTTTTCAAAACTGTTAGGAAATCAGATTTTTTTTAACTATTTTTTTTTAAATCTACCCTTAGATTTTTTTTGGTACCCTATTTTTATGTGGTCAAAGGGGGAGAAGGGAAGATTAAGTCTAGGGGAGGTAGTAAAATTTCAAATTTTAATTTTTGCACTTTAATTACAAATTTATTGCTTTTACTTTATGTTAGTTTACCCTAACTTAACTTGGGTTGCTCACATCAAAAAGAGGAAGATTGTTGGTAACCTAAGGTAGTTTTGATGTGATCAAACAAACTAGGTCTTGTTGTATTTAACCCTATGTCTAAGTGTGCAGGAACTTAGGAGCACAAGAAGTCGAGCAAAAGAAGCAACTCGCGAGAAGGACGACACAGGAGAGAGCCAACGAGCTCGGTGCGTCTGAGGGACGAGGTGTTACGAAAGAGTACACCGGCGGATGAGAAGGAAGCGTGCGGTGTTTCCGAGGGATGAGAAGTCGGAGCGGAAGATTGCTCGAGGAGCAAAAGACACAGCTAGCGAGAAGGTCGGCATAGGAGAGAGCCGACGGGCTCGGTGCATTTAAGGGACGAAGAATTGTGGAAGAGTGTGCTGGTGGACAAGAAGGAAACATGCGGCGATTCCGAGGGATGAGAAGCCGGAGCGGAAGCTTGCTCGAGGAGAAGGTCGGAAGTTGGGTTCGAGTGAGCTCTATTCCGGATGGCCGAAATCACCCAAGCGAGCGGAAAGACCCGGACCGAAGCAAGCAGAGCCGAAGCTGAAGCCCCAGAGAGAAAGTCAACAAAATGTTGACTTCCCCTTTGGGGCGCCGGGAACTATTTCGGGTGCCTGGAGCAGTCTAGGGCGCTCGGAGCAGTCCGAGGTGCCCGGAGCAGTTCGGGGCGCTTGGAACCATTTCGGGCGCCTGGAGCAGTCCGGGTACTTGGAACCCAAGTTTTATCAAAATTGACGTAGCTTTTGACCGGCGCTTCGGGGATAAGGTTTTATCCCATTCCAGGCTCCTGGAACACTTCCAGGCACCCCGAGCAGGGCTATATAAGCAGCCCTGCTCCCAAAACTAAAGAACAACCAGAAATATCCAAACAACACTTGCACGCTTTTCCTTTTTTTGTTTAGCTTCATCTGTTTGTGCATTCATTGCTCTAAAGAGGCTTCTCTGCCTGAAGGAGATTTTTTAAGTGCACATTAAACTCCTTGGATTAACAACCTTCCTGGTTGTAATCAAGTAAATTCTCGGTACCTCTTTCCTTTCAGTTTCTTTATTATTCTTTTATGCAAGTGTTTAATTTAATTAAGTTATAAGCTCGAGGAAGATATTTTTATTTTAATTTGTA